>NC_139710.1:38154657-38754657 GCF_964188405.1 Protomyctophum parallelum
AGTCAGTCTGTCAGCTCCCTATAGAGAAGCTGCCGTTCCCATCAAAACAAGACTGCTGTTCGCTGCTGCTGTTGTCAAGTGTCCTTGAATGTACGTGGCTCTCCATTCTTCACCGAACCGGTGGGGGGGGTGGGGGGGGGGGGGGGTACTGTACTGTATAACTAAGAGAAAATATCTGAAGCCTCAGACAAAATCATTGTGTGATGGGGTGTGTGTGCGTGCACCAGGCTGCTGAGGGGGCTTGCACTCCATGGTATCAGGTGTGTATGTGTGTGCATGTGTGCGCCAGGCTGCTGAGGGGGGCTTGCACTCCATGGTATCAGGTGTGTATGTGTGTGCATGCGTGCGCCAGGCTGCTGAGGGGGTCTTGCAGGTGTGTGATATCGGTGATGGATGAAGGGGCAAAGAGAAGCAGCTGGCTTAGGAGATTTGGGGTGACAGACAATTTAGCTCAATGTACCTCCTACTAACAAATGCCAACACACACACGCGGGTGAGTGCACGCAAGCACATGCACACGCGCATCGTGCAGCAATGCATGTCGCACGCACGCACGTACGCACGCACGCACGCACCAACGCATTGATTTCTAGTAAGCCAAGGCAGCTTTATCTGTACAGCAATTCAAATATGTGCTTTACACAGAACATCAAGCAGTGGAAACACAATTATACATTGTACAAAAAAGTGACATTAGGATACAACATAGACAAATAAATAAAAATAACTCGATCAAAGGCAGCGGCAAACAGAAAGGTCTTCAGTTGTGTTTTGAAAGAAATAAAGAGTGGCAGCAGCAGAGCTGTGAATTGTATTCTGGGAGTTTGTTCCAGATAGGCGGTGCATGCAGGGTCACTTTGTGTTTGACAACATGCCACAGTGTTCATCGTTCATCCTAAAATGCATTGTCTCCTTGCACAAGTTTTCAGACTATTACAGTATCTAATTTTAGACTGACTGACTGATGAATTGACATCATTGGTCGGCCTGGCTGGGCCTGCTGCTCCTGCCAGAAAGCCTTACCCCGTCGTGGCCAAGACACCTACATGGCAACGCGGGTTCGAGTCCCGATTCCGACTACCGTTGCTGTGTGTCACTCCCCATCAGTGGCGTGCACAGATATACACTAAGGGGTGCTAGAGCACCTCACCCCCTGCCCTTTTTGGCAATGTGCTCTTAAAAAAAAAAGAAAAAAAAGTTTTATTTTTTTTCTTAATTTGTAGTGTGTGGACCATGGTGACATTGATCAAATCTTGATAAAAAAACCGCTTCTACTATATTATTTAGGCCCAGTCAGTGTCAGTGGTTCTTCGATAAATAAAAAATAGCTGACCTACAAGCTCGTAGCGCGCCACTCGGTGGCGCGCTATGAGCTTGTAGATCTGCTATTTTTCAATAGCTAAAGCACCAAAATGGGTTCCCAACTTCCCGCCCCAAAATGCGCTGCACAAGGTGCCCTTTTTTCACTTGAGCACCTGCCCCTCTAAATGTCTGTGCACGCCACTGCTCCCCATCTCTCTCTCCCAATTTCCTGTCAGACTACTGTGTGTACCTATCAATAACCTCTACATGCAACAAAACATGACTAACATTACAAGTATTTGACTTCGTATTTGACATATTCATACATGTACAGTATACAGTGCAAAGACAGATGCATCCAAACATGTCTCTCAGCTTACACACGCACATACGGATGTGCGCGCATGCACACACAGACACACACACTGCTCAGTCGAATTTGTACTTGAGTTAAAGTATTGGAGTACTCTCTTTTAAAAATACATACAGTAAGCACAAGAGAGCGTGCATTCTCTGTAATTACTGTGCATTGTAAAACAAAAAAGAAACGACAGCAATAAACATTTCAATTTGTCTTCGTGTGTTGTGCTGATTGCTGAAGATGACCAAACCAGTGTTGATTTCTTCACTGACTAAATAGAAGACTAAATATATTGACAAATTACTCAGCAAATTCAAACTAGACTAAAATGTTAGGAAGGGGCTAGTGCACAAGAGATGCAGTATAAGTCATTTTACAATCGGTTGCATGCTGAAAATAGCCGATCTACAAGCTCACAACGCGTGGCGTCCACCAGAGAGCTCCAGACTTCCCTCTCCAGAGCAACATTAATGACTTCCTCCTGGTTGATCCCGAGGCGTTCCAAGGCCAGTGAGTCAATGTAATCCCTCCATCTCATCCTTGGTCTGACCGGGGGTCTCCTCCCAGTGGGACGTGCTTCGAGGACCTCCCTATATAGGGAGACGCCCGAGAGGCATCCTAAACAGGTGCCTGAACCACCTAAGCTGGCTCCTTTCCAGGCTGTATTGTGCTGTTGTATATTTACCAAGAACAGGCCAATTTAAATTTAACTCAATGTTTGTGGTTCAATCAGTCTAGAGATGTGTTGTTCACGTTGGGCAAATGGTGCGACAGACCAAAACGTAGCCTATATGCAGTATATTCAAAGTATATTTGTGAATTATTGTCTTTATTTTTATTTTTTTATACACATTATTTATTATTATTATTATTATTATTATTATTATTATTTGTTTGCATACCTCTATTAGTCTTCTATTATGTCTATGTATATTTGTATGTGCCTTTTATTTCATATGGTGCAAGATACCGGGGTTGTGGCTCTTTCAGAGCGGGAACTCTGGGGGAGGGGAGGGAAAAAAGGGAAAAAAAAAAAGTTCGAAAAATGTTGTATAATATTTTCGTGTGAACATTAATAAAATAAAGTATATTTGTGAAAATAATGCAACTCATTGCTCGGATTTGCGCAGTAAGTGCAAAGTATATGAATAATCTTAACGAACAAATGATGTTATGACGTCGCTTATGTGTAACCTACAGATTTGTGCCAGTCTTGGGAGAGTGAATCTTTACTCAGAACAATAATAGCCTATACTGTACCTACCATGTCGTATAAGTGTCACATCACATCATATCCCATTGCATTTGAAGGTATATATAAGCTTATTAGAGAACACGCAGAGCCTGCACTGCTGTGCCTGGCAGCCAGGAGTTGAATCACAGTGACAGGGTGATCCTCAGGCCCTTTTATACACCAGTGTTGTTTTCGTCGACTAAAACTATGACGAAAAATGTTTTTCACTGACGAAAACTAAATTAAAACAGTAAGCACGAGTGTAATTACTGTGCATTGTATAAAAAAAAAGCAATAATAATAATACAGCAATAAACATTCCAATTAAACACATTTGTTGTTCTGATTGCTGAAGATGACCA
Organism: Protomyctophum parallelum; assembly: GCF_964188405.1. Lineage (NCBI taxonomy): Eukaryota > Metazoa > Chordata > Actinopteri > Myctophiformes > Myctophidae > Protomyctophum > Protomyctophum parallelum. The sequence goes on from NC_139710.1 coordinate 38,157,917, forward strand.
AACCAGTGTTGATTGTTTCACTAACGAAAACTAAATGGAAACTAAATAAAAAATTAAGCTATGGTGACTAAAACTATGACTAAATATACTGACAATTTCATCAACAAATAAAAACCAGACTAAAATGTTAGGAAGGGACTAGTGGACAAGAGTCATCCAGTATAAGTCATTTTGCAATTAGTTGCATGCTGAAAATAGATGATCTACAAGCCTTGTAGATCGTCTATTTTCAGCGAAGTGAAAAAAATCACACCAGTGTGAACCGAGTGGTGCAACTCCCGTCTATTGGTTCTCTGTACAGCCATTACGACGGCATCAAGGCCAAAACACTAAAACATTCCAGGTGACTAAAATGTGACTAAAACTAAATGAAAACGTTTCAAGAGACTATGACTAAAACTAAAATAGAAATGTTGCTTAGAGTCTTCGTGTAATAATGCCTGATGGTTGCCTGCTGCTGCACGATTAATCGGAAAACAGATCGCAATCTACATTCAGACATCTATTCGATCTCATTTCTAAATTTGAGCAAGAATTGCACAGCACTAGTTGGCCGTCTCATATGTTTTTGCTACGAGAGAGACTTTAAGAGGTTTAAGTCAAGCACTTTGATGTTGTCTGTTTAAAGCCACAGTATACGTATGGCTCCAGGTGACACATTTTGAATGTAGGTAATGTTCAGTAATTACACAGACTAAAGACAATGCAGCACTAGTTGGTGTCATGCACCAAAAACCCCCCCACCCCTCCACCCCATATAATACGTCTCTATCCCTGCATCAGTCCTGAGCCATGCAGCAGAGCTGCCCGAGAGCTGCACTTCCACCCACTCCATTCCAAATCGAGCATCGCAGAGTGCCGCGGGAATGCGTGCCGGAATCCAACACAACAGGCACTCGAGTGTCGCTCGAGTCTCTGCCTGTTACGGCTCTGATCTTTTGCCTCTCTCCAGCCTGGATGGCTCTGTGCCCGGGGCACTCTCAGGCCCGGAATAGAAGCAAGCTATATACTGTACTTCTGTTCTGACTAAACGTTTAATTCTCTCTGTGGTGATATAATCATGCATGATGCAGTGAATGGACTTTTTTTTATTATAATACTGAGACGCGGCCGGATCGCTTGCAATGGTCCCCCCCCCCCCCCCCCCCCCCCCCCCTGTCAATCTAGGTCAGACTTTTTTGTATCTTCAAGGGCCATCCACATGAACAAAATGTACAGCCTTAAGGGTGATATAACCTGTTTTTTTGGGGACATTTTAATGATGGCCAGTTCTATGTTTTCTGACTGCTGAGTGAGTGGTAATTAATGGATGAGGAACAATGTAATGATGAATGTTATGTCTGTCCCCTTGAGGTACCGTAAGTACATTTTGTGATATTTGTCCTCTGCATTTACCCATCCTAAGTACAGGAGCAGAGGCTGCTGTTAATACTGCACTTGGGGAGTATAGTTCAGGGGTTATGTCTACTATTCAGGGACACACAGATTGAGCAGGCCAGCAGGAGGCAATGACCTTCTGATTCCCAGACGAGCCTCTCAGTCTCTATGCATGCATCTATGGCCGCCCGCAATTGGTGCTCTGAGGTCCCTTTGCTGTAGAACATATATACATGGGCAACTGGCGGCCCACCTTCACTTAGTGTGGCCCTTAATGAGGCCCTCAGGTCAATATCAGATATTGATATTGATATATTATTTATTTCAGCTGTTACAATTCCAAACATGGAAACATGACCCGCTTTTTAGTCTAAATTAGTAGATTAATGACTAGTATTAAAATGTCAGTCTTTTTTTTATTTCCACTGTATTTGTATTTAGTTCATAAAGTTAACATAACTATAATTAAAGGCATTTGACAGGCATTTGAAATTAAATATTTTTTTTCAGTTTAGAGACCAGGATTACTGCATGTACACATGCAGTTATTTGACACGTTTGTAATGTTCGAACGTCACTCGATATAACTTAAAAACAAACGCGGGTGAAACATGCAACGCAGGCATATTGTGGTGTGTACAGTTTTATTTTTTTGGCTTTCGCCTTTATTTTATATTTTTTATGGAGGGACAGACAGTAGGCTGACAGGAAATGGGGAGAGAGATGGGCCTGTGACATGCAGTAAAGGCCGTCGCGATCGGGAGTCGAACCCGCGGCACACTGCCAGACTGGATTACCAGCCATGGTGCCTGGACCGCTGAGCCACGGCCCAGGCCGGTGTGTACAGTTTTTTGACACGTTTGTAATGTTCAAAGTATAAAAATAGATAAGGCGGGCAGTCTGCTGTCCTCCTTTGGTACTTTATTGGGACATGCAGACTGAAAGAAGCTTAGATCCAGAAATCAAACCAAAGCCACAGAAGTATATGTGCTTCCTTCCTGGCTGCTTTTTATATATTCTTCACATCCATGATCCAAAAAACGAAGACAAGATAAAGAAAACGTTATTGTCCATTAAATCTTGCATAAATTGAAAATGTGTCTTTGGCACACCTGCAGTCAGTATACATCTTAAAAAAACATGACATAAAATACACAAATGCACGCATTAAAATACTATATGACATGCATTCCCATGACGCAGCAACAGTGATCATGGGCTGAGGGGATTAGGTGGTGGAGCTATTTAAACATTATAAACGACGTCTTGTAACCCTTGTTTTTTGCAAATGACGCTCTAACACACCTGATGGTAACGGGTCAAATTCAGGGCGAAGAGGGTGGGACTGGGTCCGGGGACCCCCAGGGGTCCTTGAGGGAGTTCCAGGGGGTCCCCAGCTAAATGATAGTTAGGAACCAAATGGACCCTAATGAGTCTGTAACTCAGAGAGTGTACAAATGGAACCAAATGGACCCTAACGGTCATTCCATGCGCTACGTCCAACAAGGGAAACTCCCCCCTGTCAGGTGCAAAAGGAGCAACTTGGACACTCAGGCATGAAGGAAGCATGAGTTCAAGTCCGTTGCTCTCCCCATGTCCCTCATATATGGGGACTATGTTGGCGGAGGGTGTGTAGAGCCCAGGATCACATTAGATAATTGACACAGGGGTGAAAAATGGGTTACAAAATCGTGGGATTTTTTAAATATTATATAAAAAAAGGCAGTGCAGTGTGCAAGAGCATAGTACAGTAACATCTATCGTTACTGTAATGACATTATGCTGTATCAGACGGAGACCATTCCTTTAGTTTACCATGTCTCGTCTTTAGTCTCTCTACCCCCCCCCCCCCTTAAACTTCAGTCAGTAAATAGTACTCTTTCTACCCCCCCCCCCCCCGCTTAAACTTCAGTCAGTAAATAGTTCACCTTCTTCATCTTCTTCATGTGCTCTCTTTTTCTCTCTTAAACTCCAGAGTAATCTTTCTTCCATCTCCCTGCATTCTTCTTTGCAACCTCTCTCTCTCTCTCTCTCTCTCTCTCTCTCTCTCTCTCTCTTGCTTGTAATGGTGTTTCTGGGGCTGCAGTCTTTTGGGGGTTAGTTGTGGCAGCCTGAGTGTGCCAGCAGCCTACTTACTGTAGTGATCTGGAACCATCTGCTGGGACTGCGACGCTGCTTCTCCCCGGGTGGAAAACGGGCAGGGAAATTGGACTTATAGAGAGCTGGAATTGCGGTAATTGGCCCAGATGCGGCGATCCGGCTGAGTCAGGCAAACATTTGAGTTAATTTAGGCACATGTCGGGATCTTAAAAAAAAAGAATACATGATCTGTCTGTCTGTCTGTCTGTCTGTCTGTCTGTCTGTCTGTCTGTCTGTCTGTCGTGCATGTGTCCATCTGCATGTCTGTCCGTCTTAGAGAGAGTCCCCAACCTGAATTCGAACCCGGCTCATCTGTGTGGGAAGTCAGAAACCTATACCAGCCAAGAAATCGGCTTCTTGGCTTAAAGATGGAGTGCCGTGATTATTTTCCACACTAAAACATCAGGTATTGTTATATAAGGAGGAAGATTTTTTATTTTTTTCAAAAGTGTACAGTATTTATTAAAATGTCGTTTTTATGTGGAAACGCCCACCAGTTCATTCAAGTATGCCTGGTTTGCCTGGTGGGTGGTGATGGATGGGTGGTGATCCACCTGAACTGAAATCACATCATCTTTAACCCACAGCTGTTGATGAAGGGGGAGGGGATGACATTGTGATGTCACTATATCACTGCACGTTTGACTGTCAAAGGTTTCAGCCTCCAGGAAGAAACTCAAAATAGCAAAGGGAAGACATAATTGAACATAACAACCACTCCAAGGGGTCTATACTGTCAGCTCATGACATAAACACATTAAAAACTGGACAAAAATACAAAAATCACGGCACATCTTTAAGGTCTCTGTCACATGATGTGAATGAGGTAATTCACTCAAAATAAATAATACCAATCTTTATTGGTTAACTTCTGTGACACTGATTATGTCACAATAATTGCCTAGCTTGACTGTGACTGACCGGAGAGAGGACTGGACAAGAATGAGGAAGGAAAAAAAACACTGTCAGGCTAAATTATCCCCCTGTTGCGCAACGCCCACAAACTGCAACCTTGGATTGAGCCAGTAGTGCAGTGGGCCGATCCATCATGCGTCTGAGCCGTCTCTGAGGTGCGTGCGTGCGTGCGTGACGGTGTGCGTGCGTGCGTGAGTGACGGTGTGTGTGTGTCGGTCGGGTCATGCAGGGTGATGATGAAGTGTAGGCTATGGTAGCCTGGGTGGGGTTAATGCATGGTGTGACCTAGTGTTGTTTTCGTCGACTAAAACGAAGACAATTTGTCCACTGACAAACTAAATGGAAAGTAAATGAAGACTAAGCTATGATGACTAAAACTAAGCCTAAATATACTGACAATTTCGTCAAGAAATAAAAAACTAAATTGAAATGTTAAGAAGGTACTAGTGGACAAGAGATGCAGTATAAGTCATTTTACACTTGGTTGCATGCTGAAAATAGCAGATATACAAGCTCTGAGCTTGTAGATCGGCTATTTTCAGCAAGTGAGAAAACAGTCATTATGACGGCATCAAGGCCCCGCGAAAATACATTTTGTTCGACTACATCAACTGTAGATTTAGTCGACTAAAATCTTATGAAATGTAGTCGACTAAGTCGACTAAAACATTCCAGGTGACTAAAACTAAATAAAGTGTGTGTGTGTGTGTGTGTGTGTGTGTGTGTGTGTGTGTGTGTGTGTGTGTGTGTGTGTGTGTGTGTGTGTGTGAGTGAATTCTTGTGTGCATATGGGTATAAATGTGTGTAGTCTGTACTGCCACCTGTGTTTGTGTACGTTTACCGTATAGATGCAGACTAGACCCATTGACTCAGCAATACGTTGTCCTTGGACGTGACTTCCACTTTGGGCTTGTGAGGAAGCAGATCGACCGACGGTGGCCCTCTGATTTATCTTGCAAGGCTGGCAGCCAGATTCTTACGTCATCCTACTTACTGCGGTGTCTTGCACCGAAAGTATAGCAGATTTACAAGCTCACCACGCATATTGGAGATGCGCCTCGTTGTGAGCTTAGATCACAACATACGTACATATATGAATTAGGCATGACTGTCTCAGTGCTGAAGCACACAGTGAACATGCCGATCAGAAACGTCACTTAAGCCATTCTGTAACTTTTGGTGTTTTAAGCATTATGTTATATTTGTAGCTATTGAAAATAGCAGATCTACAAGCTCAAGTGCCGCGCTATGAGCTTGTAGGTCTGCTATTTATTTTTAAATCGTGAACATGCGGCACAAATCTTTTAATATATATTCTTTCAGAGCGAACGTTTTTAACTCAAATCTTTGCTTCTGAGGGGTTCCTTCCTGGAACAACATTTTTTCAGGTGGCGGTCGGTGGCCAATTACATATCATTTTTGGCGTCCTTGACATGAAATATTGAGCACCACTGATACAGAAACATAGGTATTTCAGAAAACTGTCAGGATAAATAGGATAAGCATTGTTCACTGAGCAGGAGGGAACAGGGAAGCGAGTATATAGAGTTTATTGCTGCTCGTGTATGGTTTAGTGCTGTATTTATTTATTGTTCATTATTATTACTCTTTGCTACTGTCATTCCTGGAATTTCCCCCTGGGGGATTAATAAAGTGTTATCCTATCCTAGGGGCGGCAGTGGCGTGCACAGATAGACACTAGGGGGTGCTAGAGCACTGCCTGCCCTTTTCCCTCTGGACAAATGTGCCCTTTTGTACAGTGTACAGTATATGGACCACGGTGACATTGATCAATTCTTGATAAAAAGAAGCTTCTAATATATTATTTAGGCCCCAAAATCTATAAATCTCACACTATTAAGGCAACCGGCCGGTTCCACGTGCACACGTTGCCCTTTTTGTGCTCACAACGCGGCGCGTTGTGAGCTTGTAGATCGGCTATTTTCAGCGAGTGTAAAATCAGCCATTACGACGACATCAAGGCCCGCCAAAATACTTTTTAGTCGACTAAATCAACCGTAGATTCAGTTGACTAAAATCGCATGACATTTAAGTCGACTAAAACTATAGACTAACACAAAGAAATTCCAGGTGACTGCAATGTGACTAAAACTAAATGAAAACTATTCAAAACACTGACTAAAACTAAAATCAAAATTTGCTGCCAAAAACAACACTGCTGCCTGTGTTACCTTATTGTCACCACCAGGCCGAAGGCCGTCCGTGTGTCCGTCCGTCCGTGTGTCCGTCCGTCCGTCCGTGTGTGTGTGTGTGTGTGTGTGTGTGTGTGTCCCCGTGAGCAGCTAATCTCGGCCACCGTTAACCCGGTCGATGCCAAATTTTGCACACACACTCCCTGGATGCCAACGATGAACCTCTGCCCCAAACTTTCCAGAACGGCCTGTTATAGCGCCACCAGGAGGCCGCTTTGTGCAAAAAAGTTTTTGCACAGTACACCTACAGATTTTGTCCAAACATCACGCACATTGGTACACAGTCTCTCTAGAGCCATTCAACGAAACCGGTCTTTCAGATTTCTCAGACTCCATCCTGATTGGTTAAGATTGGCTTCCGGCCCAGGCTGTGGTGTAACGGTCTGGGCACCGGACTGGTGATCCAGTCGCGGTGTGCCGCGGGTTCGACTCCCGGACCCGACACGGCCTTTACCGCATGTCATCCCCCCATCTCTCTCCCGTTTCCTGTCAGCCTACTGTCTATCCCTTAAAAAATCAATAAAAAGGCATAAGCCGCAAAAAAATATCTTAAAAAAAAAAAAAGATTGGCTTCCAAAGTTCACAGGAGTGCTCAGTTTCAAACAAAATGCTGCAAATCATGAACACATCGCGTGATTTCCGTTAAATTGTGCACGCACATTCCCACTAGGCCGAGGACGAAATGCCACATGAACAATTTCAACTCAGCCTCAAGGTGGCGCTATAACTGGCCGAAAAGTGTTTTTACCTCTAACTGCACGGATCTGTGGATAACTTTGTATGCCAAGAGGCCAAGGAAAAACCTTTGCCTGGAATTTTTCACATCTGCTCTTTATAGCGCCACCAGGAGGCCGACATATGTAAAACACATTTTCTATTATTACTCCTTCAGTTTTTTTTTACTTTTGTTGCCCTTTTATCCAACCACCAGATGAAGGCAAGCTGCAATGTCCTACATTCCTATCCTGGTGGAGACCTGTGCCCAGAAGGGCACTTTTTCTAGTTTAATTCTCAGATGAGGTTGAGCATCTGATGTGCTATGAAATGTTGTGTGAGGTTCAGGTGCAATGAATGAACAAGCAGAGGCGACCTCTGGGACCTTGACTAGCTTTTTTAATGTAGACAGAGAGAAGAAAGTAAAGGAACATAATCAAATATAAAACTTGGCAAGAAACACATGGTGTTGTTGGAGGACATCTGCAGGGCAATGGCACCTTTTAACATCCTGAGTGCACAGGACAGAGTTCTCCGCCCTATCAATTAGTAACGCCCAGCGCTCAAGACGGAGATTGATCAATAGGACGGAGATTATTGATATAAAAACCGGTCGCATCGCTCCACAGGCTGGGTGCATCTGTTGCCCAACGTTATTTTCCGGTGGGACGTCATTGAAAATGTTGCCCCCCATTTTAGCCGACGAGATAAAAAATCTTAAAACGTTAATAACTCTTGATCTAGATAGGAAACGTGGAGATAGATTTGGGGAGTTTTCAAAATGGGGCATGATCGCTCTGCCAAGTCAAACCCATGACACACATTAGTAAATAATATTCACATTGACAGTTTTACAGCTAGGGCTCAGTGAGAGTGGAAGACCATCAGTCTTTATACACTGTAGTTTCCCTATTGAATCCCTCTATGACTCGTTCACAACTTTTGCATCTACATTATATTGCATATCTCTCTCGCTCTCTCTCTCTCTCTCTCTCTCTCTCTCTTTCTCGTCGGGTTTGAATAGCACACGTACATAAATCATGTCAATACGTATTTTTCTCCCCCTAAAAAGCATAAATAAAGGAGCTTTACAACATGGTCTTTCAGGATAGGTGAACAGAATATATATAGGCTACTGTAAAACCACCTCTGAAACCCCACCTCTTCAGACTCCACCTTGTACTAGCCTCGAGTCGACGACATTGCAGGCGTATGCAAAGGCTAAATTATGTCATTCTAGATAGCATTTTATGTAGACATAGCATTCTATAGTCACGTGTATACTTAGTTTCATTTTACAGATATTTTACTGTTAGACAGATGTTAGGTTCTTACTAGCTTGTAATGCTCAATTTCTGTAAAAGCGCGCTATATAAATGCACCATTTACCATGTTTCTTTCTTATTTAATTAACCTTGCATTGACCACAGTCCAGTGGAAGTGTTTTGTGAGGCTCAGATTGTTGGCATTCAGCCTGTAACAGCACCGTTTCCTGTCCTGACCTGAACCTGCATTCATTGATTGCTTGTCTAAAGGCGAGATTTACTTATAAAACACTAGATAGGCAGGGCACAAGTAAATTACCAAGATTTTCACGGGGAAGCTTTCAAAAGGCATACCAAAAAAAATTGGATTTTTGGCGCAGCAGTTCTGACCTGCTGAAGCAGCACAACTGCTGATAGGCCATTTTCAAAACCATGGTCAATTAAATGGATTTTACCAATTATTTTCTCAAACCTCAGTAAGATAAAGGATGAAAAAAGAAAGGCTGACTTAAACTAGTGGGGCAGGCAAACCAAGGATGGAAAAAGGGGACATTAATACACAGTTTGACATTCAGTGATGTGATGTTGGATGGATGCCCATGCAGCCATACAGCCACACAATCAAACCCACACGCATGACAACAAACTAATGTGTGTGTGGCCTGTCGTTGATACGGTATCAAAGCAGACATGCTGGTACTGTATGCAACACAAGCGGCAAACAAACAATGCTATTTTTGGCTCGACTGCAACAATGAGGCCAGACCCCATCCACGCATACAAATGACTTTGATTGAATGTTAGTTACAATCTACATCAGTGGTTCCCAAACTATTTCATGACCCCCAAATTGACATTAATTAGCCCGCGGACCCCCATTTGAAAAGATATGCCAGTGTACCCCAATGGAGAAGATTTTTACAGCTCTAGCGGTGATTTTCACAGATTTTTCAAGGACCCCCAGGTTTGACTTGAATTAGGCTACAGACTCCCATTTAATGGCATTTATATCTCTGGGACCCCCATGGATATTGTAAAATCACAGTTCATTTATTAATGAGTTAATGAGTTACAGATCCATAAGGGTCCATTTTGTTCCTAATTTATCATTTAGCTGGGGTCTCAAGGACCCCTGTGGGTCTCAAGGACCCCTGGGGGACTGTAAATGGAGAATGTGCGTAAAACACTTCAGGTTCAGGCCAGGGCTACCATGAGCTCACAGTGTGTTGCGAGTTTGTAGATTTTTTGTTTATGCTGGGGACCTGGAATTTAAGTGGTTTATAGTCAGTCAGAGTATCCTTATCTCTTTATACTTTATTGCAGCGTCAAGTTTCACAAGCATAACCACCACTGAAATCGGACATCTCCCTCCATGTTACAAAACATTGTGTTACCGCGGCACAGTGTTTACTCGCCTGGTAGAGACACTCTATAGATATGATCAATTAAACTTAACGTAATATCAAAAACCAACAGCCATTAAGTCATCAATAATGTTTATAGAACACATTGTAGTGAATTCTAAGTAGTTTAGAGACAGTTGGAACTTGGCACGGAGCCATCGTTGTGCGGTCGAAACGAATGGTGTCGGTAGCCTACTTGGAATTCACTAAAACATGTTCAATAAACATCAGATGAATTAATGGCTTTTTAAAATGTATACATTATGATAAGTTTCAGTGATCATATCTATAGAAAAGTGTCTCTTATTACCATGCGAATATATCAGTCCATTGTGTTGTGCTGGATCATGTCCATGCAGTCGAGGAAAACATTTCAATCGGCCTCTAGCTTGTTTAATTTTCTAAATTAGCGTTCCTTGTCGAGTGGCAACAAGGATCTGTGCCTGTGATCTGGCAAGCCATGACGCCTACTTTAGTAGTATTTAAAGCATCTGCGTTTGAAAACCCAACACTCCACTGTTTATTCTGGTTGTGAGAACTCTGAACTTTCCCCCGGCTCCCCCCCCAGCTATATTGACGCTCCTGATGACAAAAGTCGGTGTCCATCCCTCCAGACATATGGTGTTAAATGGTGGTTACTTGGTGTATTTAACAAACTTTCAATAACTTTCCTGTGTTATTTTGCCCATAATTAACCTATAACAGGAATGATTTATTGATTGATGATTGATTGTTAGCCAAGAGGAAAATTTGCAAGAGAGGCCAACTTTGCGTCTATTCATTTCCAATGGGAGAATGAACGTGAACACAGCTTCTGAACCATTCCTTAAAGGTATATTCAGTGATTTCACTAAAAAAAACCTTAGGTTTCGTTTTTGGCTGGGACCCAGCCTTTCGTCCAATCAGGATAGAGAGTCAAAAACGAAACCTAAGGTTTTTTGACCCCCAGGGGTTAACTGGGGACAGGGAGGAACTCCTTATATGGTCAGCACACTCTATAGTAGAGAGGATTATCACAACAAAACAAAAAAATAAGTGATATTTGAATTAAGTGAAATCACTGAATATACCTTTAACTCCATGGTCACTGAACTAAATACTGGACCCAATCATCCCAAGGCACACAATATTTACACGATATTCATAGTAAAATGGCTTATTTTAAGCAAACCACGCCTACTATATTTAGGAGACCATTTGTAGGCTTTGTGTACCATTTTGCCTCTATTGGCTCCAATGAAGTTGGCCCATCTTCATACATAGACCATCTTTGTTGTTAGCTCCAGTGTAAGGAGCATACCAACCCTGGGTTTGTGCATAGGGAACCTATCAACATTGGTTTTGCGTAAAGTGGGACATTGAGTACTCTAATTATTATGTTTATATTATTATGTGGATAATTGGTTGAGTAATACATGTATGTGACACTTTAAAATGTGTATTATGAATTGTGATGTCTCTGGACATTGAGAATTAATTGGATAAATTGTGGAATCAATTCAGGTTTGGTATGGTCCAGTGGGAGGGGCCTATATAAGTAGGGAGACCTGCCAGTCAGTTAAGGTTCCTGAACTTCCTGGGGAAGATCTGGACAGTGTGCTGAGGGAAGATTTCACAGAGATTCTGGGTTAAGGAATTATGGGATGGGATCACAATGGGTGGACTTTGTTACACTTTTAGTTTGTTGGTAGATATGGAAGATAGTAAGATTATGTTTGATCTATAATTTAGATCAAATAATGCACCAATAGATGGATGCCAAACAAAAAGAAGAATTCAGTTAAGGTAGGACTGTGGAGGTGAGAAGACCAATTGGGCCAAGCTGACCAGTTAGTGTTAAAATACTAAATACTAAATACTTTTGTTCCATTTCATTTTGACCACTGGTCGTTTGTGTAAAAAGGAGAATAAAAATAACCACTTCATCTCTGCATCAAGGACTCTCTGGCCATTTCTCCAGTATTTTTTCTAGATTTGCTATTTTTCAACCGTTGCATTTCGGCAAACACTACCCACACTAGGTCAGAGTGTGACGGTTGTCCGGTTGGCCTTGCAGTGCACTCATTTGTTCACTGTCTATCGAAACGAAGCAGAAATGCCAAAGAAGAATATTATATGTTGATGCACGATGCAGTGTTGATGAGACCACATGAGTCATAAGTGCGTCGTCTGATTTCCTGCCTGAGTTATTCTTCATTGTGTGCCAGTGTCACACACTTAAAATAGCACATCTTCAAGCTAATAATGTGCTGCAGTGCAGGCATCATGATGCGTTGTATGTTGGCTTGTAGATGTAGAACGTTTGGTGTGCAACACCCGTGTGCAACTAACTATGACTCTGGCTTTAACATCTCTTTACTGCTTCTAGCTAATGAAACATTTGCCCAGTGGACATAATATAATGGCATTATGGGCCATATGACATGATGTGAAAGAGCACACACACACACGGACGGATGACTGAGTCCTATGATTCATCCACAGAAGTATAAGGTAGCCTTGGATCAAGACGGTCATCGGTCATAAAATATGACAGTCTTGTATCAAGGCTGAAGTCTATGGTAGACTTGGCATGTTATTGCTTCTCCTCAGTGCCACTTTAATCAGAATAGATTTAGACCAGGTGACTTGTGTGTGTGTGTGTGTGTGTGTGTGTGTGTGTGTGTGTGTTTCCCCCATGCCAGTGTACCTTCTGTTTTTAGTATTCTCGATCCAAACGCGATGCAAACTTTAGAGCATACATGGGCATTGAGCAACTTCAGCCTTCACTTAATGCGGCCTGCAGGTTAATATACTGATATATTATTGATTTGATTTCAGCTGTTAACAATTTCAAGCATGCAAGCATATGACATGCTTTAAAATGTTGTCTTTTTCATCTACCGGTATTTGTATTTAAGTTCATAAAGTTAACGCATTAAGCAATAAGTTAATGCACTCCAGATTCCAATTCAAATAATGTCAAAAGATTATTCAGGATTCCAATTAAAACATAATCTAATCTACATGCCACATTTGGCCCCCACTTACACTTAATGTGGCCCGGTTAATATCCGAATATTGATATATGCCTGATTTCAGCTGTTACAATTCCCTGCTTTAATTACTTCAGTCTATATTAGTAACGGGATGACTACTATTAAAAGTAACCTACAGTATAACTATATTAATTTGAAATTAAATAAACATGTTACTTTTCAGGATTCCAAAAATAAAAACAGGATTTCAATTCAAACATAAAAAATGACGATGCAATGTGGCCCTTTGGAGTGAGTGTGGAACTATAGTGGCCCTCTCCATCGCCAAAGTTGTCTGCCCCTTACCTTCGAGAGGTATAGTAGTAAATCATGCATGCTCGATAGAAGGTGATGCCCTGAAGGCGACTCTTCTAAGGCGTACCTTCTGTCTGGTGGCAGAAACTTTATCAATAAATCAGAGGCAGATCCTTCCTTCACGCAAGACTTTATGAAATAAATATTGACTTCCACACCACATAATATTTCTCTCACACACTCCACCTCGCTCCGTCTGTCTCCCTGCAGGCGCTGAAGGGCTGCAAGAGGCTGTCCATGTCGGTGTGCTCCGTGGGGTGTATTCCTGGAGGTCACATGGCCAACCATATCTACAGCTGGGTGGACGCGCGAGGCCGCAGCGTGTCACCTCCCCCTGACATGGCCGACGGCACCGGGCGCTTCCATGACGAGAGGACGGTATAAGGATGTTTCATGTGTTTGCGTGTGCGAGCGTGAGTGTATGTGTGTGTTGGATAGAGATAAAGACAAATGCACGTGCGTGCGCACACACATACACTTTATTTAACGTTAAATCAAATAATGATGTAGGCCTACTTATAATATATGTGACAAAATATATATGTCTACATATAAATGCCATATAATCACTATAATAAAAGAGAATAGGTACACAAAAAAAATGCAGATTAGTGTGCTAGTATTACGCATTAGCTTACGCATGTTTCATGATAAATGTTTCTATGTGATGTATTCCCATGCTTTTTTGTTCTTGCTTAATGTAAGTCACCCTGGATTAAGAGCGTCTGCTAAATGCCTAAATTGTAAATTGTAGTATCAAAAATATGAAAATGTATAATCCTACACTAGCAGGGAAGTGACAGTGACGGTTACAAACCGCATATCCTGAATCAAGTTATAAAACAAAAACAAACAAGACAAAACAACACACAACATGGCATGGTCACCCCTCAAAGCAGAACATAATGACCATAATGGTGCACCCACACATAGTTCCTCAAAGCAGAACATATATAATGAACGTAACAGTAACACATATAGCTCCTCATAATAAATATACTAAAACAACCAGGGCTGGACTGGGACAAAATTTCGGCCCCGTCATTTCCGCGCAAATTTGGCCCAGACCGGCCCACCACAACCAGTGAGCATATAGCAGAAACTCCACCGCCTGCTCTGTCGAGGCACACACAAACGCACAAGCCCTAATACCACCACTTTTACAGAACAACATAAATGATACAAACCAACAGACAACTACACAACCCTTTTTTTGCTCTCACAAGAATGATGCTGGCAAAAGGATTCAAGATAGATATTTGTCACTCACTGATACAGGTACAGTGAAATTATCATGATGGCACTGGCAGAATGGCAGCAGGCCCGAACTGGTCCGCAGGACCACCGGGACCTTTCCTGGTGGCCTGCCGCCTAGCTATTGGTCTGCCTGCCTGTCAATTTTCTTTTTTTTAATCAATCTGGAATGGCATGGAACTGTAAGTTACTTATACTTACCACGCTTCCTCAAATTTGGATACTGAGCCTCTCAAGGCTCGATTAAAGTAGCAAGTTTTATGGATGTCATATAGGTCTTACCCGAATTCTGTCATCATCATGGGTGATGAAAGTCTCTCCAAAAGTCCATGACATAATACATATTGTATTATGTGAACAAAATGTATCAGTCTAAGGGGGATTGATCCAAAGTTTGCCCTGGCTTTTCTTTTCTTGGTAATTACATCCAAAGTGAGACAATGTTCCTGCAGTCTACGGTTCCCGCGGAATCGATAGCCCACCGACGCTGAACCGCTGCTCTCTCGGCGTCGTTGAATCAACGGTCAAGTGGCCGTCAGCATTTGACAACAATTTGTAAAGCAGCATGAATTAGCGGCGACTGGAAATCAATGTATGTTTCTCTCACGGTGCGTCCAAAATGTCCTGCCCCGCAGTCTGTTCACCTCCTCTGACTACTGAAGGGAAACTGCTGCATAAGCACCAATCAACTCTGTTGATGAGGCAAAGCATCCAAAAACTTCTTGGAAAGCAGATTCACGCCTTGTTATATAAACTGCTGAAATAACTGGGGTGTAAAGTTTATTCTAACACAAAATGCTAAGGGCTTCTATTTTCATTTGTTTGATTAGTGGGAAGACTGATATGGCTTCCTGGCTATGGGCCTGAGGTTTGGGGCAGTGTGGTTTAGGTTGTGGGCCAGGGAATGATTTGTTGGCTCCCACTATGAAGCCCGATACAAGGCATGAATCTCCATCACTGGAGGTGCCAGTCGATATGCCCGCATGCCAGCTCTCTGCTTTATGAAACCAACCTGTGGGAGTGTGATGGCTACTCTTCATTAACCACTTGAACTCCATGCAGCATCCATATTCTGGCTGGGGGGAACATAGCCGACTATCCAAATATTTCTGGTGAAGAGATTTGGTGTAGACCAGTGAGTGGTTTTCAACCTTTTTCATATCAAGTTCCATTATTTATTTGGCATTTGAGCCACGGTGCAGATGTTTTTTTTTTTTTCAACTTTTTCATGAACAGATATAGACAAGGACATACAAAAAGCAAAAAGACAAACAATTGAACATTACAGTATGTGTTGCCAACTCAGAAAATATAAATAAAAATAGTAGATAAATGCTATAATTGTAAGAGATCACTCACAGACAGGATAATAATAAAAAAATGCAAACAGTATGTGAGCGTGCGCGCACATACTCGCACACACACACACACACACACACACACACACACACACACACACACACACACACACACACACACACACACACACACACACTCACAGGCATACACACATCCACACACAATAAAATTGGACAGTAAAGTACGGTTTATAAAGAAAATAAATAACTACGGTGCAGATGTTTAACAATACTTTAACTCTTGAGAGCATGAAATGAAACCAAATGGTTTCAATTTTACACTATCCAGAGTTAAAGATCCTTATCTTATAATTCCTTAATAATTATCTAATTATCTAAAAAAGTCCTTACCAAGTCTGTCATTTAGCTGAGGACCACCTGGAACCCCCCTCAAGGACCACTGGTGGTCCTCGAACTACTGCTTGAAAACCACTGGTGTAAACGGGGGGCAAAATCGGTCCAAGTACAGTTGCAACTCGGGTCGGTTTTACCACAGTCTATACTCTACTGTACTCTATACTCTTATAGACCTTCACAAGTTCACCTTGGAAGGTCCCCCTTTGGCTGAGGTTTGGATTCCCACGCAGGAGAACCGCGTTTGAATCCAGATGGTTTACGTCAGTGGTTTTCAACCAGTGGTCCAGGGACCACCAGTGGTCCTTAAGGGGGTTCCAGGTGGTCCCCAGCTAAATGATGGAGAGTTGGTAACTAAATGGACCCTTGTAGCTCCTGAGAGCGTAAAATGAAACCAAATGGATCTGCATTACTAAGTTAATTTACAAGACGTCTACACAATTAGAGAATGTCAAATAATTATTATTTTGTTCAACGTTTGCCTGTTATCAATCCTAATGGTAACAACATCAATACAGCATGGAATTGTCGACAAACTCTTATCCAACGACAACAAAATATTCTTTAGTTTTAGGTCTGTGAGGCTAGATCTAATTGAATGGTGGACGGTCTGTGGCTCATAGTGCCAATTGAATAGTGGGCCTTGACATTGAAAAAGGTTGAAAACCACTGGTTTACGTAACCACTGATGACTGATTGTACATTTCTGTGTGGACATATCGCAGGTGATCCTGAACATGGACGACGGTCGTTCGTTGGGTCTGATGATCAGAGGAGGAGCAGAGTACGGCCTTGGGATCTACATCACTGGAGTGGACCCTGGATCAGCAGCAGATGTTGGAGCACTCAAGGTAGCCTAGCTAGCCTATTAACCACGCTCCCTCCTGCACTGTTTCTCCTACAGTGTACGGTTGGGTTCCCTTCGTTTTTGCAAATCAGGATCTTTAGGTTTTTCGTAGGTACCTCTCTGTACTTCTCCTCATCCACAACCCTAGTCCAACCCCCAGATTCTCAGCCACAACCCTAGATTTATTTAATGTGCAGTGTGGCCATTAAGCCACAGGGTGGCGTTTTCAAACTATTGAGCACTGAACTTTTGAACCTGACACCATTTGTCAAACATTACCTCCTTCTCATGCGCAAACTCCACGTACGTCTGATTGGCAGTTTTTTTCTTATTTCTGTCTGTAGGCCTCCGGGATTAATTTATACACTCGCAACACAGCCGACTTCACCACTTCATATTTTAGGCCCTCTTCTATCGGTAAACTGGCGCATACCTCCTGTGCCCTCCCTACCAGCTTGCATTGCAATAGTAATGCCCACATTTCTTCTGGCCATTTTAGGGCAGTGGCAATGCGTTCAAATGTATTGAAATACGAGTCCACCTCACTTTCTCTGAACTGGGGTACCAATGCAATGTGCCTACTCATGTCAAAATGTCCCTTAGAGGAACTGGACGGCTGGGATGTTATCTCACTGGCAGCCACGGGTGGTGACCGCTCCACTTCCAACGCTCTCAATTTTAGCCTCATCAGCTCCACCTCTAGCTCTCTGTTACGAGTCTCTGTCTCTTTAATGCGTAAATGTAACACAAGCTCCTCTTTGTCTGTACTTGCGTGGGCTGCTGATGTGACATTGTAGCTTATGTTGGATAGGAGCTGAGCAGCACGGTCTGCCTTTGCGTCATCACGTGGCTCCTCCGTTCCCTCGTGTGTCAACGCATTCCGTGCCTCGGCCCCCCCGCTACCATGAAATAACCCACCCTTTTCCAATTTCTCACTCAGACTCTGCTTCAAGTCATCTTTATTTGCATTAAGTGGCACCTCAACCCCAAAGAAATGTACTAGCAATAACAAGTTTGTACACCGGTCTAATGTTTCCCTTGAGGGACCCTTCTGAAAATCCTCCATATCAAACGACTCCATAACTTTACCAAAACTGGCGGAGTAGAACTTGGCAGGAGGCCGTTCAAGTCGGACTGTTATCGGTTAGCTACATATTCTGGATCAAGCGATGCAAAGGTTACATTTTTAGCTACATGTCTGTTCAGGCTTCACAATGGCTCTCTGACAGCCTTTTAAACCTGGCGTCCTCTGTGCACCAATCCGGTGAAGCTGTGTCCGTTCCTGGTACTCCCCCTGTCACAATCACCCACTCACACCACGACACACACGCACGCGAGCCTGCACACACAGGTGCGCGCGCACACACACACAGACTACACATTACACATTACAGAAAACACTGCCCGACTTCATAACCTTTAGTATCATCACAACTGGGGTTTGCTACAGGTTACTGCGGCGAGTTCTACACGGTAATCAGCAATAGAGATTTGAGCTATTTAACGGCCCCAGTCTTCTAAGATCATGCGTCTTAGGAAGGCCGTGCGAATCGTCTCCCTGGGAGTTTTTGCTTTCATTCTGGCGGCGCTGGGTGTCTGGGCCATGAGTGACTTGAAATGGAGGACCTTTCACGATGAAGGGAGGACAGGTGATTGCAAGCTTGGCTTTGCAACTTGCAAGGTCGCCACCCTGTACCCAGGTTTTGGATCTGTGCCCATTCCCATGTTCCTCGATTCTAACTTTAAACGATTCCCCAACATCAGAGAGTGTGGCCTTCCATTTGGAGTTAATTCACATGAAGAGAAGATCCTAGAGGACATTCTTTCGGCTACAGGAAACTACGGTTTAGGTGAGGACCTGGATAGTTTGGAAAAAAAGAGTTGCATCATCATCGGTAACGGAGGTATTCTGACCAACAAGTCTCTGGGCCAGGTGATCGATACGTTTGATGTTGTTGTGAGGTTAAACGCAGCGCCGGTGAAAGGGTACGAGACGGACGTGGGCTCCAAAACTACCATGCGCATCTTATACCCCACAAGCTGCCCCAAGAAGACGGAGCAGATAGAGGACCAGTCGCTGTTTGTCCTCTCTGCATTTAGACCTGAGGACCTTGAGTGGTTTCGACATATGATCTTGAAGACGATGCCTGATACAGTGCGATTCTGGAAGCCAGTGGCACAGCACGTACCAAGAAAGCCCGCCGACATGCGGATGCTGAACCCCTACTTTATCAAGGAGGCCTCTTTCCAGCTCATTGGCTTGCCGTATAACGATCGTTGTCTGCCCGTTTGGGGTCAGAAGGCCAATATTCCCACTTCAGGGGCAATTGCCATAATGATGGCCCTCCACCACTGTGACCGAGTGGCTGTGGCTGGTTTTGGCTACAACATGAGCGACCCAGATGCCGCTTTGCACTACTACGAAAACCTCAAAATGTCAGCAGTGACAAAAAGTCCCGATCATAACATAGTGAAAGAAAAGCAGTTTCTGGCGAAACTTGTGAAGGCTGGAGCTATCGAGGACCTGACCTTGGGCATCATGTAGTAATTTGTCTCGCGTTACTGTAACATGGTTAATAGTGCTTCCACTTGCCCAGGCATTATATTGTATTGTGATCCAGTGTTCTGTGACTAAGAGTTCAGGCGGTTGCCTTTAAGGAAATTACGTAACCTACCGCACTTCCTATTTCATATTGACTTTGAAATCGGTAGGTTGTGTTTATTTTGCTCTGCAAATTATTTTATTATTTTCAATTACAATTGGGTAATATATTGATACATATACAGTATGTACCCAAAGTTGTTAAGACACATACTGTGTGTGTGTGTGTGTGTGTGTGTGTGTGTGTGTGTGTGTGTGTGTGTGTGTGTGTGTGTGTGTGTGTGTGTGTGTGTGTGTGTGTGTGTGTGTGTGTGTGTGTGTGTGTGTGTGTGTGTGTGCGTGCGTGCGTGCGTGCGTGCGTGCGTGCGTGCTCACATATTCTTTGCATTTTATTATTATCCTGTCTGTGTGTGATCTCCTACAATTATAGCATTTATCTACTGTTTTTACTTTTTATTTACTGAGTTGGCAACACATACTGTAATGTTCAATTGTTTGTCTTTTTGCTTTCTGTATGTCCTTGTCTATTTCTGTTCATGAAAAATGAATAAAATTTAAGTTGAAAAAAGACACATACTGTGTTTTCATGGTACTGCATCTGCTTTATTTCCAGCAAATGTATTGTGGAAAACATACGAGTCAGAGCAGAGCAGTGATTGCCTTATTGTCTTTTGTACAGGTACATATTGTATTTATTGTCATCATCTTCCTATTTCATATTGGCTTTGAAATCGCAAATGTATTGTGGAAAACATATGAGTCAGAGCAGAGCAGTGATTGCCTCATTGTCTTTTGTACAGAATAAATCTACTCACTGCTGAGATCCTGGTCTATGGTACTTCATAACACAACGCAAGATCACGTCTGTTACATTACCATTGACTCTCGCAATTTCCAAATGCTCCATCATACAGTCTGGACCAACGGAAGAGCTATCATGATTCATGAGTAAGCGATAAAGCTTAAGTGGAGCCTCCTCCCCACTTTCGTTTCGTCGTGCACATTTATTCTAATATGGCAGCTCAGCTGACAGGGGGTCTTGTCTGTCATAGGGCGGTGTCCGGGGGTCTTGTCCATCAGAGGATGCTGCCAGATGGAAATTGCACATTTAACAAAAAGATAGGAAGGACATTTTATATGAAATATTTAAAAAAGAGAAACATAAGTACCTGCATGACTGCCTGGCTGTGTACATTGAATTGGACAGCTTTTCCAAATGTGTTCTCAATGTGTGTTGTGGTCTCCTTGTTCATCCAGATGTTTCTGTGATGCAACATATTTCTCAATATGAACATGTACGTTGCTGGTGCTGTGTTGTTGAGGAAATAATTCGCTTTTCCCATGTGTAACCATTACCATACTACATAATAATAAGTCTGTGGTCCGTCTAGTAACTAGACGGACCACAGACTTACAGTATAATTGAAAATGCTAAATATAAAATATAGACTTTATTACGAGCAATTTATCCCAAGGTTAACAATAAAAGTGGATACAGATTAAATCACACAAGAACGGGGGGCGTGGTTATGGCTCTGAGCTAGGTGCACGTATTTTCGTGAAGCTCCTGGTATAAAGTGCTTAAATTCCTGTAAACCTGCATCCTTTTATAAAAAGTCTGGCAGTGTGCCGCTGGTTCGACTCCCGAGAGCCTACAGGGACAAATGACAGTCCTAACTGTGTTTCCACACAGTTAGGACCCAGGGAATATATAAAAATGGTTATTATTAAGATTCAAGAATATCTTCACTCTATTACAGGACAAAAACTGTGCCCAAAGATTTGCTGAAAACTTTCAGATCCCATCTATACTTCTCTTTTCAGTAACTTTTGGGGCTGATTTGTTTCTTTATTCTAATATTCTGCCAGGTACCAAGCTGAAGTAATGTCCCATGGTGTTCCTTCTTAACTTTTCTTACACTATTACCCAGTCTCTGGAACAGTGGGGGCAGTCACAGTGAAGGCTCTCGGTCACCTCCGTTTTTTGGGCTGGTCATTGGCACAACCAGCAGCAACTGATCGGCTGACCTCGTGGCTCTGCATGGGATGTGGTTCTAAACACATTTTGAAAGGGACGGGACCGGTGTACTGCATCTACAGACCACTGCACTATATACTGTATAATATATAGCTGTATGAGACCACTGTACTGCATAGACTACTGTACCGTGTCTATAGACCACTGTCTCTCTAGGTCGTCCTCAGACGAGCCCTCCATCGTTGCTTCCAGTCATCCCGGTTCTCCATACATCTGGCCAGCTCGTTGGTGCTTTGCACTCCTGCGTCGTTCTTGAGTACATCCACATTATGTTAATGTGGGACGTCCTCGTGACCGGTGCCCGTGTGTTGGTTCCCACATTACTAGTTTGCTGGCTGGCTGGTAGTGTCCTGCCAGTCTCATTCTCCTGGCTGCTATTTTCTGGCTCACCCTTGGCATTCCATCATACAGATTTGTGTTGGTAACATGTGTGCTCTTACTGATGTTGAGTGCTGCACGCAACATTCTGGTGTAGCACCCATCGAGAGACTTCTGCAGGGTTGGCTTCAGGCTCTACCGTTGCGTAGAAGAAGCTGAGTTTGGTTTGACGGGGGAGGTTGGAGTTACATACACTGGCCATGCCGTTTAGGGCCCTCCATGCAAGTGCCTTCCTCACTCACAGCCCAGGTACTTTAAGTCCTTGACTTCCTTCAAAGCAGTGCCTCTTGTTGTCAGCGGTGGATGCTCTGATGGGATGTTATAGGTGATAACTTCAGTTTTCTTGGCATTCAGCCTCTGATTCCACTCTGTTCAGGCTCCTGAGCTTGTTCCACGTGGTCAGAGAGCAGGCTGATGTCATCTGAGTAGTCCAGGTCTGTCAGGACTACTGTTGGGTGTCGCCTCGACCTCCTTGGTGTTATGGTGAGGCTAAGATCCTGCTCTCGTCCATTCATGGCCTTCCTTAATGCGTAGTCCAGGACTAGGACGAAGAGGAAGGGGGCTAGGGTGTCCCCTTGTAGTGCTGTAGTGCATCTGTACATCACTGTCGTGCATCTGTAGACTAGGGCTGGGGCGGTATGGGATTCTTATTACCGCGGTTATTGTCATAATTACAGCACCCCCCCCCCCCCACACACACACACACACACACACACACACACACACACACACACACACACACACACACACCGTGTACGGAGATGTACGTACCTCCTGGCACTTTCTCCCATTCTTTACTCCTATACCTTCACCTTCACCTCCTGTCGCTCTCTCGCTCTCTCTCTCTCTCTCTCTCTCTCTCCCTATTTCTCCCATTTCTTTCCGACATAATTCACTGCACTGACCTCATTCCTCCCCCCCTGCATCCTTCTCACTCATTCTCTCCATCTATCTCTCGCTCTGCCCCGTATCTGTTCTTCTCTCTGTCTCCTGCAATCTCTCCATTCCTTGTCTCCTTGTCTCAGCATGAGAGGAGAGTTGTTTGCCGTTTTAATAAAAACCTTCCCATGGGATTCAGTTTTTTTCCTGCACGGATCTAATAGTTTCTGTGGCTTTCTCATTAGGTGGCGCCGGTATTTTTGCGAAAACATTTGACGTTATCTTGATATAATGCTGATGACTCCACAAGATTATGAACATTCATGAAATAAGTTAATTTCAGTCTAGTAATGGGATGTCTGTCTGTCTGTCTAATAAATGGCCAATAGGTGTTGTTTTTTTCCCTTATTACTGTGGGAGAGTGCAATCATCCAATCTGCTAAGCAACTCAAAACAAGGGTGAATACCAACCATTTGCTGCTGTTTTGCCTACCCACACGTTTAGCTGTGTTGCTCATTCCAGAAATGCCCGGTCCTTACAAGCTGTACCTAGTTGTAAAGGTGACTAATCAAAACATTATAAAATACAATACCAATTGGTGGTATTTAATTAAAGGAGAGAAATAACCGACCAAAGTTAAGTTTCCGAACTTTTTGTGGCGGCAGTGGCTCAGGGATAGAGTGACCGGATGGCAACCGCAAGGTTCCCAGTTAAAACCCGGGCTCCCCCAGAGTTAGTGTTGAAGTTCGCCCCCCTACTTAGTGTTGAAGTTCGCCCCCCCTAGTGGCGAAAAATAAAACTTCTTGGAACTCAGATTAGTGTTTAAGTGTCCTTGAGCAAGACCCGAACCCCTGATTGCTCCCGATGTGCAGCTTGGTGCCTTGCATGGTTTCCTCCGGCATCGGTGTGTGAATGGGTGAATGTAATGCACAACCTCTGTGAAGCGCCTTGGATAAAGGCGCAATATAAATGCACCATTTACCATTTTTGTGCAGAGTATCTGTATATTGTAATACACTTTATAGAGATGAGTTTTTTTTGTCTTCTCAGAAATCTATCATCTTGACATCTGAAAAACAACTCACTTTCCCTTCTGATAAGATTTGTCGTGCTATCTTTAGCTAAATATTTTTGTGTAAATAACACGGATGCATACATGTCCTCAGTAGCATGACACGCATAAACACAGCTTTTTTTTAGCTACGCTAAAACTTTGCTCTGTGGTTTCAGGTCAGTCTGTGCTTCATTAAGCAGGCCATTCTTGTGTTATTTTCTGCTTGCCTGAGGGAAGAAGTGGAGGAGTATGTATTCTGCCTATAAACAACCTGACCTGACTGAGACCTGTTTTATGATAATATCAAATACACTAGTACTCTGTGGACTCTGGGATACACATTTTCTGTCATTTCCTTGCTCTACTTATTTTATTTTGTCATTTTTGAGCGGTGGCACACCATCTCCTATGCACAGCTGGGTGTGTCCATATGTGTGTCCGTATGTCTGAGTACAGCTATGTATGTACTGTATGTCCGTATGTCTTGAGTACAGATTTATTTATTTATTTGCGTTACACCCGGAGGTCGAAAATTCTATTCAAGTCAACAACTGTGCTTGACTCCAAAGCGGCAGCGCTCACTTCACGTCTGTGTGATTTTAATGTTCTGCTCATAGATTAAACAAGCAACGCGCCACTCTGTGAAGAATAGAATACATTTTTAAGAGCAAAGAGATATAAAAAGACAATCCTGAAAGTCACTTTAAATCAAAGTGACTTCCAGGGAAGATTGAGCAGGCATTTGGGAGAGTTTCTGTGACAGAGATGAAGGGTGTCTTTGTACTCTGTGTCGTGAGTGAGGACCATGGGGGATTGCTCTGTCACGCTACTGTACTTGGAGCCAGTCTTTGCACGAGCTTTCTTTGAGAATCATTTCAGATTCATTTTATATGAATTTTAATTTCAGTTATATTAAAATCTCAAATATTTATATTAATTCTATATTGACGATATTTGAACTTTAGTCAACATTTACGTTTTACTTTTGACTCTATAACCCATTTAGACCTGAGAACAGATTCTACAAATGGTTTTCTGACAGTTTTCTGAAAAACCTGTGTTTCTATGTCAGTCGTTCTCGAACATTTTCATGTCAAGGACCCCCAAAAATGTAATTGGCCGTCGACCCCCATCTGAAAATATGTTGTTCCAGGGACCCCCCCAGAAGCAAATATTTGAGTTAAAAATGTTCACTCTGAAAGAATATATATTCAAAGATTTGCACCACATATTCACGATTAAACAAATATAGCAGACCTACAAGTTCTTGTAGAGCTTGTAGATCTGCTATTTTTCAAAAAAAATGTGTGTGTGTGTGTGTGTGTGTGTGTGTGTGTGTGTGTGTGTGTGTGTGTGTGTGTGTGTGTGTGTGTGTGTGTGTGTGTGTGTGTGTGTGTGTGTGTGTGTGTGTGTGTGTGTGTGTGTTCACACTCTATAACATACGACGAATTAGACCGTTCCTCACCCAGGAATCAGCCCAGCTCCTAATCCAGACAACAGTCTTATCAAAACTCGACTACTGTAACTCCCTCCTTACTGGCCTACCAGCATGTGCACTTAAGCCTCTCCAGCTGATCCAAAATGCAGCAGCTCGCTTGGTCTTCAACCAGCCAAAATTCTCACATGTCTCCCCCCTGCTCCGCTCCCTCCACTGGCTCCCGGTCGCTGCCCGCACAGAATACAAAACTCTGATGCTGGCATTCAAAGCAACCAAAGGTATGGCTCCCCCATATCTTACAAGTATGATTGAACCCTACAAACCCTCCCGCGCACTCAGATCAGCCAACGCAGGGAAGCTGGAAGTACCCTCACTAAAAACGCCGGGACAACGCTCCACACGTCCCAAACTCTTCTCCCTTCTGGCTCCAAAACTGTGGAATGCACTTCCCATTGCAGTCAGAACTGCAGCATCACTCCCAATCTTCCGCCGTAGCCTGAAAACCCACCTTTTCAGACTCCATCATGGCCCTTAGCACTTACCCTAAACCCTTAGATAGCATTTCTGTTGGATTATATAGCATTTGATACAGACTTATAGCATGTTATGTAGACAGCACTGTAATTGTATTGTATGTAGTCATAGCACGCCATAGTACACATATATAGCATAGTAGTAAAGATGTATAGTTTATATGTATAGTGTATGTATAGTTTCACTATATAAATATTCCACTGTTACTTTCTTAGCTTACGCATGTTTCATGATAAATGCTTTTTATGTGATGTATTCCCATGCTTTGTTCTTGCTTAAATGTAAGTCGCTCTGGATTAAGAGCGTCTGCTAAATGCCTAAATTGTAAATTGTAAATTGTGTGTGTGTGTGTGTGTGCGCATACGAAAATAGCGTTATAGCCTTTGTTCACCAACAGACAAATGTCACTGTTGCACAGCCTAACACACACAGGCCTGGGGGAGGGCTAGTATAGTACTGTTTTTTTTAGATGGTCTGGTTATCAAAGGCGGCAATACATTACAATACAAATCGATTCCTTAAACCTACTGATAGGAATACTTTACTCCAAGCAGATTGTGATATAAACTGGATCTGAAATGGTATCACTACACATAAAACTCCTACAATCCCACACAATTTCATCATGCTAGGAGCTTTTTGCACTCTTTATAACAAAAGCTGTGTGGACTTGGACAATAGATTTTGTGACTGGAGCTACTAAAAACAATGGATTGATGTGGCTGGTGATTGCGTCAAGCACCACTACACAAAATTAATTTCTCAAACCCAAACCCCAAACTAAAATGGCCAACCCCCATTTTGCATCACCCAGGGGCGCAATAGGGTAGGGGACGGAGGGGTTTCGTCCCCTGCCAGCCTCACATTGGTCCCCCCCAGATGTGTTAGTGGGTCCCCCCTGGCTGGGGGGGTCCCCCCCTGGCTCCAAAGTTATCTTAGGAGTAATACTTTTGAAATCCTGCGTTCATAAACGCGATATATTTTGAAGCATATATTTGATCCACCCCTGTTTAAATCCCAAAATGGTTTGGCCCGTTCTCTCAACTTTCGGAAGTTGGGAGTTGTTACACCGCAATCAGTGACCCAATGTGCTTTGCACTCTGTAATGATTCTAATAATACAGGAACAGAATTCAATAGGACACCACTTTTGGTGTCACGCACCACTTTGGCACCGTCAGACGATCAATAGATGAATGGATTTACTTTATCCTTTTCATGTCAAGGACCCCCAAATGGACACGTATTAGCCTGCGGACCCCCCCCATTTGAAGAGAAGAGAAGAGAAGGACCCCCATAAGAGAAGATTTATACAGCTCGGACGGACCCTATTTTAACCATTTCTAGCGGTGGGACTCCAATTGATAATCAATGTTAATTAAAAAAACTGAGAGCGTCCACATGACATGCCACAAACTATCATGTAGTTGTACCTCTGGGGGTCCCCGGACCCCACTTTGGGAATTATATTATTATTTTGGGGGATTTGGGGAAAGGAGGAGATCGACGCCACTATTAACTGTCAAGACCAGGTAAGGCGCTGCAGGTTTTTCTTTCCTCTCGAGTTGCATGGGTTGAACTAAACTACATTAAAACATCCTCTCCTGAAAACCTCCCAGGTGTTGTACATTTTATAGGATAGGCTAACTTACAGATCAGATGGTCAGTGAGTTTTGACCTGTTCGAGGCGCTGCTGATAATGTGGTTAAACTTTTACGTTTTGAGACAAATGGGGAGGAGGAGGAATCACAGCCAGGTAATTCATAATAATAACTGTGCCAAAACGCAGTTTTGTATGTACATTGAGTCACTGGAACAACCTCTCTGTAGTTCGACCCCAAACCCTAACCATAACCCCACGTTTGTGGTTAGACCCCCCCATCCCCCCCTCTCCTAGGGTGGTGGGGGGGACGGGGGGGACGGATTTTTCGGCGGCGCCGCTTTGCGGCGCCGCTATATGTCCCCCCCTAGCGTTCGGTCCGTGTTGCGCCGCTGGCATCACCAACTACTTGCATGGGCTTTGAGCTTAAAAAGATAACCCGCAAGCACGGGCATATAGTAAACTCTTAATATAGTAAACGCCTAATTGACAATCATGTCTAAGGGGGCATGTGCCACTTGTACAGCAGTCGTACAAGTTATTAAAATTACAAACCGTAAGCTACAGCATGTCTTGTTTATTCGAATAGAACTGATGAAAACATTGTCTTTTTTTACAATCTAATGGAAGTAAACAGATGGCTTGAAGTTGTGTTGAAATATTCCCAAACTCTATCCCGCAATCCATCTGCGCAGCACCAAGACAGAAATAGAACTGATTGAAGAGCATATTTCTCATTAAGTAGCCTACTTATGCAATCCAGTTACAGTTCATTTCGACCATTAATTATTCTAGAAAGCCAAAGTCACTCAAAGCCATATAGCCATAGCCATTAGAAAGGAAATAAATATGGTTTAAATCCATCCAATTAGACAAGGTTAATGTGATTCCTTCTACAGTACCTGGCATAGTTAGCCCTGACACTGAAATACACGCAGCTGATTTAAGATCAGTTTAATTGAATGTGTTCATTTGCATTGTTGAAGCTTTGTCGGGGTCATTCTCTCCGTTGTTGCCCCTCATATATAATCTTCTCTCCACTGCCTTTTTTCCTCGTCCCCATTATCGCTCCTGGCATTTCCCCTCCACTCCAATATTTCTCATTTATTCCTCTTGTCTTTAACTCCCCTCCCCCTTCCCTCCATCTTCCCTCTTCCTTTACTTTCACCCCCCCTGCACTCCTCTGTCGTCTTCTCCCCTTTCTTCTTCCGTCATATCCATTCTCCTTTTGACTCTCCTCTCCTCTCCTCTCCTCTCCTCTCCTCTCCTCTCCTCTCCTCTCCTCTCCTCTCCTGCAATGAGTGTGGAACTATAGAGCGTCGCAGTCCCTCCCCCTTTCAGAACAACGAGTGGCCCAGGAAATTAATCCCAATGCATTTTTCCCATAGGCTTTTCTTAAAGTATTTATTTAAAGACGGTTACGCCGCGGACAAAGCCAACTCGGATCGTGACAAATCATGACAATGAACCATAGATAAATATGGACAAAGCGTTCCCCGGGTCTAACATGGACGTAAAATGAAGCCTGTTATTCCTGCACTGTAAGTCGCCATTTTTCTAGATCCGTTTTGGCCCAGCGGGCCATTGGCTGGCTCCGTTTTGGCCCAGCTGGCCATTGGCTGGCCCAGACAACGAGGCGGGACTTCCCCCCTTCTTCTCCGTTGGTTTTTATTTTGACTCGAGTGGGAGGGGAATCCCGATCATAGACTGTATTGGTAGCCACGCCCCTCAGAACATAGGCGACTTAATGGTCTTTTTTTTTTATTAATGGGACCATAGTTTTCCAAAAAGAATATTATGACATTAGAAATGAGACTTTAAACTAGTGACTGGAAGCAGAAAGTATTCATGACCATGTTTATTAAGGTAATACAGTCTAGGTGAAGTTGGGCCCAAATACATGGACTTCTATGGGGCTATGGGTTTTTCTGGGTCCAATGACAGCGCCACAACAGGCCATTATATGAACTACGATTTCCTTAGTGGCTTCACAAAATATCTGTCTGACTGCCCCCCTGCAATGAACACAATGTTTTGGGCCGATCAAATTTATAAGAAGAAAAACAAAACAAATAGTGTTGTCTCCTGCCTTTATTTTCTTTTTTCTAATGATTTGATCGGCCCAAAACATTGTGTTCATTGTCATGATTTGTCACGATCCGAGTTGGCTTTGTCCGCGGCGTAACCGTCTTTAAATATATACTTTAAGAAAAGCCTATGGGAAAAATGCATTGGGATTCATTTCCTGGGCCACTCGTTGTTCTGAAAGGGGGAGGGACTGCGACGCTCTATAGTGGCCCTCTCTCCACTTTGGTTTGATTTGATTTTTTATTTTTTTTGCAATTGAATGGCTGTAAAATGGAAATGTTGAGTCTACATATAGTACACATATAGTGCATGCATAGACTTTCAGTATTTATTTATGATGTATTTTCTCTATTATTAAGGTTATTGTAGCGGTCAATTTGTATTGGTGGAGGGGGGCGGGGCGGGGGTCGCGAGACATGTAACTAAGTACATACATGCACTCTAGTACTGTATACATTCTTCAGTATGTACACCTTCCACTACATTTCAAAGGAACATTTGTACTTTTACTCCACTACAATTATACGAAAACTCGTAGTTACTTTGTAGATCTTTATTATTATTACAAAACACACTATACCTCTTCAGTCCTATATATATCTTTTTTTTTTTGGCCATTCAAAAATAGCTGATCAACAAGTTCACAATTCGATACTGCTGTACTTTTACTCAAGTAAAACATGCGAGTACTGTACTTCTCCGATCACTGTCAGTCTGTAGTGTATAGGTGAGAGGAGAAGAGAACATGAATCATATTTTTTCTCTTTAGTGGTTGTTCCATGGAGAAGAAGCCAGGCCAAGGGCCAGCTGTAAATCAAGTGTTCTCACTTTACAGATTGGTGGTGAGCTATTTGGACATTCACTCGGGCCCATTTTTAGCCTGCATAAATGTGCTAATCCCCCCCCCCCCCCCCCCACTCTGGGACGGGAGAGCAGGGCCAGTAAGAGTGGTTCTGTTGTGTAGTGCAGGTGCGTATATCTATTCTGTATAGCTTTAGTTCTTAATTGTACTGTTCATCATTCTGATGAGAGTTTAAACCTTTCTGTAAGTGGCTGTATGCTGTGGCTCCCCCTGGGGACATAAGTTCTTTGTTGAAACATTACAAAAAAAACATTAATTCATAACCACTCATATAAAAATGTACCATTCTATAATACAGAAACTGTCGGTATTCAGAAATTGTGTTTGAAAGTTGTGGCTATAGCTATATCAATTTCACAATTTTCACAAAACCCCTTAAAAATAAACATACCGTGGTCAATGTGTCATTGTCTATTCACAGCTTCAGTCATGTGAAGTACTATACACATTGATCACTTTTGTGTGTGTGGTACTTACCCCCCCTTTTGATTTACATCAAAAGGGCGTATGAGCTCAAGCCCACAATTCAATATTTTGGTTTTAAGATGTTTATATTCATTTTGTATTCATCCTTAGGACCCCAAATCACACCTTGGAAAGCATGAGTGTCTATTTCAAACAAAGTGTTTATTTCAAACAAAGTGTTTTTTGACTGGGGAGTCATATTTTGACAGCAGCCTGTCATAATTTGACCCCCCAGTATTCGTATGTATTAGGATGTTGATATTCTTTCATCAGCCCACACTCCCCACTCACAGGTAGTACCCCCCCCCCCCCCCCCAGAGAGGACGTATAGGGCCTTAGTCCTACTCCTCCTCCCAGCCAAACACTCCCCACTGACAGGTAGTTACCCCGCCTTTTGATTTACATCAAAAGGGCATGTGAGCTCAAACCCACAATTTACAATTTACAATTTAGGCATTTAGCAGACGCTCTTAATCCAGAGCGACTTACATTTAAGCAAGAACAAAAGCATGGGAATACATCACATAAAAGCATTTATCAATATCATGAAACATGCGTAAGCTAAGAAAGTAACAGTGGAATATCTATATAATGAAACTATACATACACTATACATATAAACTATACATATTTACTACTATGCTATACATATGTACTATGGCGTGCTATAACTATATACAATACAATTATAGTGCTGTCTACATAACATGCTATAAGTCTGTGTCAAATGCTATCTAAGCCAACAGAAATGCTATCTAAGGGGTTAGGGTAAGTGCTATGGGCCATGATGGAGTCTGAAAAGGTGGGTTTTCAGGCTACGGCGGAAGATTGGGAGTGATGCTGCAGTTCTGACTGCAATGGGAAGTGCATTCCACAGTTTTGGAGCCAGAAGGGAGAAGAGTTTGGGACGTGTGGAGCGTTGGCCCGGCGTTTTTAGTGAGGGTACTTCCAGTTTCCCTGCGTTGGCTGATCTGAGTGCGCGGGAGGGTTTGTAGGGTTCAAACATACTTGTAAGATATGGGGGAGCCATACCTTCAGCATTTTGGTTTTAGGTTGTTGATATTCATTTCGTAGCTTGTAGGTCTGCTATATTTGAAAATGTGGCGCAAATCTTTGAATATATATTATTTCAGAGTGAAAGTTTTTAACTGAAATCTTTGCTTCATGGGGGGTCCCTGGAACAACATAACATGTGAAAATGTTTAAAGATGGAGTGCCACCATTTTTTTCCACTCTAAAACATGATCATCAGGTATTATTACAATATAAGGTGGATGAACTTTTTCCAAAAAGTGTACAGTATTTGTTAAAATCATGCTTTTATGTGGACACGCCCACCAGTTCATTAAGTATGCCTGGTTTGCCTGGTGGGTGGTGATGGGTGGTGATCCACCTGAACTGAAGCCGCACCCACAGCTGTAGTTGTATGATAAAGGGGGAGGGGTTAGGGGAGGGGCTGATAGTGTGGTGTCACTATATTACTGTTTACTTCATTGGCCCGTTTGACTGCCAAGGCTTCAGCCTCCAGGAAGAAACCCTAAATACAAAGTTAATACACCATTGCACATAAAAACAACTCCAGTCTAATGAAGTACTGTCACCTCATATACACATGAAAAACTGGAAAAATAAAAAAATTGTGGCACTCCATCTTTAAGAACAACTGACATAGAAACGTAGTATTTTTCAGAAAACTGTCAGGATTTAGAAGACATTTATAGAAGATAAGAAGTCCTCCATCTCCCTTTTGCACCATCAGGTGGGAGACCAGATCGTGGAGGTGAGCGGCTGCAGCTTCGTCACCATCTCACACGACGAGGCCGTCCACATCCTGAAGACGGGCAGCCAGCTGTCGGTGCGGGTGAGAGCCGTCGGCCGTCTGCCCCACGCCCGCACCGCGGTGGAGTCAGAGACCCAGCAGTGGGTCAACGGCCCCCACGCCCCCCACACCTTGCATGGGGACGAGACCCAGTGGGTCAACGACAGCCCGCCCATAGCAGAGAGCATGGCCGCTGCGACGGCCGTCTGCAACAGTGTGTGCGGCAGCGCCAACGCCAGTGCTTGCAGTACAAGGTGAGTGGGCTGCATGGCTGCCAAAATATCCCAACAGTGCCATATTAAGCCCCGAATTAACAATGGAATTTACACTAGCATGTCTGAGAGGTCATTTTGACCGTATCTCTGAGATTTTGAAGTTTATTATCTTTGCCCATGAAGCTTTCAGAATGTTCCCCTTCCATGACCATCATGTCTGTCTGTCTGTCTGTCTGTCTGTCTGTCTGTCTGTCTGTCTGTCTCTCTCTCCATACATCAGTGTTTGTGGTCCTTTCTATTATTACTATTTCTATTATTCTATGCTCCAACACACATACATAAGTAAGGTGCTGCTGGCGCATGATGCAATCTTTTATTCTTTACTTGCGCAAGCAGAGCGCGCAAGTAATGTGATCGGCCTGGTCCATTTGTCGTGACAGCCGTTCCGCCATTTCAGGACCCCCCCAGAAAAACATCAAATCTGTGCCCGTATTGCTGGACCAATGATGACGAAATGACCATATCTCTTACGTCATCATTTAGAGCTGGTCATACACGTCATCATTTAGAGCTAGTCATACACGTATGTGTATGACTAGCTCTAAATGATGACGTGTATGACGTAAGAAATATGGTCATTTCGTCATCATTGGTCCAGCAATACGGGCACAGATTTGATGTTTTTCTGGGGGGGTCCTGAAATGGCGGAACGGTTTTTTTGCTGTCACGGTTTTTGGACCAGGCCGATCACAGAATACCGCTAATCAACTTACAACTACACACTTTATACAGTATAGAGTATAGAGTATATAGATATACGTATATAGTATATGCCTATATACGTATATAGATATTGTATAACTGCTCTCAGTAATGACGTATGTAATACAACATTATGATTCTGGAATGTATAAAAGTCACAACGTGTCAAAAATGTTACCATAATTATTAATATTAGTGTGGTTTGCAAAATTAAATATATATCTAAGTATATAATTATATATGCAAAAACTAAGTTATAATATCGCAAGAAGCTCAGTCATTTAACACTCTCCGAGAAAGACGCAGACAGACTTGGCCATATCAACAATCCAGATCATTTGACACGTCCACGGGGGAAGGCTAGAAAGGGTGAAAGACTCTCAGGTGTACCAGTTAGCTGGGGTGACTCTCAGCCAAAGACTCTCAGCTATCCTATGCACAGTGAAAGAAGGAAGATATTGAAACCAGGACTCTCCGAGGAAGACGCAGACAGACTCGGGCATATCAACACTCCAGATCATTTGACAATTTCACACGGAAGCCTGTTGTAAACACAGATCTAGATCAATAGGACACCTCCACACCGAAACTGACATATCAACAATCCAGATCATTTGACACGTCCACGGGGGAAGGCTAGAAAGGGTGAAAGACTCTCAGGTGTACCAGTTAGCTGGGGTGACTCTCAGCCAAAGACTCTCAGCTAATTATAGATGAAATTTCTATGATTGGTGCAGACATTTTTCTCCAAGTACATAAACGATTGAGTCAAATTAAAGGCACAAATGTTATGGAAAATGGCTCAAAGGTACAAGAACAATTTGGCAATGTATCTATTTTAGCTGTTGGAGATCTATTCCAATTACCACCAGTAATGCAAAAATACATCTTTCAAGGTACAAGTAATGCAATTGCAAATATATGTGGTAATGGATGGGATTCATTTAAATTGTTGGAACTTAATGAAGTAATGCTAGATAGAAACTAGAATCATACTTAATACTAAATGATTACATGTATAGTAGGTAGCAAATAATTACATCTAAACATTAATCATTTCAAACGTTCCTTCACAGAGATACTGAAATTTGGCAGTTTACAGCGGGCGAAAAGATTACATGCGCGCTCTGCTTGCGCACTAGTTGGCCATTTATGGCCTACTAGTGTGCAACAAGCAAGTATGCACTCGACAGAGTGCAGTTCTAGTTGTCCATGTGTTGGGTGGATTGTGATTTTGTTTGTCTGTGTTTGCAATTTAATTTAATTTAGTTTATTTTTTCTAATATTCTTTCTCCTACTGCAGACCATCCTCTGCCAGAGCAACACCTGTG
Source organism: Protomyctophum parallelum (assembly GCF_964188405.1). Taxonomy (NCBI): domain Eukaryota; kingdom Metazoa; phylum Chordata; class Actinopteri; order Myctophiformes; family Myctophidae; genus Protomyctophum; species Protomyctophum parallelum. Next base: position 38,193,153 of record NC_139710.1, read on the forward strand.
CTGGGAAAGGTAAAAGAAACAATTTCAACCATGCTTTCTACATGTACACTGTAACATTGTCTCTCTACCGAAAAACTCAAATGAACGTACATTTTGTATAGCTCAAATGTGCTTTGCTTGTTGTGACCAAAAGTCACATTTTCCCCCATGGTGTAGCATAGTCAGCAAAGACAGTGATATTTAGCCCATGGTGTAGCATAGGCAGCAAAGACAGTGACAGGTTGACCTGCACTTGACCCACATGTGGTTAGTTTGATTTGCCTTGCAATGACAGCCTTCCCTGGTGGTCTGACATGTGTACACAAAATATTCTGTGCATGTACAGTAAACATGCATGCAAACCACCACGTGAATATGTTCAACAGCACATAGATTTATTTTCTCTCTCCTCTGGTATTCAAAACCATCATCTGGCCCCCCGCTCACCCTCAGGCTTTCGTATGTTTGGCTCCCACTCAGTTGGCTTGGTGTTTTTAACCTATATTTATCCAGTGAGGGCTGGTGGAACAAAGTGCTTCACACTCACATTCCCCATTCAGATTATCGCCTGGGTTTTTTTTTCTCTCCAACAAGCAGCCTTCCTTTTACATGTAGCTATTTTCTCAAACGTATAAGCTATTCACAGCACACTACACTATACGGTGACTAAACAAAAGGATTTGTCCGATGTGGTTGTTATGTGAGCTATTCAGCAAGGAAAATGGCACAGTGGTCTAGGGGGAGGGGGGGTGGTCATCGTTTTTGGACAGTGGTGATATACAGTTTTGTGCAGCACTTTGTCCTGCTGTTTCAACTATACATTTAGTCTATATGTATGGGTCAGTGAACAGGTCAGAATTATATCCTGTAAAGCAAAAGAGCAGGAATAGCATTAGTAATAACCCTGAGAAAAGTATGGTTGCTGCCAAGAGAGCACGTACAACTGAGGATAGTATATCATTTCCTAACTTTTCTATGGGATCTTATATTGTATACTGTCTGTAGGTATTATAACGTAATAGATACATATGTGTAATATGCAACGGGGGGCATGCTTAAAGCAAACATAGCATGTTTGAAATATAGTTGCAGTATAGGCACTGAGTTTGAATAAAATATGCCCAATGTTATAACTTATATGTTGTTAGACAATATTAGGCTACAGATTGATGATGAAATGGTTAATAAAAACAATTGTTTCACTATGACTATAACTGTAGTATTTGCTGGTGGTATATTGCTTTTATGTACTGTATATACTGTAATCTTCTAAAGGCTATAGATGTGAATGTTTATAATAACCTTCTCTGCACTCTCCTATATACTCTTTGCCCTCCCTTTGTAATTGTCCCTTTTATTAAATGACTCATTGACATTGTAAACAGTGAATGTGCAGCATGTAAATGCAACATCCAGACCCACATCATGATATCAAAGGCTCTGCTATAATTAAGCCCCTTTAATTTGAAACGAGACCGTATTCTCTGCCTCTGGCAGTCTAGGCCTGATAATAATAATAATAATAATAAAACTTTATTTGTATAGCACCTTTCATGACATCAAATGCAGCTCAAAGTGCTTTACAGAACAATGGAGAATAAAATAAAAGCAAAGCATAAAAGAAAAGCAAGGCAACGACATTAAAAAACAAGCAGTAATGCAATACAGTGAGGACATGAATCACTTAAAGGCAATGTTGTAGAAGTGGGTCTTGAGCTGAGCTTTAAAAATGTCTACAGAGGCTGCCTGACGAAGGTACAGAGGGAGCTTGTTCCATGCCGATGGCCCGTAGAAGCAAAAAGCTGCTTCCCCGTATTTTTTAGTTGCCATTTTTTTAGGCAAAGCGAGCAGGCCAGCAGTGGAAGACCTTAGCGGGCGGTTTGGGACATATTTAGGCAAGCAGTCATGTAGGTAGGAAGGTGCGAGACCATTGAGGGCTTTATAGACAAGTAAAATAATTTTTAAATCAATCCTAAAAACAACCGGAAGCCAGTGCAGTGATGCCAAAACTTGAGTAATATGTTCTCTCATCTTAGTTCTAGTTAAAACTCTGGCTGCTGCATTTTGGACAAGTTGTAATCTGTCAGTTGTTTTCTTAGGCAGTCCTGAAAAAAGTGCATTGCAGTAATCAAGCCGAGAGAAAACAAAGGCGTGGATTAGCGTTTTTGCATCGTCCAAGGACACATAGGCTCTGATTCGTGCAATATTTCTAAGGTGAAAAAAGGCAATCTTGGTAACATGATTAATGTGTGAATTAAAATTCAATTCGGAATCAATAATAACCCCCAGGTTCTTTACTGAACTGTTACTGTCTACAGTCAGGTTGCCAAGTCTGCTTAATATTGATTCTTTCTGCTCACTAGAGCCGATTATGAGAACTTCTGTCTTGTCCTCGTTTAGCTTGAGAAAGTTCTCACTCATCCAACATTTGATGCTAGACAGACAGGTAAGCAGCGGGTCTAAAGCACAGGGATCATCTGGAGCCACAGATAGATATAATTGGGTATCATCAGCATAGAAATGAAAATTGACTCCGTGATTGGCAATGAGTTCGCCCAATGGCAGTATGTACAAGGAGAAAAGCAGAGGGCCAAGAATCGAGCCCTGTGGAATACCAGAACTGATGTCGTGTTTGTCTGAGTCAAACTCGGCTAGATTGACAAAGTAACTTCTGTTTGATAGGTAGGAGGAAAACCAGGACAGGGCCGTACCAGACAGGCCTATCCAGTGCTCCAGACGCTGTATTAAAATTGAGTGATCAATCGTGTCAAATGCAGCCGTTAAATCTAGAAGTAAGAGAACGGATACATGTTTCTTGTCAGCAGACACCCTCAGATCATTCATTACTTTTACAAGTGCTGTTTCTGTGCTGTGGCCTTTCCTAAAGCCAGATTGGAATTTGTTGTGCACATTATTGTTCTGTAGAAACACATCCAATTGATGAAAGATAAATTTTTCTAAAACCTTGCCCAGAAAGGGTAGATTTGAAATGGGTCGATAGTTACCCAAAACAGAGGGATCAAGATTGTGTTTCTTGAGAAGGGGCTTAACTACAGCAGTCTTCAGTGAGTCTGGGAAGACGCCTGATTGTAGAGAGCTGTTTACAATTTTTAGGATATCTCCAATCACACTGTCTAAGACTTCTTTGAGAAAGTTGGTGGGAATTGTATCTAATGAACAGGAGGATGATGTCATCTGTGATATAGTTTTGCGGAGTTCGTCTTCCTCAATTGCGCAGAACGATGATAGGCTCCCCCTGGAGAGATCTACCCTGGGACCATTAGCTGCTGTTTGAAGGTTTGCGCTAGCAGCAGCACCATTCATGATATCAGCTCTAATGTTTGAAATTTTGTTGTCAAAAAAGTGCAAATGCAAACTCATTACACTTAGCTTTAGAGGCCGGGAATGACTGCTTGTGGGACTGGGGGGGGGTTTAAAAGTCGATCAATGGTAGAGAATAGGACTCTAGCATTTTTCTTGTTATCGTTAATAATGCCAGAGAAATATGCCTGCCTTGCTAGACGCAAGGCTTTGTTATAGGCGACTGTTGACTTTTTAAGAATCTCTAGGTGGATGGTGAGTTTGTTTTTTCTCCAAGCTCGCTCAGCTCTTCGACATTCTTGCTTCAGTGAGCGTGAAAGCTCATTTATCCAGGGTGTTACTCTGGTATTATGTTTCTTTTTTGTTTTCAAAGGAGCCACTATATCAAGAGCTGACTCTAGTTTAAGATTAAAAATTTGAACCATATCATTCACTGGGGGAGTATCGGGCAGGGGGGGACCCAGGTGACGAGAGAACTCGTCGGCTGCAGAAGAGCTAAAAAAACGCTTTTTTATGGTATATTCAGTGATGATTTTCTTTAGATCAGAGACAGTCATATTAAAACACAGCAGAAAGTGGTCTGACAGCTCAGGCCTTTCAATAGTCCTTTCCACAGTGATGTTCAGCCCTCTAGAAATCACCAGGTCCAGAGTGTGCCCATGTTTATGTGTAGGCCCAACAACATGTTGGATAAAATCAAAGGAGTGCAATAACTCTAAGAAACCCATAGCCATAGCATCTGTAGCATCATCCAGGTGAAGATTAAGATCACCTGAGATAAGAGTTCTGTCATAGTTAGTGGAGCAGATAGATAGAAGTTCTGATATTTCTGTTAGAAATATTGCTTTACTGCATTTTGGCGGGCGATAAATGCTAATCATTGGCATGGAGGCACCATGTAGTATAGTGGCCTGGTATTCAAAGGATGTAAAGCTGCCAAGGGTCAGAGCCTTGAATTTTAACGTGTCTGAAAAAATTATTGCCAGTCCACCTCCTTTCTTAGCCTCGCGAACAGAGTGAATGAAACTGTAGTTTGTGGGACAGGCTGGCGCTAGGAGAACAGCTCCATCTGAGCCAAGCCATGTCTCTGTTAGAAAGATTATATCTAGCTTCTCTTTACAGATTATATCATTTACAGAGGAGGACTTATTTGTTAGTGACCTGATGTTAAACAAGGCAAGATTAAGCTTGTTATCACATTTTTGGGGGCTGTGATGCTTGTGAGGTACAGTAACCAAACAGCATTCTCTCTTCAGACCACTCCTTGTGTTGGACGTTCTATTTGAAATAACAGTAGGAATGTTGTGGACCTCAGCCTGTGCAGTGATTGAAACACCAGGCTTTCTAGAAGCATGGGGTCCATACATGTTTGTTGCTGCGCATAATGGACCCTGTTCATATCAGTTTTCAAGTGTAAATTCTAGGCTATCTGGAGCTGGGTTTGGTGACAGTTGGAGACAACGTCTGGTAAGGGGGGTCGACTTTAATCCAATGTTCATCAGGTCCACCATGTCCGGGGTGAAAGAGAGATGTACTGGTGAGGGTGTTAGAAATTCTTCATCAGTCACACAGTCATCATCATCACTTTCCTTGGTGAGGGGCCTCTTGTCGGGAGTAGGGAACAGAGTACAGGAAGCAGAGTAGCGCAATGCTTCCATCGCCTGTCGAACTGCTTCCAATGCTCTGTCTCCCGGCACGTAACGCTGTGACTTCATGCTCTGCTCTGAGATTTTTACTCCACCATAGTAGAGTTCATGCTCTGAGATTTTTACTCCACCAGGGGACGCTGTAGCTTCATGCGATTTCTTCTCCACCAGGGAACGCTTCATGCTCTGAGATTTCTTCTCGCCACGTTGTGGCTTCAAGCGCAGTGATCTTTTCTCCACCGGGGGACACTGTGGCTTCAAGCGCAGTGATCTTTTCTTCACCAGGGGATACTGTGGCTTCCTGCGCTGTGATCTTTTCTCCACCAGGGGACGCTGTGACTCTGAGATTTCTTCTCTACCAGGGGACGCTGTGGTTTCATGCTCTGTGATCTTTTCTCCACCAGGGGGCTCTGAGATTTCTTCTCCACTAGGGGACGTTGTGGCTTCAAGCGCAGTGATCTTTTCTCCACCGGGGGACACTGTGGCTTCAAGCGCTGTGATCACATTCCCTGTTTTTGGCTCTGAGATTTTTTCTCCACCAGGGGGCGCTGTGACTTCACGCTCTGTGCGTTTTCCTCCTCCAGGGGGCGCTGTGACTTCACACTCTGTGAGTTTTCTTCCGCCAGGGGGCGCTGTGACTTCACATTCTGTGAGTTTTCTTCCGCCAGGGGGCGCTGTGACTTCACGCCCTGTGAGTTTTTCTCCACCAGGGGGAGTTGTGGGTTCACCATCTGTGACATTCCCTGATTTTGGCTGCTTGGCGACCATTTCCACCATATTATCTGTTTTGGCTAGGGCCGATTCTGCTCTGTCCTTGGAATTTATGTTGTGGGGCAACACGTTTCTGGCCAGTTTAGAGAGTTGACAGGGATGATTCATATTATGAAATATGTTGGAGAAGAATAATTTAACACCCAACTTGTTTAGGTGTGTTGTGTCTATAAAAAGATGCCTTCTGTCCCAGAAAAAATTGAAATTGTCAATAAAATTGAATGATTTTTGCCCGGGCGATTCTTCTGTGCATGCCGTTGAGAGCCATTCATTGAATGCGAACAGTCTGCTAAAGCGCTCACTTCCTGTCATCGGAGGAAGAGGGCCACTTATTGAAATGTCAACATCAACAAGTGAGCTTAGGGTGGACAGTAGGGCTTTGAAATCCTTTTTTACGATTTCAGATTCTCGTTTTTCCGCATCGCATGTGCTGATGTGCAGTATCAGCGTTTTTATCATGGGGTGTGCATCAACAATCTCTTGAATTCTGTCATCCATATCAGAGATAGTGTCATTGGGAAAGCATATTACTTCAGCTTTTCTCTTTTTGTTGCTTTTAACATATTTTACAGCCTGATCGCCGACAATCAGACATTCAGTCATTTGCTCTCCATTTGCTACCCTGCTCGGAGTGGCGTTAACACGGTTATCTGGTGGGCCACTAGACTCGGCCGCATTCAGCGGCTGAGTCAGCAATGGGTTAAACCTATTGGTCAGCCGTAAATTCTCACTTTGGGGAGGTGTGTATTTTGATTTTCCTTTCGCATTTTTCCACTGCGGGGGGGTGGTTTTGGGTCGGGCTAGGAGCGCAGGCCAGCTGGTCTTATCAGGGCTCCGAGTCCTCCCACTTAGCCGTCCTATCATGTTATCTCTGTTATAAATCACTGTAGAGATAGTTGGTGTTATTGCAGGCGGTGAGAACCTCACCGCCCGCCCGTTACTCACAGTTTTTGGCCTTGCACCGCGAGTATACCAGACGGATGCATTCTGCGTGTGATTTTCCTTCCCGTGTTTTACTCCCAAATTCACTCTTAATAGGTGTAATTCCGTTTTCAGCAAAGCAATCTTTTGAAGCAGCTTCTGGAAGTCCTCTGAGGAGATTGTTGGGGGCATGGCTGGCTATTAGCCAAATGTCCAGAGCTAGTTAGCAATAAAGCTAGCTATGTGCCACGTTGGATGAACATTTCATTGGCCTTTGGGTGACAATTAATGGATCAGGGACAGTGAATTAGGAATAATGCTCCTTACACCTCGTGAATACAGAATGGGCTCTGAAATGAAATGGACAAAAGCGTAACGGAGAGTTCTATGTTCGTATCATTGTTTGTACAGGGATTACAGATAATACATATTTAAAAGATCTTATTAGGAGAAAAGCAATAGAATAATTAGGCCTGTGATCAAGAGATTGGGGGTGCTCAGGTGAGAGGGGAGACTCAGGGGTGCTCAGATGAGAGGGGAGACTCAGGGGTGCTTAGATGAGAGATGAGACTGGGGGTGCTCAGATGAGAGGGGAGACTGGGGGTGCTCAGATGAGAGGGGAGACTGGGGGTGCTCAGGGGAGAGGGGAGAGGGGAGACTGGGGGTGCTCAGGGGAGAGGGGAGACTGGGGGTGCTCAGATGAGAGGTGAGAGGGGAGACTGGGGGTGCTCAGGGGAGAGGGGAGAGGGGAGACTGGGGGTGCTCAGGGGAGAGGGGAGACTGGGGGTGCTCAGATGAGAGGTGAGAGGGGAGACTGGGGGTGCTCAGATGAGAGGGGAGACTGGGGGTGCTCAGGTGAGAGGGGAGAGGGGAGACTGGGTGCTCAGATGAGAGGGGAGAGGGGAGACTGGGGGTGCTCAGGGGAGAGGGGAGACTGGGGTTGCTCAGGGGAGAGGGGAGACTGGGTGCTCAGATGAGAGGGGAGAGGGGAGACTGGGGGTGCTCAGGGGAGAGGGGAGACTGGGGTTGCTCAGGGTAGAGGGGAGACTGGGTGCTCAGATGAGAGGGGAGAGGGGAGACTGGGGGTGCTCAGGGGAGAGGGGAGACTGGGTGCTCAGATGAGAGGGGAGAGGGGAGACTGGGGGTTCTCAGGGGAGAGGGGAGACTAAGGGTGCTCGGGGGAGAGGGGAGACTGGGGGTGCTCAGATGAGAGGTGAGAGGGGAGACTGGGGGTGCTCAGGGGAGAGGGGAGACTGGGTGCTCAGATGAGAGGGGAGAGGGGAGACTGGGGGTGCTCAGGGGAGAGGGGAGACTGGGTGCTCAGATGAGAGGGGAGAGGGGAGACTGGGGGTTCTCAGGGGAGAGGGGAGACTAAGGGTGCTCGGGGGAGAGGGGAGACTGGGGGTGCTCAGATGAGAGGTGAGAGGGGAGACTGGGGGTGCTCAGATGAGAGGGGAGACTGGGGGTGCTCAGATGAGAGGGGAGAGGGGAGACTGGGGGTGCTCAGATGAGAGGGGAGACTGGGGGTGCTCAGATGAGAGGTGAGAGGGGAGACTGGGGGTGCTCAGATGAGAGGGGAGACTGGGGGTGATCAGATGAGAGGTGAGAGGGGAGACTGGGGGTGCTCAGATGAGAGGGGAGACTGGGGGTGCTCAGATGAGAGGGGAGAGGGGAGACTGGGGGTGCTCAGATGAGAGGGGAGAGGGGAGACTGGGGGTGCTCAGATGAGAGGTGAGAGGGGAGACTGGGGGTGCTCAGATGAGAGGTGAGAGGGGAGACTGTTTGCTCAGGGGAGTATGAAAAGCCAGGGTTGTCAGGGTGGTGGTGGTCACGACCTCTGCTATACTCCCAGTAGTCTAGTGCCACTTGTTCTCAAACAGTGGGTTTGGGACCTATTTGTGGATCACAGACCGATTTTTTTATGGTTCACGACTCAAGTAAAAATACCTTTTAATATAGTAAAAAAACTAATATATATATTTCAAATATATATATATATATATATTTTTTTTAATGATTTATTTTAACCCATTTAGGCCTTGGCAAGCTTCTGTGACGTCACAGAAGCTTGCCATCCCTGTGAGATAGAGACGCCCCAGAGCTTTCTACTGTGTGTCTATGCCTGGGACTACAGAGCCCATTCCGCTACCCCCCCGGTACCTTGCTATTGTCTGTTTATTGCTGTCCTCTACTACAACGTTTGGCAGTTGAGGGCAGTGCAGATTGGTTGCATTTGTACACTGTCAGAGTTACAAATGGATGGAGCATTAGAGCACTGTGGATTGGTGTCATTTGGCAGTTAACGGCCAGTTAATGGCCCATGCCTATGCTTCATTTAGTGTTGGGAATGGACTTGGCACTGTTGCGTTATTTCCTAAAACATCTATTAGGCTACTTTAACATGATAGATTCAATTGCCCATGTTAACAGTTTCCGTGCCTTGAATGGATTACTCCAGGTTAATGTCGCTGCCGTATCGGACATACCCGCCTTTTGTTTTATGTGTTTAATCCGCCGTAATGTAATGAATCAAAAGAAAATCCGTCTTCGTCGCGGAGTATGAGACTGGATGCCTTCGCTGTGATGTCGAAACCGGAAATCGTCACATGCTGTGGGCTGCTAGGGCTTCTGGGAAATTGAGGCCAATGGAAATGCATTGGGTGCAACGCCTCATTGAAACCAATCTTGTGTGCGTCTTCCGCGTGCACCAAGATGGTGGATGCTACACACAGATCATAACAAACCACGGGAGCTTTTTTTGATGGATTTTCGCGGATTAAAAGCCCAAATAATTCAGCGTATGCTCTAAAGGTAATACAACAATCTCGGCAGTGAAGGGGGGTTGATTAAAATGCGGGTTAATCGTAAAAAACAGTCAAACTGTTAATTAGAATTCGTCACCGGTGATGGCGGCAGAAGGCAGCCAGACATTTGGACAGTGCATGGCGTTCATTCGCGTAAGCCTCAAGGTAGTGGTACACTACTGTACGTCCGTGTCACTGCAGTGTTGCCAGGAGAATATTAATGGCACTCATAAGACACAGCGCACTGTTATGTTGGCATTTGAAAGACTTGAATTGTTGTCTTGTATTGTTTTGTATTGTATTGTATTGTATTGTATCTGTATGCTGCAGGGCGGGTCCTTGGGGTCCAAGACAAATTTCTCCCATGGGAGACAAAATAAAGAAACCTTGAACCTTGAACCTTGAAGTGAAAACGGAGAGGCTGTGCAAAAAACTATGAAGGGAGACCCAGTGGTATTCAAAAGAAAGGGGGAAAAACGAACTTTGAACAAATTGTCTTTAGGAACCCAATGAATTACATTTCTGTTGCGGCCTTGGACCTACTAAAGAAAGAAGCACAACTGTTTACTCCCCACAAATCCACTTAAAGTCCCTTTATTATACCCAGTGAACATTAAGTCATCTTTATAAACAGACTCAGAGTAGCACAGGGTTTGGCACAATCTGCAAATTCTCATCCAGTATTGATTTTTCAATCCACGAAGCAGAGAACCCCTTTTGGAATCTTGCTGTGCACAGACCGGGCAGAACTGCTTCCCGTCCCTCTAGTATTTATTTTTCTTTTTCTTCCGTCTTTTTCTTCTGCCAGGAAATCTGCCTTGCATGAAAATATATTTGCACAGGTCTAGTGCTATATATTACTGCGCAGCGGCATTCATTCTATTCACCTTTACTTTCAACATGCATGGTGCTAAGCATTCCCATTTCCTTGTCTTTAACCTTGAGCACAGAGAATAGCTTTCTCATCACGGTTTCTCGGTGGCGCATTGAAAATGTATATAGCTTTATTTGAATCTCATCAACGCCGAGAGCCACAGTATGGAGTATTCCCCAATGGTGAAGTGCATTACGAAGAGGCTTTTGTATCTTACATGTCTGCCATTTAATAAACTGTATTTATTTGATTTAACTTTGCATTATTCACACTTTCACAGTGTAAAAAAATCACCCCGTGTGAACTGAGCGGTGCAGACTGCTCAACAACACCAGTGTAAAATGACTTATACTGGATCTCTTGTCCACTCGACCCTTCCTAACATTTTAGTCTAGTTTTTATTTGTTGACGAAATCATCATAGCTTAGTTCTCATGTAGTTTCCATTTAGTTTTCGTCAGTGGAAAACGGTAGTCGACGAAAATTTTTCGTCTTAGTTTTAGTCGATGAAAACAACTCTGCTCTCCACATCCTATAACCCGTGTGTGTGTGTGTGTGTGTGTGTGTGTGTGTGTGTGTGTGTGTGTGTGTGTGTGTGTGTGTGTGTGTGTGTGTGTGTGTGTGTGTGTGTGTGTGTGTGTGTGTGTGTGTGTGTGTGTGTGTGTGTGTGTGTGTGTGTGTGTGTGTGTCTCTGCAGCCGTTGACGTGTCGAGGCGTGGGTCCGCCAGGCAGCCAGGTGTTGCTGGAGGAGCAGGCCTACTTACTGCTGACGGAGCCAGAGCGACAGACCCTGGTCTACTACCTCCAGGAGTACCAGGAGGGACACATAGGAGTAGAACCCCTGACCATGGCCCTGTTTGAGCTCTTCAATACGCATGCCAAGGTATACCCACCTACTGAAATGTAAGACGCCTTGAAGCTGAAACTTAAAAATAAAATGTCCACCATTTCCGTTTCCCTACACCTTTAATAAGTGTAAATGGAGCCCTTTTCTGAACAGTTTAATCTGAAGTGTAACGTTAGCTCAGTGCTGTTGGCCAACCTTGCACAGAGTGTCTTCGAGTGCCCTCCCCCCCCCGCCCCCCGCCCCACCCCCCCCCCACACACACACACACACACACACACACACACTGAACATGAAGTTAAAGTGGCCACCATGTAAATACACGGTCAATTAAGACACATCAAAAGAACAATGAAAAGAACGGTAAATCACTGAGGAAAAGTGGATGTGGGATGGAGAGAGAGTGGTGTAAAATGTGCAGCTGAGCAGAGCAGCATGTGGGATGGAATCACTCTGTCTCTCAGTGGGCTTAATCCACCTCAAAGAAAATCTGCCTACCCAGCTGGGAAATCACTTTCCTCTGTTCTCCCTCTAACTACCTTTTTGGTCCTACGTTCTACTTCAAAGTGACGGCCGTGGCAATCAATGCAAAAAGTCCTCCTTTTATCCTATCCTATTAATGCATAACAAATACTGTACATAATATGTATGTTATGTAGACAGCACTATAATTGCATTGTATGTATAGTCATAGCACGTCATAGTACATATGTATAGCATATTATAGTATATATGTATAGTTTATATGTATAGTGTCATATAGATATTCCACTGTTACGTTCTTACGCACGTTTCATGATAAATGTGATGTATTCCCGTGTTCTTGCTTAATGTAAATCGCTCTGGATTAAGAGCGTCTGCTAAATGCCTAAATTGTAAATTGTAAGGCCCCATTTAGACTGCAGTCATCCAGTCAAATTTGATTAAAATCAGATTTATTTCTCAAATCTGATCTTTTGGCCCCCGACTGTTCACACTGCATTTGCAAGTGACTGAGTGCCGCGCTACGAGCTTGTAGTTCTGCTATTTTTGAAAAGTGAGCGGGGGGGGGGGGGGGGGGGGGGGGTGTCCCTGGAACAACATATTTTCAGGGGTCATACATATATATTTTTGCAGGTCCTTGACATGAAAATGTTTGAGCACCACTGACATAGAAACATAGGCTTTTCAGAAAACTGTTAGGATTTAGAAGGCATTTGTAGAATCGTCCTCGGGTCTAGTAAATGTACAGTTACTTTACACCACTGGGTGTATATAGGGACCATCCCGGTCCTGCCGGGAGTCACAACAAGGCGGGGCTGCTTCGCTGAGTCCATGTGCTTCTCCTTCTCCTTGCAGTTGTCCCTGGTGTCCGAGGTGAGAAGTCTGGTGGCTCCCCAGGATCTAGAGCTGTACGATGGGCTGGTGCTGCACCATGAGAGAGAGGCCCACATGGTCTGGCAGCATCAGGGGGTCCCCCCGCATCCACAGAGCCACTGCATCCACCAGGCCGCCACTGGACACAACAGCCCCTCCAAGGTACTGCACAGTGTATATTTATAGACGGCTATACCTCCAGGAAGTAGAATCAGTATAGAAGAAAATCCAACATGTGCATTTTAGCAGCCGTGCGTGTGCTTGTGCGTGTGCGTGTGCGTGCGTGTGTGTGAGTCAGTCAGACACACAATAACCATGGAGAAACCACAACACGGACGTGTGGCGTTAGACGTGAGCGCACCGCAGGCGAACAAGCATCTAGTTCATCTCATTTGCTGTGAATTGATCTTAACAATTCTACTGGTTTGACGACATATATATATTGTCATGGAACTTTTCAGGGGAGTGTGCACTACGTGAGTTATGCACACAGCTGTGCAACTCCTTAAATGGAGTTTAGGAACATTGTGAGAGTAACATAAAAAAATAAGGGGGATTGTATATGAACAGAGAATATAATATTCTCCAATCAATACACATTTAGTGTGATTACTCTGTGTAATGCATAACCACGTGGGAATATGGTCCCCTGATATTATTTTCTTAGTTGAAATATGTCCTGATTTGCCAATTGATTTAACCCATTTTGGGCGGGAACCTCTTTTGGTGTTTTAAGCATTATGTTATAATTTAGCTATTGAAAAATAGCAGATCTACAAGCTCATAGCGCGGCACTTGGTACCGCGCTACGAGCTTGTAGGTCTGCTATTTTTCAAAAATCGTGAAAGTCTTTGAATATATATATTCTTTCAGAGCCAACATTAACTCAAATCTTTGCTTCTGGGGTGTCCCTGGAACAACATGATTTGAGATGGGGGTCGGCGGCCAAATACAGATAATTCTGGGGGTCCTTGACATGAAATAGTTTGAGAACCACTGACATAGAAACATAGGGTTTTTCAGAAAACTGTCATGATTTAGAAGATATTTTGTAGTCTCGGTCGAAATGGGTTAAAGCCCTTTCAAGTGTAGGATTGGATGAGACAGCGCGTAGTAAAATTTCACGGGCAATGTAGCACTGATGAGCAGAACAATTGGATTCCCCTCTCAGCAGGCAGAGGGAAAATGCTGAATTTGTTGCACCTAGCCAGTGGCCATTGGACATAGATTACAATGTGAGTGCATGCTACAGTCTTCTCGCAAGGCGAGCCCTTTAGCCAATAGTGGACAAAGTACACAACCCCATTACTTGAATCAAAGTCTAGACACTCCTGGACAAATATTACTTCACTACAACAAGTGAAAGTTAGCTCAGTCAATATTTTACCCAAGTTAAAATACTGTAATAAAGTACTTGCTTTATAGTGTTGTATCCACCTAAAGCGAGTTCAAGTCGAGGCCGAGACTGACGGGAGGCGAGACCGAGACCATTGATAGGTACAGAAAACGGTACGAGAGTAGGAAGGCGTGTCAGCTGCGCTCAGTTACAGAACAAGGTGGCTTGTCTATAAGCGCTAGACAGCCATCTTATAACGTTAATGTGAACGGGCTCCTCATAACATGGGATATAATAGAATTATTCCTTTGCAGTCAAGGAACAACAGCCATTGCTTTATATGCGTTAGTTATACATTGGTGTACACAGTGTGAATACCAGTGGGAAGCTAAGGACCCCTGTGGGACCCCACATGGTGGGGTGGGGCCGGGGGCACAGTACCAGAGTACAGAGTTGTGGGTTGACCTCCCAACTGCTTTACAAAGCTATATCGTCCAGCTGTAATGTACCGAAAGCGGACGAAAGGTCAATGCTTGTAATCAATCAGTATATATATATATATATATTTTTTTTAAACGTGCACGTGTCGGTGTTATTCCCCCTCCTAATGACTCCGTCCAGACCTGTTTTTTTTCCTTTCCACTTCATCATAGCTAGCGATAGCTCTCCGGCCGCGGCGCCAGTCTCTCATAAAAGATCTGTGCCTTCCGCTGTGGCCACTTAGCCCATTCTGACCTGAGATCAGATTCTAAAAATGTCTTCTACATCCTGACAGTTTTCTGAAAAAGCTATGTTTCTATGTCAGTCGTTCTTCGATTTTTCAAAAATAGCAGACCTGCAAGCTCGTAGCGTGCCACTCGGTGGCGCGCTATGAGCTTGTAGATCTGCTATTTTTCAATAGCTAAAGCATAACATAATGCTAACACCAACACGGGTTCCCGCCCCAAAATGGGTTAGCAGCTGTACTGTACTGTAGAGTATCGATGTTTCACTGTGGAACGCATCAGTCCAACCAGACCTCATTCTGCCATGCAGGCCCGACTGAGCCAGCGCTCTGAACCCACTGTCTGCATGTCTGCAGCAGTCTGTCTGACACGCACGCAAAGTGCTCACATGTTTTACTTAAGTAAAAGTATTCAAAATTAATAAATGACTTGAGTAAAAGTATTCAAAATTAATAAATTACTTGAGTAAAAGTACAAAGGTATTGGCATCAATATGTACCTAATTAAAGTACCAGGAGTAGAAAGTACTCACTATGCAGAATGTCCCATTTCACAAGTTTCAAAGGTATAAAAAAAACAATTTGTATTGTGAGCTTGTAGATCGGCTATTTTCAAATGACCAAAATGTATATAGGGCTGAAGTTGTTAATTTATGTTTTGTAATAATAATCAAGATCTGCAAAGTAACTATAGTATAACTAATGTTTTCAAATAATTGTAGTGGTAGTGGTGCAACATTTGCGTCTGAGATGTAGTGGAGTATAGAAGTAAAAGTGCTGAAAATTGGAAATACTCCAGTAAAGCAAAAGTACGTCAAAAGTGTACTGTAAGTACAGTACTTAGTAAATGTAGTAAATGTACTTAGTTACTTTCCACCACTGCTGTAAACAAAAGCAAAACGTTTACATTGCCTCAGAGGTGAATTAAAAGTATCTTATTAGTTGTTAATGCCTTGGCATCAATTATTTCAAAGTTTGCTTCGTCATGGTCTCAGGCTTTTTGCTGCTTCCGTTAAAGGTTAATACCGCCACTGTGTGCTGATTGCCACGACACATCTCAGTGCCTTGTCTAATTGTCTGTGTTGACACATTCATTACCGTGGTTGTGAAATTACAACCCCAGCAAATAGCTAATTGGAGTTAATTGACAGTCCCTTAGTTACGGCTCAGTGAGTGCCCATAATAAGGTGCGTTGCGGTTTGTGGGGACAGGATGTTCCAACAGTACAGCTGGCGTCAAAAAAAATCTGAATACTGTCTTCCTTTACCGACTGGCTGCTCTGAAACGGATTAGAACGGGACAAAGCTCCTGTCCTCTAACTGTTTAGTCTGCTGGTTCCTTTTGGTTTTTCAGATATTTAGACATTTAGGTGATGCTGTGGTAAGGAGATTGTGTCTTCATTGTTCAATGAAGGACACATTGCTGCAGTGAACCTAGGACCTTTATTGTTTTATTGTCTCCACCAGGCCGAAGGCATGGGGAGAGAGTGTGTGCCATTACCAGCTAATCTCCGGTACCGTTAACCCGGTCAATGCCACATTTTGCACACACAGTCCCTGGATTCCAATGATGAACCTCTGCCCGAAATTTTCCAGAACTTTTGAAAAACACATTTTTGGATATTACTCCTCCAGATTCTGTCCAAAATTTCGCAAATCGTTACACACTATCTCTATAGTCATGTGTTCAAGACGGATCTGTCGGATATGTCATATTCCCCAAAAAATGCCTCAAATCGCAGCATGCAATTTACGTTAAATCTTTCCCGGACTTTCCTACTAGGCTGAGGAATATATCCCACCCTTTTCACATTAGCCTGTTATAGCACCACCAACAGGTGGATTTTTGCAAAACACATTTTTGGAACAAAATGCCTCAAATCATCCAATTGTCATCCAAGGCGTATAAGAAGAAATGGCACCCTTTTCACATTGGCCTACTATAGCACCACCAGGAGGCCACAATCTGACCTGCCCTGGTGGAGACCTGTGCCCCGAGGGGCGCTTTATCTAGTCAATCTTTGTTTTGGAGGTCTCCCGGACACAATTGTTTTTGAGATGGGGGTCCGCAGCCAAATATTTTTGGGGAAAAAGTTTGAGAACCACTGCACTATAGAGGCAGGGACTCAATATCTACACTGCCGCTATAGAGCAGCGGAAATAGTTAAAATAGTTAATAACCTCCTCTTGTCTTTTTCAGAATGATATCTCAGCTGGAGGCAGAATAGGAGCAGACCTAGAGGAAAGCACCAATGCTCTGCAAAGTGTTACTGTGGTATGCATCAATGTTATACAGATATACAGTAAAGGCAGTGGTGGAAAAAGTACTCAATTGTTTTACTTATTATATATATATATATTTTAAGACAAAACAATACTGCCTCATCAAAGTTGGTATTGTGACTTTATAACGTGTATATTGCTGAGAGGGAGAGAGGTGGTGGAGTTCTGCTTTAGCAGACAGACAGTCCAATGGAGTTGAGAGGTTCTGCTTTAGCAGACAGACAGTCCAATGGAGTTGAGAGGTCTTGTCCAAAGAACTTTTTAATGTTTTCTTTATAAACAACACACAGACATAAAGGGTGTTCAATAGCATCGATTTATGGGGGGGAAAAAACACTTAAAACCTAGAAAATGGAATTTGGTAGTTTCCTCCCGACAATATATTTTTTTATGATTCTTGGCATTTATTTGCATTACAGGAAGAAGTCCAGTGTTCATGTGAACACCCACCTCAGGCCAGACCCTCATCCAGTGTGAGAGAGGGCCAGGCCAGAACCTCATCCAGTGTGAGAGAAGGCAAGGCCAGAACCTCATCCAGTGTGAGAGAAGGCCAGGCCAGAACCTCATCCAGTGTGAGAGAAGGCCAGGCCAGAACCTCATCCAGTGTGAGAGAAGGCCAGGCCAGAACCTCATCCAGTGTGAGAGAAGGCCAGGCCAGACCCTCATCCAGTGTGAGAGAGCAGCCCACCAGAAGACTGCACTCTGCCAGGCCGGGGGGCCAGTCCAGCTCGGGCCCTACCAGGCTGTTCCAGGACTGCCTCCACAGGCCCGTCAAGCCCCTCCTCCACCAAGCCTCCCCGAACTCCGCCCACCACGTCTGCCCCAACACGGCCCGTCACCCCTCCCTCAGCTCCCTGCGTCACACCTGCCAAAGCTCCCCTTACCTTCCCACCTCCTCCGATCACCACCAACAACAACCCCACCCCGCTCACCACCACCATCACAACCAACGTCTCTCCCTGCACAACGACCGTCCCAGCGCCACGGGGCGCCACCACACCTGTCCCGGGTTCCTCCATCACGGCGGGGAGACCGCGAGCCCTAACCCTAAGCCTGAGGCGTTGTCCATCAAGCTCTCGTCTCGAGCCAGCTCCTACGAGAAGTCCTCCTCTGTCCAGGCCAGGTCTTCTGCCGCCTCGTCCAACTCCGCCACCCCCGTGGCTTCCCCGCACCTGTCGCCCCACCCGTCGCCGTGTCCCTCGCCCTGTCCGTCTCTCGTCGTACCGCCGCCCCCGCCCTGCAGCCCCAAGCAGCCGTGCTCCCCTTCCCCCAGCCAGAGAGATGGGAACAGGCTGACAGCAGATGGCAGAACGCAGCCCCAGCAGAGAGGTATGATCACGAATTCAAGCATGCACATGGTGAAAACAAAA
Source organism: Protomyctophum parallelum (assembly GCF_964188405.1). Lineage (NCBI taxonomy): Eukaryota > Metazoa > Chordata > Actinopteri > Myctophiformes > Myctophidae > Protomyctophum > Protomyctophum parallelum. Next base: position 38,211,380 of record NC_139710.1, read on the forward strand.
GTATTTCTCTCAAATGATTTGATTATTATTGAGTAATGAAAGAATATTGATGTTGCCAAAGCACGTGGTAGTAGAAACATTGTGAAATACTTTAAATCTCTGGCTTGATTTCGTCATTTTGCCCTTTTATTCCCCCTACAATTCTTGGTTCAAGAAGTTATGTTCATATTTTTGCTGTATGGTTGCATTTAGTTTTTTTTCCATAGTGTATTTTTTCCTTGAACCATGTTCTTCACAGGCGCATGATCGCATTTCTCTATATACTGTTTGCATGTCTGCATACCTGCCAATTGTGTGCCAATTCAAGTGTTACCCAATCTGCTGCTTTCAGTATTTTACAATGCAAATTAATTTGCAGTGCAAAGAGACTTCCTGCCACGGTCATACTCATAACCTAGCTACGTTGACCAGCATTTGTGGATTAAATTGATTCTCCACAATTGGCCTAGGCCTATAGCCTAGTCACTAGGCCCTATAGTGACTATAGGGCATTTAATTATTGAACAGAAATTCAGATAATGAATCATTGAGACACCACATTACCATGCATACAGTATGAAGATTCAGTATGAATCCAGAATTGTGTGCTGGATAGTCACAATAGCCACAAGAATAAATGTCTTGGTAAACAAGGCCTAAACCAGGGGTCTTCAACAGGGGTCCGGGACCCCTAGGGGGTCCTGAATTGTTTCTTTGTGTGATAGATTTGTATTTGTTTGTTTGTTTCACAATAAAGGACAACTTTAGTTTTTTTTTCTACCAAGGTTCATGTTTTAGGTTGTTATTAGAGAAAGTAAAAGAAGAGGGTAGAACATGAACCTTTTTGGTTGAAAAAAAAAACTAAAAAACTAAAAAGTCAAAGCCATCTATGAAAAGGTTAAATCTGCAACACAATTTTATACAGTATGTAATAGGGGGGGTCCCTACTTCAACGTGGACCCCTTAGCAGAGAGAGAGAGAGAGAGAGAGAAAGAGAGATGAAGACCCCTGAACCCTAAACCATAATTGATTGTGCCCCTGTCCTGTCCTGTCCTGTCCTGTCCTGTCCTGTCCTGTCCTGTCCTGTCCTGTCCTGTCCTGTCCTGTCCTGTCCTGTCCTGTCCTGTTCTGTTCTGTCCTGTCCTGTCCTGTTCTGTTCTGTCCAGGGGCCACTCTGTCTCAGCTGTCGGACAGCGGCCAGACTTTGAGCGAGGACAGCGGGGTGGACATCGCTGAGGCCGGGGGGCTCAGTAAAGATGGCAGTCCTCGACCCAGCAAAGGCCATGCATGGGGGCAACTGGAGCCCCCTCCAGGGCCCCAGGTAGCTCCACAGACCTCCAGACAGGTGATGGGGTGGGGGTGGGGGTGGGGGGGGGGGGGGGGGGGGGGTAATAGGACAAGAGGACATGCTGTACTAGGAAAAGTTTATAACTGCAACTGGGTCAGAGCTTTGTTTTCTTACATGAAGCTTTCCAGGATTTAGAACTCATTACAGGATATTCTTTGAGCTAAATTGGCTCTCTTAACATTATAACAGGTTATATAATTATTAGTTATATTTTATTAGTCTCATGCGCTATATTATTTGCAGTATATTATCGTCACCTTCTTAAAATAATGTCGAAGTCATTTCTTTTACTAGGTGAGAAGGGCTGACTTAATTTGGACAGCTGTCACCTTGGTTTTGTCAACTGCAAATTGCAGCAAAGTGGAGCATAAATACAAACATCTAAAACTGCCTGATGGTTGATTTAGATTTATGGCAACTGTCCGTGTTTACTGACAGCTCATATTCATGTTGAAGCCATTGTTTTTAGAATCGGCCTGAGGTCTAAATGGGTTTAGTAACTATAGGTAATATATTTCCGTTTTCCAACCACTGCCTACAGACGGGTTCACCCGGTCCGGCTCCTAGCCCAGTCATGGTACGCGTGGCAAAGAATGCCAACACCCTTGGCATCGCTATAGAGGGAGGAGCCAACACGCGCCAACCTTTGCCACGCATAGTCACCATACAGGTAAGTGCATGTTCCCTAAAAAACACACTTACAGTACTTTACACCAGTGGTCCGTGAGGGGGTCCCTGGTGGTCCCCAGCTGTTGGTAACCTAATGCAGGGGTTCTCAACGTTTTTGGCTGGGGACCCCCCGAAATGCTTTGGCCATGTCTCACAACCCCCGCCCCTCCTCACCACCAATACAAACTGACTGCAAAAATAACCTTAAAGATGGAGTGCCACAATTTTTGTATTTTTCCAGTTATTCATGTGTCTATGAGGTGACAGTACTTCATTAGACACCCTGGAGTTGTTTTTATGTGCAATGGTGTATTAACTTTGTATTTAGGGTTTCTTCCTGGAGGCTGAACCCTTGACAGTCAAACGGGCCAATGAAGTAAACAGTAATATAGTGACATCACACTATCAGCCCCTCCCCTAACCCCTCCCCCCTTTATCATACAACTACAGCTGTGGGTGCGGCTTCAGTTCAGGTGGATCACCACCCATCACCACCCACCAGGCAGACCAGGCATACTTAAAGGACCACTTCACCACTTTTCAACCTATCTTCATATAATAGGTCCTCACTAAAAAATTTGAAAAAATGGCGCAATTTTGTTCTACTCGCACTGTGTCTCATAGGAGGGCTGTGGGCAGTTCAGAAACCGTCTTCCAGTGACATCATCAATGGGGAATACAAGCTAATAGAAACTGCAGGCTTTCTAGTCCTGAAAAGTTGCAATGCAAAAATGGAAGCCATCGTTCTCACGATAATGAAAATCTAAACATTTTTGTAAAAAAATCTTGTTTAAAAAAGAATCTGCCTAATGATGATGTCACTGGAAGACGGTGCCTAAACTGCCCACAGCCCTCCTATGAGACACAGACTGAGTAGAAAAAAACCGTGCCATTTTATCATGATTATTAGTGAGGACCTATTATATGAAGATAGGTTGAAAAGTGGTGAAGTTGTCCTTTAATTAACTGGTGGGCGTGTCCACATAAAAGCATGATTTTAACAAATACTGTACACTTTTTGGAAAAAGTTCTTCCCCCTTATATTGTAATAATACCTGATGATCATGTTTTAGGGTGGAAAAAAATGGTGGCACTCCATCTTTAATAATGGAGAAAATATATCATAAATGAATACTGAAACCAGATATAATCATTAACACAATCAGCACCGGGATTCCTTCAAAATACCACCCCCCCCCTCGATTTCATTTATACGATACATGATTAAAAAAGCGTTCATATTTTGAACGAGAGGCGGATGACGAGCAGAAATGAAGCGCTAGTATATCCATCAAATCAAAACCACGGAGAGACAAGGCACTCTTTCTGCCGCGCTAACAGGCTAGTGAACGGGAAGCTAATATGACTGGATAGCGAAGTGTACGGTGGCCGAGATAAAAAAAAAAAAAGGAAATCATTATGAATATTCTCCCCTCGCCTGATATCATTGAGAATGCGCTAGGTCTAGGACGTGTACACACGTCCAATGCATCCGTCGATTGGATTCCCTATGACGTGTGGACCAGGGGGGCAGTCAGACAGATATTTTGTGAAGCCTGAAACTCCTGAAAGTTCATATAATGGCCTGTTGTGGCTGGACCCAAAAAACCCCATAGCCCCATAGAAGTCCATGTATTTGGGCCCAACTTCACCTAGACTGTATTACCTTAATAAACATGGTCATGAATACTTTCTGCTTCCAGTCACTAGTTTAAAGTCTCATTTCTAATGTCATAATATTCTTTTTGGAAAATTATGGTCCCATTTATAAAATAAATGACCATAAAGTCGCGTATGTTCTGAGGGGCGTGGCTACCATTACAGTCTATGATCGGGAGTCCCCACCCACTCGAGTCAAAATAAAAACCAACGGAGAAGAAGGGGGGAAGTCCCGCCTCGTTGTCTGGGCAGCCAATGGCCAGCTGGGCCCAAACGGAGCCAGCCAATGGCCAGCTGGGCCCAAACGGATCTAGAAAGATGGCGACTTACAGTGCAGGAATAACAGGCTTCATTTTACGTCCATGTTAGACCCGGGGAACGCTTTGTCCATATTTTTTACAGTCTATGGTGTGGACACGTCGGATGGACGGAAACGGTTAAGGAAAGTGTATGCATGTACTACAGTATGTGTACTATGTAAACTCTTAATTTTCATTTTACAGCCATTCAGTTGCAAAAATATATAAATCTGATCTATTGGACCCTTTATAGATCTCGACTCTAACTCTTGAGTGTAAAAATGTAACCAAAATGGGTCCATTTGGTCTTCACAATTAGAGAATGTAAAATAATTGTAATCTTGATCAACGTTTACCTTTTATGGTATACCAACATCAATATGGAATTGTGGTCAAACCTTATATCCAACGATAACAAAGTATTTCTTAGTTTTGGGTCTGAGAGGCTAAATCTCATCAAACGGTGGTCCGTGGCTTAAATGCCGAATACATAATGAGCCTTGATATAGAAAAGGTTGAAAAGGTTACTCAGTGAAGACAAAATGGGTTCTCTCAAGCACATTCACTATAACTATAGCACTTGCCCTAGCCTAGCCCCTTAGATAGCACTTCATGTAGACCTAGATAGTATTTTAGACAGACTTATAGCTTGTTACGTAGACAGCACTAGAATTGCATTTTATGTAGTCATAGCACTTTATAGTACACATGTATATTGTATAATATATAATATAGTCTAGTATGTATAGTTGACATAGATACTCCACTGTTACGTTCTTAGTTTATACATGATTCATGATAACTACTTTTTATATATGTGATGTATGCCATGCTCTTATTTTTGCTTAATGTAAGTCGCTCTGGATCAAGAGCGTCTGCTAAAGGCCTAAATTGTAAATTGATTCAACCTAGTTTCACATAGCCCACATTTGCCCCCTGTTTGCCTCTGTTAACGTTTCACCTTCATGCCTTATTTTGACTTAATTATAATCTAATTATTGTTAGTCCTGTGATTTCTCAAGGACACAAAGCCGCAAAGGAGATATTTTCACAGCAGGAAACGGGTCGCTATTATCAGATGCAATATATGAGACTATGGTCCTCTGCAGTGTTTTCCAGTTTCTCCATGGAGAATATGCGTGACAGTACAGATTTCTATAACAATGACTCCCCCACTGCCACTTCCATAAATCTCAATAATAATAGACTGCTACAGTATGTGGCCAAACCCCCCCGCCCATTATGAGCGAGAGAATTGTCTCCCATTTAGCCAATTATAGCAATAATATCAGAGGGTTATATAATTCAATAACCAACTATTTTTTGCTCTGATGGGATTCACGTGTTGTAATCAGTGTGACATCAACTAAATTACTCCCCTGATTGAAACTTAATTTCTGGGATGGTGATGCATAATAATATGCTAATTTCCATGTTTAAGTATAAAAGCTTAAGTATAAACTAAGTAAGTTGACTGACTAAGCATGTGGTTATCTGTTTTACAACAATGCAGCGGGAGTTCAGAGTACTGCATGTGTATTCACACACATGAACACAGAGGTGGGAAGTAATCAAATACAATTACTTTGTACTGTTAACTGTACTTAAGTAGTATGTTTTAAGTATCCATTTTTGCTTAAGTATTTCTTTCACACTTAACTAGTATGTTAAGTATCCGTTTTACTTACCGTAAGTATTTCTTTCACTTAATAAGACTAGACTTTCATCTCACTACATTTTCAAAATTGGCATATTAGTCTATTGTAAATAAGGAAGTAGCCTACTTTTACTCAAGAATTCAGCATATTCATGGAAAATTATCAGCAGATTTCTGCTTCAGAAATCCAGGCGGGTGATCAAAAGCCAAATTCCAAATACCAATAATTCCAGAGGAGTGGGATGATGCCTTGATACTGTACAATACGTGTAGATTTTGCACATCTCTAGATTTCCCCCACACAATTGGCTGCCTGCAACCTTCGACACACCTGTCTGTGATTTAATTAAGCAATATTACACGAGAGGGTGTGGTTTAACGTGATTATTGCCACGACAGTGATGCAGTAAGGAACGAGACAAAGTCGAGTTCCACAAGCATCACCCTTCATTGTCAATGCGTTTACAAAACAAACATTGAACTAAAGACAAACATTAAACCTGTGTATAGGAGGGGCTGTCTGCACCCCATGACGTATTTGAATATTGATAATATGCATGGATATTTCAGGCTGAGCGCCCCTTCTGTGCTTCAGTGTTGAACCACGTTACATGCTGCACAATCAACACCATTTAGAATAAATGGAACATTAGCCTTTTCCACCTACAATGGCCAGAATTGTTAAAGTGGGCTAATGCCTTAAAAAAAAGGGCTTGGCCCCAAACAACCCTTCATGTTATAATTACTCAGACGACAGACTTTTTCATGTCTTGAACACTACTTTCACCCATCATTCATTTTTCATCCCAAACCCAAAATTAGCCACGCACTTAAATGTACTGTAACAGCACAAAAATAGATAGCTGCACCCACACTGGTGAAGGCAAAATATCATGGGGGAAAAAAAGACAAAAAACTGAGCAGATTGACTGAGGCAATCTGGGTCGCCCTCCTACACGTTTAGCATCCTCTGCCAAGCAGGTGTGATCAATGGTTGGTCAGACGGAGAGAGAGATGAACTATGTCAGGTTGTCTACGTCTTTCCCCCGCGGTCTTTGTCTGACCAGGCATGAGGGAGGCGCTTCAGATCAGCACCACTCTCTAAAAACTCAACGGATTTGTTTGAGCTGTTTGACAGAATTAAGGGATAATGACCATTCCACGGTATTATGTGCCAAAACACACACAACCGCAATTATGCAAATCAATCACCACACTTGTATGGATACACACGCACACACACACACACACACACACACACACACACACACACACATGACTCAACCGATGTGGCTTCCTGAAAATAACCGATCTATTACAGTACAAGCTACACAATCGTGTGTTGTTATCTTGTACATCGGTTCATTTCAAGTGACGTTAACCTCACAGGAAGCCACAGGTGATTTTTAACCCGCAGCACGGGTGATTTGTAACCTGCAGCACGGGTGATTTGTAATCCGCAGCACGGGTGATTTGTAACCTGCAGCACGGGTGATTTGTAACCCGCAGCACAGGTGATTTGTAACCCGCAGCACGGGTGATTTGTAACCCGCAGCACAGGTGATTTGTAACCCGCAGCATGGGTGATTTGTAACCCGCAGCATGGGTGATTTGTAACCCGCAGCACAGGTCGGACTAACGGGGCAGTCCCCTGGCCTACACGTCCACATTGGACAGGAAAAGGCGGCCTTTGTTGACCAAGCGTCATTCTATGTAGGACAACCTGGGAGTAAGAAAGCGTACATTAGTTGTCAATCATCCAAGCCCCATGTCCTTCACATTTCTTTGCACCGGCTGATTCTTCCTATACGTAGGCCTATATGCAATTTTCATTTGCATTTCATCTCCCCTTTCAATTTCAATTCAACAGGCTTTATTGGCATGACATTTTACATGCTGTTGCCAAAACACTTTCTCTTTCCATTTCTCTATCTCTCTCTTTCCCTTTCTCTCATTCTCTCCCACTACCCCACTGGCCAATCAGGCGGGTGGCTCCGCCCACAGGTGTGGCCAGCTGAAGGTGGGCCAGGTGATCCTGGAGGTCAACGGGGTTTCCCTCAGGGGTCGGGAGCACAAGGACGTGGCACGCGTCATCGCAGAGGCGTTCAAGACCAAAGAGAAGGACCACATCGACTTCCTGGTGGCCGAGGTCAATCATGGCCACCTGCCTGGGCACTAGCGTGACGGACTGATGCATTCATGAACAACAATCAATTTAATTTCCTATACCCCTTTAATCATATCCCTCAGATATTCAGTTTTTCTTCCGGGAAAACGACGAGTGGAAGGTTGAGTGTGCTGTTGCTGATTGCACTTAGTCTTTTGCACAAATATTGAAAATATACAGGGAGAATTGTTACTGTATTTACCATAAAATTGAGACCTGAATCAACTAGTGTTTTTGATTGAGACTTAGTTTGTTTTCATCTACTTGCAGTATGAGCATGAGTTTGCCATTGTGACAGTATCGGCTCAGCTGATTTTACTGTGAATCAATTAGCTCGATGCACCTCATCTACACAGGACAAGGAGCGAGCGTTCCGACAGCGATATTGGCCCTGATATGGAGCGTTGGTCATTGCGTTGCGACGTATAGCCTGCCCTGAACCAATCAAATAAATAGCGGGGGCGGCGGTGGCTCAGGGGTAGAGTGCCTGGATGGTAACCGTAAGGTTGCCAGTTCGAACCCGGGCTCCCCCAGAGTTACTGTCGAAGTGTCCTTGAGCAAGACACTGAACCCCTAATTGCTCCCGATGTGCTAGTTGGTGCCTTGCATGGTTTCCGCTGCCATCGGTGTATGAATGGGTGAATGTAATGCACAATCTCTGTAAAGCGCCTTGGATAAAGGCGCTATATAAATGCACCATTTACCATTTAGTAGAGTGTAGATCTCAACCAATAAGTGTTTGGGGTCACAAAACCTCGCTGAAATGGAGACTCTGAGAGCGAATATAGGAGTGGTGGACGACGTCGCAGCATGCTCGCAGTTAGTCAGGACAGTCTCATTGGAAAAACGTGTATCGTAATGAGATTTCATCGTTCGCTCGCTCGCATCACTGGCAGTGTAGATTAAAGCAATAAGCCACAAGAGGTCTCAGGTTACCGGGTGTTTTATAATGGCTGAGAGGCGTAGTGAGACACAACACCTCACCGACTCTCAGTAATTATAAAATACCCGGTATAAGCTGGGACCTTTTTCTGATTTACTACGTGGTCTAATCAGAAATCAGCCAATCAAGTATTGAGACTAACCGTTTTAGAAGAGGTGTTTGGACATGGTAGTGACCTGCTATGGTGCTCCCCGGTGCAACACGTTGACGCATTGTGTTCAACGTAGAGTTCAAAATAGGCCGTATTCGCACGGCAACCATTGTTGGAATTCTGCATTGAAATACCAGGGTGGCAACTGCATACAGTAGATATAAAAACCTGAACATGAATTTGTTTTGTTTACATCTGTTGTAGATGATGTGGGAAATAACGCTTCCTGCTTATGCAGCACGATATTTTGCCGCCACTAAACAGTGATTTATACACAGTATTACACACATTATCATCATAATGCAGTAAAAAATTGCGACTACTGCGGAACTCTCATTTAGGGTATCTGGCACATTTCTAAAGGAACGATTTAATTAGTTTTAAGACCAAATTGGCCAAAATTGTCAGAAAGAGGAAAATTGCCAATCTACAATCTTCCCAATATTTATCTGTGGAAGCGAGTCAAACTAAATGTAAGGCATACAATTCCAAGTGCTTTTAGTTGAAAATATTATATATATATTAACAATCTTTTCCACCTCCATATGTTGACACGTACATTTTGTATATATTTTTTTTAAATATTTAAATCTCTCAGTATTTCATCAACAATGTCACATCTAAAATAGTCATTATATTATAATACTGCAATTATACTTTTCATAGTTTTTAGCCACTACACCAAATGATTACATAATTATGACTGTTTTGTAACTAATAGTGTACAGTGTAAAAATAAAAACAGCTGGTATTTTCCAGTAGTATAATTACATATAGCCTTTCTACATAATCTAGATTCATACAGTCTGTTCCTTCCGTTGTATTTTCGCCTCTGTTCCCCGCATGCAGTGCGGTGTATGTCGAACCACCAACATACGCCTACGCAGTAGAGTTCAGAGTTCACAGACAGTTCCAGAGTTTGCATATTATTGTTGCAGATGCAGAAAACCATGTACAGTATCTCTCCACGTTTCAACGTTTTTGGTTAATGGTTTTTCTGTAAGTTAATGCCAGGGCCTATACTTCATCATCATACAAGTGTGTCGCACTGAACTAGTGAAAATATAGAACATCTACAAGCTCATCGGCTTGTAGATGTGGAAACCCTGGAATTACATTTGGACTTGATTGGTGATTATTTGTATATGAAAATATTCTTCATTGATTATTTATTTCTGGAAATGTAATCAAGATAGATTAATAAGGAAAGGTGGGGATCCACTTGAATGCAGGAGGAGTTTTTTTTTTTTTTCTCACACAATAGAGCATATAGATTAAATCTAAAACAAACAACAACATCTAGGCTTCAGTAGCAGTGATGTGTTTTAAGCTAAGAGCTCGGACTCAGGGCAGCAAGCATGTTGGAGGCATAACTCATTTCTTGGGGCAGTGGTTCTCAACCTTTGGATCAGGACCCCCATATGATGATTTATTTTCTATTATTTATTTATTTATTTTGTGGGGGGGGGTCCAGATGACAGTGAAGTGACAATTTAAGGACTTTAAGACCTTTTAAAAATAAGGAAGACAAAGACCATTACTGCATCAAAAGTAATCCAAATTGTTAAATAATATAAGAAACAGACAAAAATGTAGAATATCTATCTACAAGCTCACGTTGTAACTGTGAGCTTGTAGATTATTAGCCTATTTTCACTATCTATCTACAACCGAGTTAAACAAAATGTAATTTTTCAACTCTTACATTGGTCCCCAGTCCAACTCCAAATATCATTATTTTTGGCAGTCACGGCCTGAAAAGGTTGAGAACCACCGCCTTATAGGGTACAAGAAGGGGCCCCTGAGGGTGTTCCAGCGGGTCCCCAGCTAAATGATAGTTTGGAACCAAATGGACACTTATGGCTCTGTAACTCTGGAACCAAATGGACCCGTTAGGGTCCATTTGGTTCCATTTGTATACTCAGAGTTAAATGAACATTGGGGTCCCAGAGATATAGAAATTCCATTAAATGGCGGTCTGTATAGACTAATATGCATGTCAAACTGGGGGTCAATTTGGGTGTCAATTTGGGGGTCCTTGGAATATCTTTTCAAATGGGGGTCCTTGACATGAAATACTTTGGGAACCACTGCCTTAGGGTACACATTGAGAGTACATGGTACAGAGTATACATGTACACTAATGATGGAGGCATAACTCCTTCCTTAGTACGTGGTACTGTCAAAACAATAGGAAGTATTGAAGGGAACAAGTTGTCATCCTGAACCTTAATTGTTTGTAATGTATTGTGATTCCAGGGACTGAGCACCCCTTCAGTATTAAGTTATTTTGTATTATTGAAGTGCCAGCACCTCTTCAAAACTTCCAAATATAATACAGTATAACACAATTGTAATCCCACACAGATACAATCTGTATTTTAAGTGAGTGAACCGTCCAAGGGACCATTTGAGTCCATCTTTGCAGTCAAGAGTTAAAACACGGGTGATTTTACAGTGTTTTGAGAGTAAGCACTTCGCTGACATAACTCTAGACGTATTTTAGTACAGATAAACCGTATATCTCTGTAATCCGATTATGCAATCCAAGTATTACAGTGCCATGTAAGGCATATACACTTGAGAGAGTGTGAGAAGAGTGTGACCGCATCATGAAATAATCTGAAATGTCATTTGAATCTCAGAGGAAATGATCAGATAACAGTTGTATGTTATGCTGAATACAGACTGATTATGTAAAATTGGGATTACAGATTATACCAAACAGTGGGGAAAGGATTGGGTCTTTTTGACAGAGTGCTGCTTGAATGTATCGATCGAAGAATTTGCCAATGAAATGAATAGGTCGTATTGTTGATAAAGACATTTTTGCATACTGTCCAGAAATTATATATATGTGTATATATATACATATTCCCTATATGTAGAATAAAAGGCTGTATATAAATGAATAGATGTGTATATGACAGTTCCATCATCTGAATCAAACAGAATTATATAAGCCCTTTGTGGCTGCTGTGCTGTAGCTGCTAACTCCTCTCCTGTGTGCAATCTATCCTGCAGTGTTTCTCCCACACCTCACTTCAGTATGTACCTGTATCACAGCTAGAAGTAATTCATATATTACAGTAAAAGTGAGGGCCCCCAATGGCGTGTTTTTGCACCCTTTGGTGGGGCCCGGCCTCAAAAGGGACCCGGCCGCGGCCTCCCACGCTGGAAAAATGGGCACCACCCATGTTCCGTTTGTCTCACTTTTACTGGTTTTGACACCAGGAAACGCTAGACTATAGAGTACGAGATGTGTCAGAAAAGTAAGAAAAACAGGCACGCTCATAATTCAATGCTATAATGCTACAACCGCTTAATATGTCACCGTGTGTTGTTGCATCTCACCACTATTTTGCTATATTGTTCACTTCTCTCACTGAAGTTGGACTATCCCATTTTGGGGCGGGAACCCATTTTGGTGTTAGCATCATGTCGTGCTTTAGCTATTGAAAAATAGCAGATATACGAGCTTGTAGGTCTGCTATTTTCGAAAAATCGAAGAACGACTGACGTAGAAGACATTTTTTTAATCTGATCTCAGGTCAGAATGGAAAACTGTCAGGATGTAGAAGACATTTTTAGAGAATCTGATCTCAGGTCAGAATGGGTTATGGTTAGGGTTCCAGGCAGTACGAACCAGAAACCGAGAGACAGCAGAGCCTGCAGTGAGCCCGGTCCGGTCGGTGTGGTGGAGCAGCCACGACTTGTCTCCCTCACAGAGCCCGCCCGCTGTGCCCAACCCGGCCGTCTTCTACCATGCCGGTAGAAGAGCTGGTTGACTGTCGGACCCTGAGGAAGGAACCCACGATGGACCACTCCCTTCCGGTTGAAGAACGCGCGGGTCATGCATGCATGACCTTTTGATCTTTGATTTGGACAAGCACAACGCCTCCTCGGGTCTGGGTGAGTTTGTGGCCTTCCACTGCAGGCTCTGTCTCTTGGTTTTTCCCGGGACGTACCGGAAGGGTTACGGATAACCCTATCCCTAACCAGTGGAGTAAAGTAACTAAGCACTTTTACTTAAGTACTGTACTTAAGTAACATTTTGAGGTATTTGTACTTTACTTGAGTATTTCCAAATTTCCAGTACTTGTACTTCTACTCCACTACATCTCAGAGCCAGAATTTGTACTTTTACTACACTACAATTATTTTAAAACTTTAGTTACTAGTTACTTTGGAGTTACACATTTTGATTAGAAACATACATTAACTACTTCAACACTATACATTTCGGCCATTTGAAAATAGCCGATCTACAAGCTCAGACGCATTGTGAGCTTGTAGATCAGCTATTTTCAATAGATTTTGTACACATTTGTGAAATGCCACATTCTGCACAATGAGTACTTTTACTTTTAGTACATTTTGATGCAGATACCTTTGTACTTTTACTCAAGTACATTTTCAATTCTGTACTTTTACTTGTAACGAAGTAGTTCTAAATTTCAGTATTGGTACTTTTACTTAAGTAAAACAATTGAGGAATCTTTCCACCACTAGCCCTACGCCTAACCCAACTTAACCAGGAATTTCTAATTGATTCTTTGTTCCAAGTTTGTGACACCTCTGGGTTGCGTGACGGAGAGTAACAGCAGTGTAATTGTAACCTCGGCCGGTATAGGCGAACCCGGGACCTATACATATATTTATCCGAAAGGCGCATATACGCTACCAGTCAGCTAAAGAGCCATGCCCGATATAGATCTCCCTCTGGAGACAAAATAAAGTAACCTTGATATAGGCAAGCAGCGACGCAGCACCCTATATAATGAATTACACAACAGCCTGGAACAGAAGTGCAGACAGAGTGAGAGAAGCGAACAATATCATTTAGCAGAATAGTGGTGAGATGTCGCGCAGGCAGCACAGTGACATAAGCACCAAGCGGTTATACAATTAGCATTGAGTCATGAGCGTGGCTGCCACAGTCCTCCTGTTACTTGTCTTACACACTCGTACAAGCTGGCAAACCACCAGAGTAGGAAATTAACATGAGTCTCAGGAGAAGTGTTGGTGGCTCTTTTTTCTTTTCTTTTTTCTTGCTGTTACTGCTTGGTAAGTTCAATTACACAGCTATAGCGTACCACACAATGGTGTGACACCCATAAGACAAGTCAAGGTGTGCCTTTTTGGGTTTTTTGGCCACCAAACATTATTGCAATATATACAACTATACAACACGTCAGTGCTTGTGTGCAATAGCATCCCAATACAGAGGCAAGTTCTATACCCTGTTTTGGGCATGACATTATAGACGAAATTAATCATGATTCGTTGAGAGCTACAAGCTAGGGGGTTTGATCTGCTATTTTATCTATGAATACTTTAGATTTTGACTTACCCACTGGTGTGCCTTTGTAACAAAAACATTGAAATAGGCTACTTCTATAGGCTACAACAGTTAGGCCTACTTTGATAAATTATTTTAAATGCGTAGTGTGCTAATTCATAATTATGGCCTTTGCCTTGCTACTTTTAGAAATGACCAAGTAACACAAAAATCAACTACCCTGAAGTCCTTATTCAATACATGAAAAACAACATGAATTTGACGATGAAAACTACTTTGGAACCCAAAATGTTACGATCAGCCTCTCAATTCTCGCAGTTTTGTTTATTTTATCGAAATGTGGCTATACTGTGAGGGGAATGTCGATGCTGGGCTATTAGCAGAGCTATATAACGGTGGCCTCATCAGGCTTCTAGAGTGTGTACAGTATGTGCAGCAGTACTTGGCACACGGGGGTGACAACATCATAATGCTATGCTTGATGTATTCCTTACACATGCATTAGGGGGGGAGGAATAAATGAATAAAGAAACCTCAAACCTTATGAAATGTTCTCTGTACATCTAGTCATCTATCTTCTAACTATAAATGCACCACGTCTCTGTGTGTACGTCTGTATGTCTGTAATCCACGTAACTCGAGAACCGTTCGCCCCACCTATACTTCAAATATCGACACACGTGTTCCACACCACCGCAGGGAGTGCAGTGCCCGGCCTTGAGTCAGGTCGGAACCCACGGTTGTCCAGAACCGCCACAAAAGGCCTCTGGACAGGGCCCAAATTAGCCAATTGGTCACACCTGATCATCCCTATAGATCTCCATATATGGAGCTGACATCACAAAGTTGTTCTGACATCTGCATATAGACTCGATATTTGGGCACGCCTGACAAAGAACTCCTCCCTCCCTCCCTACGTACCTCCCTCCCTCCCTCCCTACCTCCTTCCCTCCCTCCCTCCCTACCTACCTACCTACCTACCTACCTACCTACCTACCTACCTACCTACCTACCTACCTCCCTCCCTCCCTCCCTCCCTCCCTACCTACCTCACTCCCTCCCTGTCTCCCTCCATCCCTCGCTACCTCCTTCCCTCCCTCCATCCCGCCATACCTCCTTCCCTCCCTCCCTCCCTCCCTCCCTCCATCCCTCCCTACCTACCTCCCTCCCTCCCTCCCTCCCTCCCTCCCTCCCTACCTCCCTCCCTGTCTCCCTCCATCCCTCGCTACCTCCTTCCCTCCCTCCATCCCGCCCTACCTCCTTCCCTCCCTCCCTCCCTGTCTCCCTCCATCCCTCCCTACCTACCTCCCTCCCTCCCTGTCTCCCTCCATCCCTCCCTCCCTCCCTCCCTCCCTCCCTCCCTCCCTCCCTCCCTCCCTCCATCCCTCCCTACCTCCTTCCCTCCCTCCCTGTCTCCCTCCATCCTTCCCTCCCTCCCTCCCTGTGGCCTTGACAGCATGCCTCTCTCTCTCAGGCATGGCTCCCTCCCTCCCTCCCTCCCTCCCTCCCTCCCTCCCTGTCTCCCTCCCTGTCTCCCTCCATCCCTCGCTACCTCCCTCCCTCCCTCCCTCCATCCCTTCCTACCTCCTTCCCTCCCTCCCGCCCTCCCTGTCTCCCTCCATCCCTCCCTCCCTCCCTGTCTCCATCCCTCCCTCCCTGTCTCCATCCCTACCTACCTACCTACCTCCCTCCCTAACTACCTACCTACCTACCTCCCTCCCTCCCTACCTCCCTGTCTCCCTCCCTGTCTCCCTCCCTCCCTCCCTCCCTCCCTGTCTCCCTCCCTGTCTCCCTCCATCCCTCCCTACCTCCTTCCCTCCCTCCCTCCCTCCCTGTCTCCCGCCATCCCTCCCTACCTACCTACCTCCCTCCCTCCCTCCTTCCCTCCCTCCCTCCCTACCTCCTTCCCTCCATCCCTCCCTCCCTGTCTCCCGCCATCCCTCCCTACCTACCTCCCTCCCTCCCTCCTTCCCTCCTTCCCTCCCTCCCTCCCTCCCTCCCTCCCTCCCTCCCTCCCTACCTCCTTCCCTCCATCCCTCCCTCCCTGTCTCCCTCCATCCCTCCCTACCTACCTCCCTCCCTCCCTCCCTCCCTCCTTCCCTCCCTCCCTCCCTACCTCCTTCCCTCCATCCCTCCCTCCCTGTCTCCCTCCATCCCTCCCTCCCTCCCTGTGGCCTTGACAGTACACTTCGGTGTTAAATGAAAGGCGGTTGTAGTTGTACCACTTAGCTATTGCATCGCCGCTCGAAACGACGCAGCGAGAGAGGCGAAAGAAAATGTGATTGCTTTGCTGTGAAATGTTTCACCATAATATCATCCAGGCAGAAGCGGGTGTCAATGTGTGCTGCATTTAATGCTCTTATATGCAGTGGTGTAAAGTAACTAAGTCCATTTACTCAAGTACTGTACTTAAGTCAAAAATTATATGATTAGGTACAATTTCCTCTTTTACTTCTACTTCACTATTATTTATTAGTTTGTAGATTTTGATTATTATTACAAAACATACATTATATACAGTACATTTCGGCCATTTGAAAATAGCCGATGTAGATCTGCTATTTTCAACATATATTTGCACATTTCAAACGGGACAGTCTGCATAATAAGTATAGGCCTACTTTTACTTTTGGTACTTTTACTTTCGGTACATTTTGATTTAAATACTTTTGTATTTTTTTTTAAAACCAGCCTTACCAGCCAGTATTACTTTTACTTAAGTTCAAAGTAAAACATATGAATACTTTTTCCACCACTGCCCCCCTTATGTAATTGACAACCATATTACTATAAGCATGACTAGTAATACATAAGAGCAAAATGCGTTGTGCTCGATATATCTATGATTTCTATCTCACATTATTTTGTGAGGCTTTTATATCTTTTTTTTCAGTTGTTTTACTTGTTTCAGTTGTAATTATTTTTGATCCAATTCTTTAATGGTATGAAGCATATTAAACAAAACAAGGATGCACTGCAGCTATGGCGTTGAATATATAAATAAATAGTAATTAGGATTTTCTCCATGCATGCTTGCTGCTTCAAGGCTATCATTATGGAAGTCCTTCAAGTTGCCCTGCAGCAGGCTACAGTATGCTAAGAACACAATAGCACCCTCCACTGGCTACATGCGGTAGTACAGCCTTTGATCGCCATAAGGCCCATTCGGTTAAAAAAGGGAAATCTGTCTTGAGAGATTACTACAAGTTTTATTATTTTTCTGATATTTTATCATGTACTCCCGTTCAAAACTGTCAGCAGTGAAGAATGAGAAAATAATTATGAACAACCAGTTTATAATTTGCACATGTAAAATAAAAAATAAACGTAAGAACGGTAAATGACAGGGAAATATTGTCTACATCAGCACCCAAAGGGTAGCCTATACTGTGTTTAATAGTAGACTATCACAGACAGAAGCCAAGCATGCACGTAAATCTTGGCAAGCACAAAGAAAGCTCATCTGCCTTAAAAGCCTTCAACTTCACCTTTGACTTTAAAGAGAGATCAGACCGACAGATGAAATGTGAACCGCATACACACATTTAAGTTGAACAGAAACCGTTTTATTAGCCTTCAGTACATATTGCAGAAAGATTGCTATTCGTGTGTGATGATAACTTACAAGCATATAGATTTCTGATAGTGGATAGTACTCTTTTATACAATACACAGTAGATTACTTGTTACAAAGAATCACTATTTAACCATAGCCAGTGACAACAAGACACCAAAACAGCATAATGGTTACACACTTACAAAATATAAGTCTAGAGGAAAACATGAACAAAAAAAGCAAAAAAAAAAAAAACACTGGTCAATTTGGTAAATTACGATGGTCAATCCTTCCTGTAAATTATTATTGATCGAACATTTAAGCAATATTACACGAGAGGATGTGCTTTACTGTCATTAATGGCACGCCTGCATTGCTGCAGGAATGAGCCCATATGCGAGTTCCATAGGCAGCGCAGAAATGCCATTAATGACAGTAAAACACGACCCCCAAGTGTAATATTGCGATTATACAACAGTTACCCTTTAAAAAAAACACATCAAGTCAATTTTATTATAACAAAAAAAATCTCTTTTTGTATTTTTTAATGACGGATATAACCACTACGACCGAAAATGTCCCTAGAAAACGCTAGCCTCTGGGAGAGCACCGAGACTCAGCACAGCTGATTTTTATGTTTTGATTAGTGTTCCATCATGCTCGTTTGAAGCACAGCTATTTTAACCAAACAGATTGCTTCCTCGAAACGACCTGCTGTATAATACAGCTTAAAGAATGGCTTCAGGTTGACACATCACCGTTCATCAAAGAGTTATACAATAGACATATACATATTTGATAATTGCTACTAATAAGTAATTAATACAGATTTTATGTTTCTAGTTATAATTATAAAATTATATATACTGTAGGCTACCCTATTTGAACACTGGAAATGTTTTGAACCTTGTGAGCATATGACTAAGTTTGCTCAAGTTTGCCTTTCGGCAGCCGCCATACTTTACCAACAACAGCTAATCCTCAATTCCACCTGCATCCCATCCATTGAAAGCCAACACAATTGACACTAATCCCTCCACCAGGCTTCAAATGAAGTCTGATCAATTTAGCAAGAGGACAGTCTGGAGTCATATGATTTTCATTTAACAAAACAAAAAACACAATTCAGGTAATGCATTTACATTGTCACTGAGAAGTAGACCTAGAATATACAGTTACAGTAGGACTATGAATGGGATGTGAGTGAAATACATGATTCTTCTTCACATCGGAGGTGAGAGTAATAGTAACTGTACTGACTTAGAATCTTAGATGATGTGGATATATTCTCCTACAAGAGAGGGAAGCTATACTGTAGCTACAGGGACGTGCAGAGAGAGTTAGAGAGGCAGGGGCTGAAATCCCGTAAGAGGGCACTTTTGGACAAAAATAGCAGATCTACAAGCTCACAACGCGTCGCACTGTGACGCGTTGAAAGCTTGTAGATCAGCTATTTTCGGGGCGCAACCAAGCACTCTTTTGCTAGTGTAGATGCGGTGTATACGACATGGATTTCTAAACAAATTTGTTCTACGCAAAATGCTGCGTTCAAGGTCATATGCATTTCTTTCACCATATAGTAAATGCTACATTCGTGGTCTGGAAAGGGCAGTTGTTTTACAGATGGTTAAAAGGGGTCTATGTGTGCACGTCCCTGTATAGCTACACTAGGTTGTCCTGTCATAGTCGAGTTTGTCCAAGTCTTTGAGGGCTTTTAGAAGGCCTGACGGGGTGAAGATTTCAGTTGATCCTTCAAAACAAAAAAAAGAGAAGATAAGTTATAAGTTATAACTACAATGGAATAATTTCCTCCCTGGTACTGTAGGTAGTGACCTCTGCAGTACTAGTGAGCTCATTACAAACCCTGAGTACAATATATTTGGGATCAGGCCGAGGATGGTGGATAGGGGTTTGACTTTACATGGGACATATTCACTTCAGGATGGTGGATAGGGGTTTGACTTTACATGGGACATATTCACTTCAGGATGGTGGATAGGGGTTTGACTTTGCATGGGACATATTCACTTCAGGATGGTTGATAGGGGTTTGACTTTGCATGGGACATATTCACTTCATGATGGTGGATAGGGGTTTGACTTTACATGGGACATATTCACTTCAGGATGGTGGATAGGGGTTTGACTTTGCATGGGACATATTCACTTCAGGATGGTGGATAGGGGTTTGACTTTACATGGGACATATTCACTTCATGATGGTGGATAGGGGTTTGACTTTACATGGGACATATTCACTTCAGGATGGTGGATAGGGGTTTGACTTTACATGGGACATATTCACTTCAGGATGGTGGATAGGGGTTTGACTTTACATGGGACATATTCACTTCAGGATGGTGGATAGGGGTTTGACTTTGCATGGGACATATTCACTTCAGGATGGTGGATAGGGGTTTGACTTTACATGGGACATATTCACTTCATGATGGTGGATAGGGGTTTGACTTTGCATGGGACATATTCACTTCATGATGGTGGATAGGGGTTTGACTTTGCATGGGACATATTGTTCTTCAGGATGGTGGATAAGGGTTTGCCATGGGACATATTGTTCTTCAGGATGGTGGATAAGGGTTTGCCATGGGACATATTTTACTTCAGGATGGTGGATAAGGGTTTGCCATGGGACATATTTTACTTCAGGATGGTGGATAAGGGTTTGCCATGGGACATATTCACTTCAGGATGGTGGATAAGGGTTTGCCATGGGACATATTCACTTCAGGATGGTGGATAAGGGTTTGCCATGGGACATAAAGGGAAGTTATACATCACAATGACTTGTGTATTTACTTCAGGACTTCAGTGTTCTCATATTGCAGGTGGCTCCCGCTCCTCGGAGCCCTCCTCGGGTGGAGCGCTGGGGTCCATGAAGTCTTTGTGCTGGAGCTCCTTTAGGTACTTGGTGGGTGTGAGTATGTGGGTGGCACCTACAAAAACAAAGCCTGTATTCTCAACTTCTCGCTGCATCCCAGACACAGTTCTGCTTGAGTAGTTTGCTCTATATTTTTTTGCCAGGTGAAACCTGGCTTATGATCGCTGCTGTTGGCTATGATGACGGGGCGTCTCTCTCCTCGTCCATTCTCTACGTATATATTATAACTCTATGGTCTCAACCCAGAGTCTGTAACGCCGCAGAACAGACAAGATGCACAACGGATAACGCTTGTTTCACCTGGCTGTTAATGACACGCGTGTCATTCTTCATGTCGTGTTCAATATCTCAGTTTTACAAATATTTTATAAATATCAAATGATGAAATAATGAATCAAATGATGAAATAATGAATAAAATAATTTCAAATATTAATTGTTAGGGCGGCATTTTAACAGCGATACGATACGTATCACGATACATGGCTGACGATACGATACATGGACAATATTGGTTCATTATGGCGATACAATAAGATACGATTCAATGATTTGAAATCGATACAGTAACTATTTAAAATACATTGACATTATTTTAAACTAAGTAATTAATCCCCTCTTTTTTCTTTTATCTTCTAAAAATTGCTAAATACCATGCACAAAAATGTAGTATTGATACAATCGATTATTGGCATAGCAAAACGATTCGATACCAATTATTTGCATTGCAAAACGATACGATACATAATCAATGTTGCTGTTTTAATTTCTATATACTTTTCGATATATCGTTACACCCCTATTAATTGTGTTTGTCAGTGAATGCCTGCACTCTCTCCACTCCGGGTGATATTATAATTTCCCCCCAAAAGTCAATGTGCGATTATGACATTTTAACTGGTATTGAATTGTGCTTATGAGGTACTGTTTCTTTTGCATCCTGCCACTGTCCCTGAGTCCTGCCACTCTGTATTCTGATATAGAATCCGAGGCACAACAACACATCAGCTCAATGCGGTTAAGAGAGAAAGGTAACACTCCCAAACTGCAGTATCAGCAGTAGGGGAACGTGACTATAAGATTTCCAAAGATCTGTACTCTGTTCTTTCTTCAATACTTTGGGCATTATTCAAATCACAAAAGGGGGATTTACGCAGTTGCACGTATTATTTCTTTCATCCGAGAATATTGTCACTCCCGTAAGCTGTTTGCACTTTACTGTATCTGCAATGATTACGTTGCATTTAGAGTGGAAAGACTGTTGACACAAAATAAATCCTCACCGATAATGGCTTCCCATTTTCCGTTGGCTTGAGTAACTTCATAGACGCAGCGCATCTCGCTGAACGTCATGCCTCCAATGATGAACACGATGACCCTGGGGCCCGTTTTCAGCTCCTGGGGGCCCTTGTTCTTGTGCCAGTTACCATAACGAGCACTACTGGAAGGGGGGGAGAGAGAGAGAGAGAGAGATTGTTCAACTTTTGCTTTGGCAATGTAAACATTATGTTTTCTCATGCCAATAAAGCTCCTTTGAATTTAAATTGAATAGAGATCAAGAGGGAGAGTTTCCCGTGAGAAGACACACACACCAGGGGGGGGGGGAAGTGTGTGTGTGTGTGTGTGTGTGTGTGTGTGTGTGTGTGTGTGAGTGTGCGTGTGCGTGTGCGTGCGTGCGTGCGTGCGTGCGTGCGTGCGTGCGTGCGTGCGTGCGTGCGTGCGTGCGTGCGTGCGTGCGTGCGTGCGTGCGTGCGTGCGTGCGTGCGTGCGCGCACGCACGTGTATTCTGATTTCATACCTTGATGGGGCTGCACTGGATTTGGAGGATGCTTGTCGCTGGGAAATATATGGGTACTGGATTTTGTCAAGTTTGTCCTCAATGGCATCCTGTAGGAAGAATTGAGTTAATGATGGCAGTTTACTGTAGCAGAAGACTACAGACTTCCTCTTACAGTATATATCCTATGTATTGTGCCATATCCTATGTATATGAAAGACCCTAATACAGTATAAAGTATTATTGAATGGGAGGATTTGTTACTGTCAGTGAACCATTTCCAATCAATGTAATATGTGGAAAGTTTGTAAAGTAGCTAAAATAGCATTGTGATGCGATGCGTCATGAGTGGATCATGTGTTCTCGCATTTGTCAAAAGTAATACACAAACGTAATCACGCGTCCATGCACGCTATGAGCTATCTGCTATTTTTTGGAAAATCGTGCAAATCTGTGCAAACCTTTGAACATATAATATACATTTTTAAAGCAAACGGTTTTAGTTTTTCAGAAAACTCAAGCTTGTCAATGTCAATCATTCAGGGATTAGACGTGCCTCCATGATGTCTTTGATGAGCGGAGTCCATCGGGAGAGCTGGTAGGTCTGCTCGCTCACCCTCTCCTTGCGGTCCGCCTTCTTGGGCTTCTTAGGAGGAGCGCCCTGCGAGGACAGGAGGACAGGGCTGTGTTAAAGAGGAGCGCCCTGCGAGGACAGGAGGACAGGGCTGTGTTAAAAAATAGAAGCTCGGGGTCCCGGGAAGATATGGCGGCTTTTACTCTGTAAAGCCCCCCCCCCTTCCGTTCCGGAAAAAAAACAGAGACATATTTTTCCTTGCTTACCGTGCTCTCGTTACGATAAAAATCGCTGAATAATCCCTCGCGTTCTTATTTTGAACGAGAGGCAGTTCAGAAATGAAGATCTTAGTAGTATATCCATCTGGTCAAAACCACGGAGAGCTATATAGATTAGGAGATACTAGGGATTCTTTCTGCAGCGGTAAACAGGGAAGTGAAAGGAACCGCGGATGTGCGAAGAGCAAGGACTATGGTGGCCTTGGAGGCCAACGATTTTTTTTTTTTTTTAATAATCTGAATATTTTTCTCTCGTTTGATATCAATGAAAATGCGCTAGGACGTGTGTACGCGTCCTTAGTGAATCGAGGGTATGCGCAAAGTGGCAATTTGAGTGGCAAATCGAGTGGCAAAGTGAGTTTAACATCCTTTAAATGCAATCAGATAAGACTTTCCTGTTTGGATGTATGGGCTGTCCAGGGCAGAAAGTATAGTTTTTTGCCACTCAGTAGGCGTTCCTGCATAACCTCCGCGTATGATGATGATGATGATGATGATGAGGGAGATGTGTAGGTGAAACTGGGGCAATACAACTTCCTCAAGTGGCCGCCCACTGTCACAAGTGACATAATGTAGGTGTGGTTAGTAGGTTAATCGTGCTATAGTGCTGCTCAGAGTGTAGAGTAGGAGAGTGGCAACACGCTTTGATCTCGCCGCAAAGGGCTATAATTCCAAACATTGGAACTACTGTATATGGCTGGAACTATCCCATTGAGATAGAATGAGTGACTTCCGCATTCCATTGTTACAATAATGGGAGTCAACGCTAGTGTCGCCACTCTCTTACTACATTACTCTGGTGCTGCTATCATGTATAGATGCCTAGCTATAATGAAGCTCACCTCGGTGATAATGGGCACGCCCATGTGGGCCATGTTGGAGATGATGTCACTGTCCTCTGGTGGGATGCTGGCATGCTGGAGAAGCTTGCAAAGGTTCTCCTCAGACACACCTGGCATGCACGCACGCACACACAAATGCACAGACAGACAGACAGACAGACAGCATGCGCACACCATGCATGCAGTACACATCACAGACGCAGGATGAGAGATGAGAATGGAAATGTAGTTGCATTGCAAAAAAAAACAAGTCTAGTCTGCCACTGCACACACTAGTTAATTTTAGTGGTCTTTTTTTACCACAGAATATACCAGTGAAAGATGGTGTCAGTTACAACAGTTACACAATCGGAATCTAAATGATTTTATATTATTAAAGGGCAGTGGATA
The DNA here is from genome assembly GCF_964188405.1 of Protomyctophum parallelum. NCBI lineage: Eukaryota > Metazoa > Chordata > Actinopteri > Myctophiformes > Myctophidae > Protomyctophum > Protomyctophum parallelum. The sequence continues at coordinate 38,235,868 of NC_139710.1, forward strand.
TTCAGCCAGTGTACGGTAATAGGAAAGGAAATGCTAGATCACCGTAATCCTCACTCTACCCTTTTACAGTAAACTTTACACTATACCCATACCTACTGTATACACTGTAAATGATGCATTTACAGTATATAGCACTTTTATCCAAAGCGCTTTACATAGATTGTGCATTACATTCACCCATTCACACGCACATTCACTCATCGATGGCGGAGGAAACCATGCAAGGCTCCAACCTGCACATCAGGAGCAATTAGGGGGTTCAGAGTCTTGCTTTTTTTTTTTTTCCGGCTTACGCCTTTTATTGATTTTTGAAGGGACAGACAGTAGGCTGACAGGAAACGGGAGAGAGATGGGGGGATGACATGCAGTAAAGGCCGTGTCGGGTCCGGGAGTCGAACCCGCGGCACACTGCGACTGGATTACCAGTCCGGTGCCCAGACCGTTACGCTACGGCCTGGGCCGCTCAAGGACACTTTGACACTAACTCTGGGGGGAGCCCACAGGGATCGAACTGGGAACCTTGCAGTTCCCATCCGGCTGCTCTAAGGGCCACTCTACTCCTGAGTCACTCCCGCCCTATAACTTATAGCTATACTAACCTGCCTACCCTTACCTATCAAACTCATGCCTAAATGTAACCATAACAGTGCCACTGCCTACCGTGAACCAGTTGTAAGCTGGATCCATGAAATTCCTTCCTCCCTATATACACATAATGTGATCTTTAACAGCTCAAACCACTTGTTCGTGTACTTAGTTATTTTACAGTGTCGTTCTTTTATCGTACGTGACAAAATGTGAAATAGTTGAGTGCAACTGTGCACTGTGCCTCTGTGTGGTGTGATGAGGAGTCAGGACATTATAGTGGCCATCTCACCGTTCTTCAGATAGATATAGAGGAGAATGATGCGCAGCTTGTCAAACACAGAAACGTTGGCGTCCAGGAGAATGGGGACGATGACTCTCATGGGGTCCTTAATCTTCTCTCCCTCTGCGTCAGTGCCCATTGCCAAGTCCTACAGGAATTACAGTACAAACAAGAGATGAAATGTCTCATAGCTATAGGGGTTCCATGCCCCAACTACGTTTTACCGTTTAACCTCCAGTTTTCTGAAATAAATATTTTCACGATTTTTCTAAAATAGCATGGTATGTCTGCTATTTTAGAAAAATGAGCTGTTGTTGAGCTTGTAGATCTGCTATTTTTCAATAGCTAAATTATAACATAATGTTTAAAACACCAAAAGGGGTTCCCGCCCAAAATGGGTTAAAAATCTCCTTGACTTTTTTTTTTGTTCACTTAATTTAACAAAAGAAATCCAGGCAGAGGGTTACCAAGCATAACATGACATCTGAAAATAAGAAATCTGAAAGATTGACTGTAGCAAATTTAATTAAATATATAGGCCTACAATGCAGGGACACCTTTAAGGATGCTTAAGACTCATATTATATTTTTGAAACACAGTTCTTTATGTTAAGATTAATTTTGTCAGTGGGATTTTTGAATGGGAACATTTCCTTGTGGCGGACTATGAGCTTCTAGGTCTGCTATTTTAGAAAAATCGTGAAAATGTGGCGCAAATCTTTGAATATATATTCTTTCAGAGCGAACTCAAATATGTGCTTCTGGGGCGGGGGGGGTGTCCCTGGAACAACATATTTTCAGATGGGGGTCAGCGGCCAAATACATGTAATTTTTGGGGGTCCTTGACATGAAAACGCTTGAGAACCACTCATATGGGTTCTCCCCCCCCCCCCACTCACCTGCTCTACGCGACACAGCTTGTCCACAGATCCCTGGTATCGGTTCATGCAGTCCTCTGCCAGGTGGAGGTGCGTTGAATACTGGAACCAAACAGAGGAGAGACACTGTTTCCAGGGACGCGCGCACACAGACATCAAAGGGGGGCTTCAGCCCAGTGTTGTTTTTGGCAGCAAATTTAGATTTTATAGTTTTAGTCATATAGTCTCTTGAATAGTTTTCATTTAGTTTTTTTGTCACATTTTAGTCTAGTTTTAGTCGACTAAATGTCATACGATTTTAGTCGACTAAATCTACAGTTGATTTAGTCGACTAAAATGTATTTTGGCGGGCCTTGATGCCGTCGTAATGACTGATTTTACACTTTACACTGATCACTTCTCTACTTTACCTTACTGAGGTCCTTTTGATATTGTGGCATCTTCTTGAGCATCGCTGACAGTTCCTTCATTGTTGTCTAAAAGAAGAATACATATAAAATAATGTTGAACACATATTTTGGTTAATAAATCCAACTGATACATATCCATTTGGGGAGACTATCCGTATTCGTAGTTTAATATTCCTAAAACACGTACATGTATGAGTATGAGATATCCATTTTCTTTTAAAGATGGAGTGCCATGATTTTTTTCCACCCTAAAACATGATCATTAGGTCTTATTGTTATATAAGGAGGAAGTATTTGTTAAAATATGGTTATGTGGGCACGCCCACCAGTTCATCAAGTATGCCTGGTTTGCCTGGTGGCTGGTGATGGGTAACCTGACGCTGCCAGATCCAAGAAGCTTGCTACACAAATTTGTTTCACAGCTTATTGGGATCTGGGATCTCGGAAGCAAATTCGATGATGGGGCTGTTCATTTTTTTCAAGATACTTGGTAGATGATTGGATGGGACCGTCTGTCTATCACCGTGTGGGCGTGCAAACACAACCAATCATATTGACGTGTCTATATAGCTTCACATCGATTTTCGCACATATCCCGCCCTTAGCTCACGCTGATTGGTTCGAACCACGGAGCGGTTCGGTGTTAGCTCAACTCCCTGAGAGATCCCAGATGGTTGCTGTGTTGGGGAACATGGTTACCCAATACCGCCCCCATCTGGCAGAGTCAGGTTAGGTGATCCACCTGAACTTAAGCCGCACCCACAACTGTAGTTGTTTGATAAAGGGGGAGGGGTTAGGGGCTGATAATGTGATGTCACTATATTACTGTTTTTTTCATTGTCACGTTTGACTGTCAGCCTCCAGGAAGAAACCCTAAATACAGAGGGAAGACATCATTGCACATAAAAACGACTCCAATTGTGGCATTCCATCTTTAAAGATTATAAAACAAAAAAAGTAGAAACAGAGACGAGTGTCCTCTACCTTCTCTCCAGTGTTCATCTTTTTACTGGTGGTGAACTCTTTCAGAGAGCGCGTCACAGCTCTGCGTCAGGTGAAAGTAAGAACGACAGATGGACAGACAGACAGACAGACAGAGAGAGAGAGAGAGAGAGAGAGAGAGAGAGAGAGAGAGAGAGAGAGAGAGAGATAGTTTAACAATGCTACTACGAAGACATTGGTCCCTGGTAACATGAGCTGTTTTGAGATGAAGATGCAATTAGCGGCCCTTCAAGGTCATCTCTTGCTATTCCCATGACTCATGCAACCAACTGAGCCGAGAGAGAGAGAAAGAGAGAGAGAGAGAGAGGTAAAACAGGCAGATATGTAGAGAAGCGTAGTTATGTTATCTTGATGCTTTGCTAACATCTTTCTGTGAGCGTGATTGAAAATAAAGCCTGTTGAATTTCACTGTTATTAAATGACGCCTGCTGAATTTACGTGGAATGGTTTGGTTTTAACTGAGCTGAACTGAGAAACAGGCGCACACAGACAGACAGAAAAACAAACTACAAAGAACAGAGAAAAATGTTGTTGTAAACCCAAGGGTGGAGAATACACAGTGGTCAAGGTGAGAGAAAAGTGGTTTACGAGAGAAAGATGACTGGAATACTGATTCATCTCTCGCTTGCTCTGTGTCTCTCTCTCTCTCTCTCTCTCTCTCTCTGTGTGACTGCGTGTGTGCGTACGTGCACATGTGTGCGTGCGTACGTGCACATCTGTTTTGCATGTTTTGTGTTTGTCTGACAGTTGGCGGTGTGTGTGTGTGTGTGGCCTTGCATCGTCTGTGTATCTCTCCCAGCGCTTTGGTATGTGTATGTGTACGTGCCACGCACACATGCTGTGGAAGCCCCTCACGCGGACACCTCAGTTGTGTGTGTGTGTGTGTGTGTGTGTGTGTGTGTGTGTGTGTGTGTGTGTGTGTGTGTGCGTGTGCGTGTGTGTGTGCGTGCGTTGTGCACTCACGCGGACACCTCAGTGATGTGTTTGTTGTCGTCAGTCAGTCCGTCAGTCACGCCTCATGACACGCTCCATATATGGCCAATAATCTGTATGTGTGTGTGTGTGTGTGTGTGTGTGTGTGTGTGTGTGTGTGTGTGTGTGTGCGTGCGTGCACTCACGCGGACACCTCGGCGATGTGCTTGTGTCTCAGACTCATCCAGAGGTCATCGTCCTCGTCCAGCAGAACCTCCTTGGTCCTCACCTCGCCCATCCCGCTGGTCTCGAACCTGACACCACGCAGTACACCGTTCAGCCAGGGGGGGGCAGATGTGGAGAGAACGGAGGGAGTGTAAACTGAATGTTCATCTGAAATTCTGGGTGTGCAATGCATCATGGCTCTTAAACCCATTTCTTCACCCAGTGTCAATTATCTAATGTAATCCTGGGCGCTACCCCAATTTATATTGTAAAATCGAAGTTAATTTAACTATGAAAGTGTACGAATGGAACCAAATGGAACCGTTGGGGTCCATTTGGTTCCATTTGTAGACTCTCTGAGTTACAGACCCGTAATGGTCCATTTGGTTATCATTTAGCTGGGGACCCTCTGGAACTCCCTCAGAGACCCCTGGGGGTCCCCGGACCCCACTTTGTGAACCACTGGAATAGAAAATAAATGAGATAATGAGGAAAACATGTAGTGAACATGAACGGGACGGTTTACGAGTAGACGTCGTTCTCTATTCCCAGCAGGTCGTAGCCCATGGCCTGCAGGGTGAGTTCGTGCAGGAGAGGAGACACCGGGTCAAAGCCACGGTCCAGGATCAGCAGCTGGGTTCGAGATTTGTCCGGACCCTGAGCACAAACAAACACACACCATGGACCCTTTAACTTCATGTACCGTTTGGCAGTGTTGTGTAATATGGGCAAAATCAAAGCAATATTATTGACCGTATATACCTCGATATATCAATGATAATATATATATATTTTTTACCAAACATTTTCAACAGTCTGTGTGCCAAGTTGTGGCACACATGGGCCCTTGGGGCTCCTGGGTGCCACACATGGGCCCTTGGGGCTCCTGGGTGCCACACATGGGCCCTTGGGGCTCCTGGGTGCCACACATGGGCCCTTGGGGCTCCTGGGTGCCACACATGGGCCCTTGGGGCTCCTAGGTGCCACACATGGGCCCTTGGGGCTCCTGGGTGCCACACATGGGCCATTGGGGCTCCTGGGTGCCACACATGGGCCCTTGGGGCTCCTGGGTGCCACACATGGGCCCTTGGGGCTCCTGGGTGCCACACATGGGCCCTTGGGGCTCCTGGGTGCCACACATGGGCCCTTGGGGCTCCTGGGTGGCACACATGGGCCCTTGGGGCTCCTGGGTGGCACACATGGGCCCTTGGGGCTCCTGGGTGCCACACATGGGCCATTGGGGCTCCTAGGTGCCACACATGGGCCCTTGGGGCTCCTGGGTGCCACACATGGGCCCTTGGGGCTCCTGGGTGCCACACATGGGCCCTTGGGGGCGGGGCTCCTGGGTGCCACACATGGGCCCTTGGGGGCGGGGCTCCTGCTTGCAAACTGTGTACAAAATCCTTTGAAAATAGCAGATCTACAAGCTCACAATATGTTGCGTTGCGACGTATTGTGAGCTTGTAGATCGGCTATTTTCAAATGGTCAAAATGTATAGGGTTGAGGTGGTTAATGTATGTTTCCTAATCAAAATTAAAATCTCCAAAGTAACTAGTAACTAAAGTTTTCAAATAACTGTAGTTGAGTAAAAGTACAAATTCTGGCTCTGAGATGTAGTGGAGTAAAAGTAATGGAAATTGGAAATACTCAAGTAAAGTACAAATACCTCAAAATTGTAATTAAGCACAGTACTTAAGTAAAAGTACTTTTACTTTCCACCACAGGTGATAATAGATCGTTATACCTCTCCCAGGGTTGGGTCATCAGCCTTGTAGCCATCCAGTTTCTCTTGGAGCATCTGGGCCATCACGCTGCAGTCTTTGTACTCCCTGAGCCACAAAAAACACAACATTAAGTTAAAGGTCCTACACACCATGTTTTGGCTCCCCTACGGCATACGTGTCTCCTATCCCCACAAATACACAATTTTGAACAATCAGGCCTTCTCATCATATTTGGGTTTTAATGTACAGTGGTCTCACGACAGGCTGATTTGGGGCTACTAGTGATGTCATGGGGGAGGGGGATGGGGTCAAATATGTGGGAGGGGAGTAGCTGGGATGAGGGTGCGGCAGAGAAAATAATTTGTCAACAGCACACCAGGAGATTGTGGTACTGTCTGCAGCTAAAACTGCTTTAGAAGCCAGACAGAAATGACATGCACTGGTTATATAAAAGTGGGGATTTAAGCTCAAATCATTAGAAATACGTTTGAGGGACATAAACAATATGATATTATTAAATATTAAAAAAACTGTTAAAATGCATGTTGTATATTAATTGACTATCAATGTGTTTGTTTGTACACTCGGAGTTGAATGAACACTGGGAATTTGACAGTGTAGTTCTGCTGTGGTAGTGCGCTACTACAGAGGGGTTGTGGGTAGTGTAGTTCTGCTGTGGTAGTGCGCTACTACAGAGGGGTTGTGGGTAGTGTAGTTCTTGCTGTCGTAGTGCGCTACTACAGAGGGGTTGTGTGGGTAGTGTAGTTCTGCTGTGGTAGTGCGCTACTACAGAGGGGTTGTGGGTAGTGTAGTTCTGCTGTGGTAGTGAGCTACTACAGAGGGGTTGTGGGTAGTGTAGTTCTGCTGGGGTAGTGAGCTACTACAGAGGGGCTGTGGGTAGTGTAGTTCTGCTGTGGTAGTGAGCTACTACAGAGGGGCTGTGGGTAGTGTAGTTCTGCTGTGGTAGTGCGCTACTACAAAGGGGTCGTGTTTTCACAATGAGCGACTGACTGCTCTCAACAGTGCGAAGGGAATAGTGATCTATACTGTCTCTTACGCTCTGTATCGGACTCCGGGGTACTCCTTCAGGCTGGCACATAAAGTGGCGATCTGCTCGGCGCAGCGCTCCAACATGTTGTTCTTCACGTCGGCCTTGAAAGGGCTGTAGAAGTCCTGGAAGGCATCCACTCTGTCCAGGGAGAACACCTGGAAGGGAAGGCGAGGCGGTCAAGAGAGGCACCGGTAGTGCACGTTTCGCAGCACTTGCCGTAGCACTTGCACCTGCCTCGACGACCTTACAGGCGTATCACGTATGCAAAGGCAAAAATTATGGGGTGTGTGTTAGGTTAGACATACCAACAGTCATGAGTCCGACCGACACCCTATACCCCAAACCCTAACCGCACGCGGAAGCTATGGCCCGGGTGATTTGTAACCGGCAACGGATTGCTGGGAGCCACGGGTGATTTGTAACAGACCACGGGTGATTTGTAACCGACCACGGGTGATTTGGAACCGGCAGCGCATGTCGTGAGCGATGGTGTTGTCGGACTCATGACTGTAGGACTGTTGGTATGCCTAATATATACGTATGCATTCCAAAATGATGTAGGTCATTGTGGTGGTTCTGGAGAACCGTGGGTCCGACCGACTCAACACACGTACCGCACACACGCAGATAGTAGGACTATACCTGTACGTGCCCATAGCAGTCGGCCACCGGCCTACTTGGGAACGATGCAACTTGGGAACCTAATGATATACGTTGTCATAGCACCCGTTTTAACTGTCAGCCGGTGTCCCACATGGAGATCTGTGTATGTACAGTATATGAACGCGTGTCGAATGTGAAGTCGGTGGGTCAAACGGTTCTCGAGTTACGTGCATTACAACCGTACACAAACGTACGCATGCACACACGCATTTATAGTAGAATATTAATAATAATGGATTTTATTTATAACGCACTTTACATTCGTCAGAATCTCCAAATGCTACAATGAGCAAATGCAAAAGATAAATAGTCATCCTTGATGAGCATTTTATAACGCACACACACACACACACACACACACACAGTCCAAATACACACAGTACACAATCATACAAATATTGCATGCACACACACACACACACACACACACGGAAATGGGCCCATCTGTTATTGTCTCCATCACATGACAACAATAACAATCTCATTGCTTCCCGTTACAACACATTCATCTCCCATTGGCTACGACACTGGCATCGCTTCAATCAGCCAATGGCGTATACAGGATTAGAGGGAGGGGTGGGTGCATCTCTCCCCCTCCCCCCCTCGGGATTAAATCTAGAGGACAACAGTTGAGGATTGGAAACTAAAGCCGATCATTCCATCAGGGAGAGAAATCACAGTCAGCAGACCTCCGCCTCCCACTGTCTCTCAGTCCTGCTCGGTGACAGATAGGGATGTCCCCATCGCAAACATAAATACGCTTTTCCTATTCAGACACATGCATACGGCATTCCATTCCATTGTTGTCAATGTGAGAAATAGTCCGGCAGCCGAGGTGGACTGGTGGGAAATTTGGTATAGGCCTATAGCCTTTATTATTGGCCTAAACTATTATCTATCTATTGTCTATATACATACATTCACTTGCTGACCGGGTGTCAGTATTGAGCATTTTTTTATAGGGGTTTCTTCTGTCTTGTGACCCTACGGTACCATTAACATCCTATGGCAGGCAAAAATGTCAAACTTTTCTTTTGCTTTATGTAGCGTGTGGCATGTCAAACTAGGGGCTTTTCATGATTCTGAATCCATCTAAGCATTAGTTTTGCACAAAATACACTCTTTGGGATAAAACAGCCACTTGCCCAAATGTGCCCAAAATGTGCTAACCTCATCACATTTTGTGCTGACGTACCTCATCACATTTGTCATTGCTCAATACTGACAGCCGGTCAGCATTGGATTCATTGGATTAATGAATAAATGAATGTATGTATAAAGTAGACAATATTTTAGGCCAATAAAAAAGACTATATCAAATTTCCCACTTAAAACAAAAGAAGCCTGTCAGCTGCCTGATGTATGTCACTCTTATCTAGTCTGTTGCCTTTCAATTATTCAAAGGCAAAACTATTTACCTGAATCAGGAAACTCTAGTGACAGACAAAGATGGCGGACTATATAAATGCACCATTATTTACCAACACATGTGTGTACCTGTATATGACCATACAGATTCTTTAAAGATGCTGTGCCATGATTTTATTTTCATTCATTTTAGGATTAAACATTAAACATAATTATCTAGTCTCTCTAGATCAACCAATGTGGCTAAAGTGTTCCGATGTGTTTTTTCGCTTTCCCATTTTAAGCTTCTCTGGCAAAACATGCGAATAGAGGGTATGCGTGTGACATCATCATCATACCTGGAAGTTATGCGGGAATATATGATGAATTTATGATGAATATATGATGAATTGAACATGGTGGACCCTATTGTAAACAAGTGTAATGCTTTATGGTGTCGTCCACAGTTAACAGTCTTCTACTGAGTTGTGCTTGAACTGTACTGTAATTCTTCCAAAACTGTTAATAAATTCTTCAATCAATCAATCAATGCCTACTGAGTGGCCAAATAAAACCTACTTTCTGGCCGTGACAATCCATACATCGAAACAGAAAAGTCCTATTTGATTGCATTCAATGACTTTAAACAACATTCAATTCACTTTGTCACTCACTCTGCCATTCACTTCATGCATGCATACCCTCTATAGTATAGACCGTATAGTGGCCGTTGAAGACTCAGCCGTGGTTTCCACGTGCGGTTAGGGTTAAAGTTAGGTTTTGGGCATAGTGTTAGTATGGCGCTCTATGGTCGGAATATTGGGTAGTCGGATTGGTACTGTATCAGTACTATGTACTGTATCTGAGTGAAGAGAAGTGTGGGAGATGCAAGCAAGTGGGTGGTGAGTGACAAAGATCTCTTGAACATGTCTACTCTACACATGCACGCGCGCACACGAGCACACACACTCACCTGTGACTCGTAGGGCAGAAAGGCGACGTGGATCTCAGTCAAGGCCTTCATGGTTTTAGAGGCGCGGGATTTGGTCAACAGACCGAACAGCTGGTCTGGGATTGCTGTGAAGAAGAGCAATATACCGACAAACTATGAGAGACGGGACTGAGGATGGAATTATTCTGTCTGAATTCTGAAAAGGGTTACTTACTGTCGGTACAGAAGACGTGTGAGCCTCTGTACATGGGATTCTTTGGGTCTCTGAAGTCCTCTATTAGAGCCTCGACAGACTGGAACAGATCACAGGACAATGCATGGTCAAACTTACTAAAACTAAACTAAAAAATTAATTAGGGTGAACATATTTTTTAAGGCCCAAAAACGATGCCAAAATAGAACTAGAAATGACGCTACTTTTGACCATTTTTGGTTCATTTTTATTTTTACTTGAACACTTAATAATGACCGCACGTTTCAACAGAACAGAAACATGATAAACCTCTATGTAATCACTGAAAATAAGTGGTATTATTTTAACTGTGGTCCAAACTGGGACAATTTGGTGGTATACTAGCCTATATTTAGAAAACTGGGACATTTTGTGTTTTAGACATATTATTTTGTCTGGGACGTCAGGCTACTTGCACAACTCGCCATTGCCCTAATTATACTCCGTCGTATGACAGTGTCACTCTGATGCGATGCGTTCGTTGTGAGCTCGTACATCTGTATAAATCGGTCTTTAGCGCTGGGGCATGAGTCTGATTATAGCGTGGAATAGGATTTATAGGGTGACCAGATGTCCCCCTTTGCGTGGGACAGTCCCTCATTGCCAAGACTTTTCAGGCGTGCCACAAATTAAGACCCTTGTCCCACATTGTGACTGGCAGGACATCTTCAGATGCCCTAAATAGTTAATACCCTAATAGTTGGCTTTCTGTTGTAAAACTCTCTCTCATTCGTCATCTTTTCCTGTGTTTTTAAGCCTGTTAAAATAGCATGAGAAATATCCCTCCTAGGCTACAGTAACAAGTCGGCAATACCACCCATGACCAGGTCAAATGGTCGAATATGACATCATGGGTTTTTAATAGCAACTCATTTAATAGCAGCTGTCCCACATAAGCAATACTTTTGTCCCTCAAATGAACAGTTTGGATCTGGTCACACTTTATGTCACAGCAAGGTGCACAGTAAAATCCTTAGAGTTAAGTTACTCAGAGAGGATATAGTATAACCATGTTCTACTTTTGTAACCCATTCTTCACCCGGTGCCAATTGCCCAAGTTGTAATCCTGGGCGCTACTCTCCCTCTGCCAACCTGGGGAGAGCCCTGAACTGAGCTGAACTGAGCTCATGCTACCTTCAATGCATGAGGAGCGAGCAGGCTGCTTCTTATCACCTGACAGGAGGCGGAGGGAGGCATATTACATATAATTTTTGGGGTCCTTGACATGAAATATTGAGCACCACTGATACAGAAACATAAGGTTTAAAGGGGTTAACATACGCTATCTGTGGGTGTAATAAGGTAGTAATAAGGTTAACATACGCTATCTGTGGGTGTAATAAGGTAGTAATAAGGTTAACATACGCTATCTGTGGGTGTAATAAGGTAGTAATAAGGTTAACATACGCTATCTGTGGGTGTAATAAGGTAGTAATAAGGTTAACATACAGTATCTGTGGGTGTAATAAGGTAGTAATAAGGTTAACATACGCTATCTGTGGGTGTAATAAGGTAGTAATAAGGTTAACATACGCTATCTGTGGGTGTAATAAGGTAGTAATAACTTTAATAAGGTTAACATACAGTATCTGTGGGTGTAATAAGGTAGATGGCTTCCATGGTGGGCAGAGGCTCTCGTTTCTTAGTGATGTCTTCAACAACTGCAGAGCACATGGGACAATTAAGCACAACACAATGCAATCAGTCAAAACGGTGTTGATTCCGTCGACTAAAACTAAGAATTGTTCGTCGACTATACCTTTTTTCACTGACGAAAACTAAATGGAAACTAAATGAAAACTAAGCTGTGATGACTAAAACTATAAGACTAAATAGACTGACAATTTCGTCAACAAATAAAAACTAGACTAAAATGTTAGGAAGGGACTAGTGGACAAGAGATCCAGTATAAGTCATTTTACACTTGGTTGCCTGTGGAAAATAGCCGATCTACAAACTCACAACGCGTCGCAGCGCGTTGTGGGCTTGTAGATCGGCTATGTTTTCAGCAAGTGTAAAAACAGTCATTACGACTGTACCAAGAACCGCCAAAACACATTGTAGTCGACTAAATCAACTGTAGTCGACTAAAATCCTAGGATATTTAGTCGACTAAAACTAGACTAACACTAAGACATTCCAGGTGACTAAAATGCGACTGAAACTAAATGAAAACTATTCAAGAGACTATGACTAAAACTAAAATCTAAAGTTGCTGCCAAAAACAACACTGCAGTCAAATGGTGCACTTCTTGACCTATTTATTAGACAACTGCCTCCACAACACTATACTCTGGAAATAGTTTTAACTGGCTTGTGGGTCCAATATACCAAATGTCCCACTCTAAACAAAAGAAGCCTGTCGTCGGCTGCCGGACTATTTATTTACAACCTTTTAACAGCGATACGATACATGGTTGACGATAAGATACATGGACGACATTGGTTCATTATGGCGATCCGATACGATAACATTCAATGATTTGAAATCGATACAGTAACTATTTAAAATACATTGACGATATTTTAAACTAAGTAATTAAACCCCTCTTTTTCTTTTTTCTTCTAAAAATTGCTAAATACCACACACAAAAATGTAGTATTGATACAATTGATTATTTTCGTAGCAAAACGATTTGATACCGATTATTTGCATTGCAAAACGATACGATACATATAGTCAATGTTGCTGTTTTCATTTCGATATACTTCGATTCTTGAAATTAAAATCGATTTTTCGATGCAGTTACTATATCGTTACATATATATATTGCAGTGGCAGAGACTTGAAATTATATATACAAGGAATGTGGGGGAAGATGTCCTGACATTGCAATTAAGGTTTTGCTCCTACACCTGCACAGCTCCCGCAACTGCACACACAATCTTCATACACAGTAGAATCAATGCTGTGCTGCACACACAACCTTCATATACAGTAGAATCAATGCTGTGCTGCACACACAACCTTCATATACAGTAGAATCAATGCTGTGCTGCACACACAACCTTCATATACAGTAGAATCAATGCTGTGCTGCACACACAATCTTCATATACAGTAGAATCAATGCTGTGCTGCACACACTGATTGATTGATTGATTGAAATATTTATTAACAGTTTGTAGAATTTACAGTACATTTTAAGCACAAACTCAATACAAAGACTGTCAACTGTGAGTGGACGACCCAATTAAGCATTACACTTGTTTACAACAGGGTCCACATTGTTCAATTCATCAAAACATTTAAAGACATACAAACATTTAGAGACATACAAATAGACATTTCTATGTAGCTAAATTCATCATATGGGAAGCAAAAAAGGGAAAAGATACAATATACAGTGAGGGAAAATGGGGTGGGGGGGGATTCAGATTTTACAGAGGCCAGTTTCGAATTGCAGCCATCCGTAGGTGCCCTTTGAGAGCGGTTTTGAAGGAGTCAAGGGATTCACATGTCTTAATGACTGTTGGTAGGGCGTTCCACATTTTGGTGGCATAGGAGCGAAAAGAATTTAGTCCCTTGTTTGTGCCGAATCTGGGTTGTACATGGTTTGTTGTACTCCCTCTGGTGTTGTGGGTGTGGACTTCGTTTACACTAAGGAAGTATTTAGACAGGTACATGGGTATCTTGGTGGTGTATCGAATCTTGTGGACCAGACCCATTGCAAGATGCTGTACTCTGTCATCGACCCTAAGCCATCCCAGCCTGTCAAAGTGGGCAGGGGTGAGGTGGGTTCGGGGGGTGAGGCCAAGTAGGAGCCTGACCAGTTTGTTTTGGGAGGTCTGGAGCCTTGTTTTAAGGGCCTTTGAGGTGCTGTGGTACCAAGAGGTGGATGCATAGTCAAAGAAACCTTGTACGAGGGCTCCTGTTAAGGTCTTCAAGGTGTTTTTGCTGACCAGTGAGGAGATCCTGTAAAGGAATCTTGTTCTTTGATTGACTTTTTTGATTACGTTGGTGGCCATCTTATCACCGGAAAGATTGGCCTCCAGGATGGAACCTAGGTAGGTAATTTGATCTTTTCGTGTGATAATATTGTCACCCACTCTAACCAAGAAGCCATCTGCCTTGCTGAGATTACTATTTGATCCGAAGAGGATGGATTCAGTTTTTCCCAGGTGTAAGGATAGTTTGTTATCAGCGAGCCAGGTGCAGATTCTACCGAGTTCAGAGCTGAGGGTCTTTTCAACCTGCAGTTTGTTCCTGTCCGAGACCAGCAGTGCTGAGTCATCTGCGAACAGGAACAAGTTGCAGTCACAAGCTGAAGTCATGTCGTTAACATATATTAGGAACAGTAAAGGCCCTAGTATGCTTCCTTGTGGGACGCCACAGCTCACTGGGAGGGGAGGGGACAGTGTTCCGTTCACCTCCACCATCTGTTCTCTCCCCTCCAGGTAGGATTGCATCCAGCTCACTGATGTGCTATCAAAACCAATAGCTTTAAGCTTGTTAACCAGTATGGAGTGGTTCACGGTGTCAAAAGCCTTTTGGAGGTCCAGCATGACCATGCCGCAGTATTTTCCAGCGTCCACCTCGTGTTTGATGTGGTCGCTCAAATAGAGGAGGCATGTGTCAGTGGAGTGGGATGTTCTGAAACCAGATTGGAACTCGTACAGCAATTTATTAGTGGCAAGATACTTTTCAACCTGTTCATAGACTATTTTTTCCATCACTTTCGAGATGGAGCTTCATATACAGTAGAATCAATGCTGTGCTGCACACACAACCTTCATATACAGTAGAATCAATGCTGTGCTGCACACACAACCTTCATATACAGTAGAATCAATGCTGTGCTGCACACACAACCTTCATATACAGTAGAATCAATGCTGTGCTGCACACACAACCTTCATATACAGTAGAATCAGGCAAGATCTAAGGCTATCTTTTTTCTGGAATTGTTATCCAGGTTCAGCACCTATTTACAATGAATGGCACAGGCATTTGTCTTTGTAAAACTGCTCGGTCAGACAGTGAAATTGACCTTGATGTATAATGAACGACTCACTGACACGGGTACTAAGATTAATAGCTTATATTCAGGTGACATCACAATGAGTACTAGTAGTACCGGTATTGTTCAGTAGAATAAACATGCAGTTGACACAAAAATGTGTACTTCTGACATTGATTAGGGTGTGACGTGACGTTCAACATAGCTTTTTGTAATGTATTGTAATTGTTGAGACTGCAGGTCGCAGTTTAGTATGAAAACCTCCAAATCACGTCCGTCACGCCTCGTGACACGCTCCATATAAATATGGCCAAATCCAGAATTCATTCCATAATGTTGATCTGACCTCATCAAACCACGTACACTCAAGACACGCTCCATATATGGCCAGTACATAATCCACTGCATATGTTGATCTGATCTCATCAAACCCTTAGATCTCCATACAGTATATGGAGCTGTTCCGACGTTCCATATGTTGATCTGACCTCATCAAATCCTTTTACACTCAAGACACGCTCCATATATGGCGCGTGTCATTGGAGAAGACTGGGTTATCACCTATAGATCTGCATATATGGAGCCGGCCAGCAACTCTGCATCTGACGCCAGATTAATAGTTGAACTCCTGCTTCTTAACTGTGCCCTTTAGGGGCGAGGTCACTTCTTGCCCTCAGGGCGTCTTACTGGTAATGTACAAGCTTAACCCATTCTGGGTGAACCCCCTTTTGGTGTTTTAAGCATTATGTTATACTTTAGCTATTGAAAAATAGCTATATATATTTTCGAAAAGTCGTGAAAATGTGGCACAAATCTTTGAATATATTCTTTCACAGCGAACGTTTTTAACTCAAATCTTTGCTTCTGGGGGGGTCCCTGGAACAACATATTTGGCACAGTAGGCACAGTACTGTAGGTCTAAATGTGTTTACATAAGATGATGTAAGTGGTTGGTAGGTGGGGACTTACTGGTGATGCCCTCAGACATGATGTCTGTCATCTTACAGCAGGAGGAGATCATCCTCATGGCCAGTTTGTCCACTACCAGAACCTGTAGAAAGAAAATCACACCTGTGTGAACTGAGCGGTGCAACAACACCGCTGGCTGGCTGGCTGGCTGCGGTTATAGTTGTACTGCTCAGTGTGAAAGGCCCTTTTATTTATAGGCTGCTCAACAGTGTGTGAACCGAATGTGACCCCAATCAGCTGCAGGGGTCAATGGGTCGTACTCTAAGCAGACAGACAGACGGACATACACACTCGGCCACTCATTGGAGCGGTTTGGCTCCGCTCAAAAAACAGGAAGGTTTCAAGGAGCAACCTATACATTATTTGCACACACATGGCCCCACAAGCACACACACACACACACACACACACACACACACACACACACACACACACACACACACACACGCACGTATGTACACACACACACACACACACACACACACACACACACACACACACACACACACACACACACACTTAAAGATCAATACCGTACCTTCCATTGTCCTTTCTCTCTTGCCTTCTTTACAACATTGTTCATTATCTCTGCAAAGAGAAAAGAAAGCACAGTTTGGTGAAAATATCAGTAAAACATGCCCAGTGATAGTCGCTGCGATTAATAGATTATTATTACTGTAATCTGGACCTAGTCTCCAGAGACAAAGGGTCCTCTGTATTCTAGAAGAATCTAGGCTATGTGGTTCTCAACCAGTGGTCCGGGGACCACCAGTGAGGGGTTCCAGGTGGTCCCCAGCTAAATGATGTAGAGTTGGTAACCAAATGGACCCTTATAGATCTTTCAAATGAAACCAAATGGACCCTTACGGACGGGTCAATTTGGTTTCATTTTACGCTCTCCAGAGTTAAATTATTGTTAAACTTCTGCATTAAGTCAATTTTCAAGAAGTCTACACAATTAGAGAATGTAGAAGAATTTTTGTTTTGAGCAATGTTTGCCTGTTATCAATGTCAATACAGCATGGAGATGTGCACATATTATTTAGTTTTGGGTCTGCAAGGGTTGAAAAGAAATGCTGTAGGGCGGACGAGACGAGAGAGCACAGAGGTTGTACAGACAGAATCTATTCTAGATAATGCCTGGACCTCCTCTATGTTGTCTCGTTCAGCTTCCATTTTTGAGTGGTGCAACCACTCCCTTACAGAGCTATGTGTGTGGCTGGGGACCCTGGGGACCCCCACATGGTAACTGTCATTTCTCTACCGTTTTGGACGCGGGGCGGCTCGCCGGAACCGGGCCATTGATAAAAAACAGTGAACTTTGTTTCATTGTTTTGTTGCCATAATCACTTTATAGAACATCAAATAAACACACAACTTTATACTGTATGTCGGGTCAGAAGCATGGGTGTACGTGTGCGTGTGTGTGTGTGTGTGTGTGTGTGTGTGTGTGTGTGTGTGTGTGTGTGTGTGTGTGTGTGTGTGTGTGTGTGTGTGTGTGTGTGTGTGTGTGTGTGTGTGTGTGTGTGTGTGTGTGTGTGTGTTTATGTGTGTGCGTGCTCGTGCGGTCATGCGCATGCGTGCGTGAGCATGTGAGCCTGCATGCGTGTTGACATAAATGTTTTATCACTAATAGTTTTCGGGTCATTTCTATTAGAAGCATGGCAATATCTGTTTATTGTGTATTTCTGGCCAAAATAAACAACTAAAATACCATTCTTGGCCTGAACTACACACTCCATGAGCTATATAGCGTGACCTCTTACAGTATATGGCATACATCCACTAATAATTCTGTCTAGATAAGAACGCCATCGGCTTGGCACACTTGACCCTATGCTCTTACCACACAAATCCATCCCCTCTTCAGTGAGGGAGGGAGTGAACTGAAAAGTAGGACATTTTTGCATTCTGATACTGAGGTAAATGTGGAATACCGGACTTGTCTTGTAACAGTGTAGTCCCATCTCTAAATTGCGTTATTGATACTTTTATGTATAGGTAAAGATTGTAAGTACCTCTTCCACCGCTGGATGGGAGAGAAAGAAATCTGATAAGCGAGTTACAGTGGGTCAGTGAGACGGACGGGCGGTCGGACCGGGGGACAGGCCTCCATTCCGAAACCCCACCATTCCGAAAACCCGCCATTCTGAAATGTATTTTTCGGAATGGTGGTGCTTCAAAACAGGGTTTCTGTGAATGATACGGTTGTACAACAGCTATAAACTGAGCGGGTGATAAAGACACAAAGAGATGACACAGACAAGCGTGTGCGTGCGTGTGTGTGTGTGTGTGTGTGTGTGTGTGTGTGTGTGTGTGTGTGTGTGTGTGTGTGTGTGTGTGTGTGTGTGTGTGTGTGTGTGTGTGTGTGTGTGTGTGTGTGTGTGTGCGCGTGCGTGTATGTGTGTGTGTGCGCGTGTGTGTGTCTTGCCCACATTTTAACATGAATTCATTGCAGTTTATTCCACTGCAATATCAATGTGACAGTGGAAGAAGGTCCTGGAACTTAATTACCTGTGAATATACTGTATATATACAGAAAAAAGATGGCCCCTGACTGTGCTATAGTGAGAAGCCCCATAGCAATCACTGACCATAATCTCTTCCCAATCCTCTTACCCCGCCCATCCTTACCACTACTTCTGTGCTCTTTCTGTGTCATGGATGTAGCATAGCATCACAGGCAACCATACAGACAGACTCAAACACCCAGATATACGCACAACACATGACATATACTGTGCACTCTTGGATGCACACATGATGCAAAGTTAAATATACTGTAAACACCCATAGTATTATATTCAAATCATGAGTATAGGCCTACATACACTTCTCTTTTGCTTATCTCTTTTTGCTCGAGCACCAGCTGAAATCGTTTGGATGTGTGTGCACCCCCTGACCACTACACACACACACACACGCACGCACGCACACGCACACACACACACACGCGCGTAACTTACTGGTATCAAAAGTTAAACGAACAGTGAAGATTTTACTGCGTAGTTATAATAATGCCAAACAATACTGCATATATCCAGTGAATGGATGATCATGACTATCCATATACAGTGAATGGATGATCATGACTATCCAATTACAACAAAGGATTATGTGGAAGTGGCCCTGGTGCCCTGCGAGAGAGACTGTACCGGTCAAGCAGCTTTCAGGATAGGCTGCTTCTGTAGGAAGTCTGTCTAGCTGGCTGCTTCTAGATGTAAACAAGCGTCTGGGGTCAACAAACGTGTGGTTAAGACGCTTGCCTCTGGAACCAAACATAACCGAACTGAATTTCCTAATCAATAAAGATTAGGGTTGCCTAGCCAGGGCTGTGTAAGACAGCCGTAGGTTGCTATACCGCCTGAAAACAAGAAAGCTGCATTTGTGGTGCCCCCCTATGAGCTCAGTGGCCTTGTGCTTAGAGTGTCCGCCCTGAGACTGGAAGGTTGGGGTTTGAGCCCTGGCTGGGTCAAAGACTCAAGAAAATGGGACCCAGTGCCAGGAGATATAGGCTCCTGCCCTATGGGCCTCGTGGCTCAGCAAGGCTATGAGCGGAAGAGAAAGCACTTTTGGGGGTTAGAGAGGCCCCTATAGTGTAATTCCAATTTGGGGTTGATGGAATTTAGCATTTGTTATATTGCAAGACTTGCAACGCATTCTCACAAATGTACGTGTCAGTTACTGCTGCTATAGGTAATTTTCACTCCCCAATCCCAATGCGTCACGATAGTGTTTCTGAGGCAAAAATGGAATATCAAGACTCTGGTTGATGACATGACTCACAAGACCATTTGTATTAGGGATGCACCGAAAGGGAAATCCTTGGCCGAAAACCGAATATCGAATAGCCGAATGTGTTTGTGTAGGCCTATCATTGTCATGGCAGTACCTTAAAGATACCTGGCAAAAGACATAATTATAGCAAACTTAACTTAAATAATAATCACTATGTGCTTGTAGCCGCATTTTGATCACGTCATCACAACAAAACATTAGGTTATGTAGGTAACCCCGTGTTTTGACTATTCGGTGATATTTTTTCTGCTTATTCGGGCCGAAACCGAATAGGCCGAAAATGCATTTTTTGCCATTTTCGGCCGAATATTCGGTGCATCACTTGTATCTTACTTAAATCCTGCTTCTGCCACTGTGACATTTGTAGCATTTATGGTGCACTCTATGGGTGGTAATTTGGCTCAGAATTAAAGGCAGTTCACATGTGATTATTCAAATTTGGGTAGATCGGACCCCAAATTTGTGTTTTCATTTATTATTTTTTTTTTTCCTCTGCCAACCTGGGGGGTGGGGTGGGGGGTGCAGCGGTCTGACCTCATGCTTCCTTCTATGCATGAGGAATCCAAGCTGCTTCTTTTCACATGACATGGGGGAATTTCCCCGGCTGGACGTAGCGCGTGGAAGGAACACGTTATTCCAACCAGTTCCTTTCCCCTCCATCAGGTGACCCGGCTGGCCAGGGGGAGGCAGTTTTAGAGACCAGGATTACTGCATGTTTTTTGTGAGGGTACCTACCCTAGGGGACACGGGGAGAATGCAAGGTCCACACAGAAAGGCCCTTTTGCCAACCCCCGCCTCGGGTATGGGCACTGATGACGCGGAGGAGGGAACACGCCCCAGCGCCCACAGCGTCCCCAGCGGGAATCGAACCCAGGACCTTCTAGCTGTGAGGCAACAGCGACAGCACTACACCGACTGTGCCACCTTGCACATAATAGGCCCCTCATGTAAACGTTGGAAGGCAACCATACTCAAATGTAATGGAATCTGTGTGAGTTGAGGCCAATTGAGGCCAATTTGAACAGGGGATGTAGATGTGCATGATGCTGATGCTGATTGGTCCAGCGGTATCCATACAATCTCTGCCCCGGCTGTGGTAATACCAACGGAAAAGACTGAATATGTTATTTCATCAGCTCATCAATACCTACTGATAGTTCAGCATGAGGATCAAATGATGAGACAGTATGTGCGGCTATTGAGTTTCAACGTCATGATGAGTCAGGGGAAACTCTCTCTCTCTCTCTCTCTCTCTCTCTCACGCACGCACGCACGCACGCACGCACACACACACACACACACACACACACACACACACACACTTGCGCACATCTGAACTAAGTGAACTTCCTCGGAAACCATAGCACCCAAGTATAGGACTCGGGCTCTACATCATTTCATATGGACACAATATTCGCCCACAGTAGGCCTACCCTATATACTATCTACTCTTCTCTTCTAGAAGGATGTCAATGAAGAATTTAATCCTGCAGGGACTGAGATTAGCGCGCGTGTGGATTTGCGCAAAACCAGACCGCCATGATGCACGAGCTTCAATTTTAAGACACGCCAAACAGAGTTCAAATAAACTATATAATCAAATGGGGAATGTTACGCAAAATTAAACAGCATCAAATCAGAAAACGTTTCACAATTTTTTTTCTGTTTTGGAAAATCAACCAGCAATCAACCTTGTTGCGCGCGTCTATTTACACCATGGGGATCTGATCTCACCGTGCAAAAATGGTGAGGTTGTGACAATAATGATATT
Organism: Protomyctophum parallelum; assembly: GCF_964188405.1. Classification (NCBI taxonomy): domain Eukaryota; kingdom Metazoa; phylum Chordata; class Actinopteri; order Myctophiformes; family Myctophidae; genus Protomyctophum; species Protomyctophum parallelum. Next base: position 38,257,632 of record NC_139710.1, read on the forward strand.
TTGTAGTTCTTCATAATATTTTAAAGATAACCCAGACTATATGAACTATCCAAAATAACGTGTTTAAACATTCAAATTATAGGCCTAATAATATTTTAAACAAATATGGTTTGGAAGTGCACTTTTCTCGCACCATTGCTTATAACGATTGCATACGAAAATCTACTTTGCATAATCATATGAAGAAAAAAAAAAAAAAAAAAACATATATATATATATATATATATATATGTATCGATTATCCTTACTTTCTGAAACAATGGATTTTAGTCCAAGTGGTGCCATGATGTAGACTCCTGTAGTGGACGCGTCTCGTCTCCGCCTCTCTGACCTGGCTCTGCTGCTCTGGGGGAGGCCACCGTGCACCGTTACACGCACGCATGTCGGTTGGGAGGGACCGAAGTGCGCGTGCAATAATCCCACGGCTCCGCTACATATTCCGTGCACTGTCAGTGTCACTCACTATACTGTAGGCCTACACCGCCTACTGTCTGTAATCTGAGTTCCCAGAAGTTTTATTTTTCGCCACTAGGCGGGCGAGACTGTCTGTCTGTGACTGTCAGTGAAAGAAAAGGGGCTTTTTATATGAGTTTTATTCACTATAGTAATAAAATAAATACCCTACAAATATGATCACAAACTGTAGCCTAATATACCACGGATGGTTATTGCGGAATATAAAAATACAAAGAATGAGCGAGTTCAACAGATTTTCATATTGGTTGCAGTGCCACATTTGCCCACTAGAGGACAGCAGAGCTCTAGCTAAATAAACGTATTGCCCCAGTTTTCTGCTGGTGAGTTTGGACAGTTTTGGTTGAAAACTATGGGCTACTTCAACTCAAGTAGCCTGTCTGCATGATCACATTACCTTTCAAAGGGAAATAGTGTAGGCTATTTCTATTTTCTACTCTCCACTATTTGACACCATAGTTTATAGTTTGATTGATTGATTACATTTTTTATTTCACAGTATGCAGAGTGGGTAGGCCTACATTTCAAACGAAAGCACGAGTTAAAACTGTTACTGTGGACGACACCATGATAAAGCATTATACACTTGTTTACAACAGTGTCCACCATTTTCAATGCATCAGAACATTTAGAGACGTACAAATATGCACTTCTATAAAAACAGGAAATCATCATAATTATAAAGAAAGCTAAAAAGTAGGCCTAGTATGGGGGGAAAAGGTGTGTGTGTGTGTGTGTGTGTGTGTGTGTGTGTGTGTGTGTGTGTGTGTGTGTGTGTGTGTGTGTGTGTGTGTGTGTGTGTGTGTGTGTGTGTGTGTGTGTGTGTGTGTGTGTGTGTGTGTGTGTGTGTGTGTGTGTGTGTGTGCACAAATATCCCTCCTATCTGTTGCTGGCAAGGTCCTTGCGAAAGTGATGCTGTCCAGTCTCCGTCCTTCCGTCCTCCTCAGGGTAGGCTGCCCGCAGAAGTTCGTGAACATCCTGCAACGTTTTCACGAGGGGATGATGGCTCAGGTGACAACAGGAGGACAGGAGTCCAGCCCCTTCAGAGTATGTACAGGTGTCATTTTCTAGTTTGAGAAAATCAAATAAACAATGTTTGTTTTTCAATAAATATTCAAATGACCATGTCTACAATCAAAGATTAGAGAATCAGATCCTTCAAAACAGAATGGGCAAATTCTCCTTCTACAGCACTGCCATCCAAGTGTGGAATGCCCTGACTAAAAAAATGCGAATCCCTGGCATCCTTTAAAACAGGCCTGAAAGTCCACCTTTCAGCATGCCAAAGGGGGAGGAAATAAATACCCCCTCACCCCCCCTTAGTCTAGTGACTTTTTTTTTTTTTTTTTACCTTTTATGATTATTTGATTTTAGTTGTTCTTTTTCATGTCATGATTATGAATTGAATACCCAGGACCTGAATGGAAACAAGGACCGCAAGGACTATTTTCGGTGATCCCATTGGACGTGTGTTTGAACTTTGACTGTACCCTGTACTGATTACATTTCTGCCAATAAAGTATTCATTCAATCAATCCATCATCATCATCATCATCATAATCATCATCATCATCATCATCAATAATAATAATAAAAACCACTCCCGTGTGAAATGAGGGGCAAAGTTATCATCATACATCATCTCATTCTGGCCAATCACAATTTGAGTCCTCACTTTTCCGTCTTCACAGGAGGGGCTAGTGCCCCTCAAAAATATAGCTGCAAGCAGACGTGACGCCCTATATCCAAAAAGATGGGTCATGGGCCCCAGACCGAGGACATCAGATGACATCATCAGGGATGGAGATCCCTAGCTGTCATCAATATTAATCCATGCATATATGATCCCTGATGTCATCAATATTGGCCAGCAACTCTACATCTGACCTCAAACCCTTAGATCTCCATATATGGAGCTGACCTGTTCTGACATGTTGATCCTTCCACATCCATCCTTCTTCTTCGATGTCTCCCTTTTGACTGATACCTGTCCATTTAAACTCTAGACGGGCCTGCCCCAAGTGCAGCCGCGCCCAGCAGCCGGAGTTCTCAACAGGCCCGAACATTAAGGCTCGGCCCTAATTGTGCCCTCATCAAACCCTGTACACTCAAGACACTGCCCCGGCCCGTTGCCAACCTTAGATCTCCATATATGGAGCTGACCTCTTCCATATGTTGATTTGACCTAATCAAACCCTGCACTCAAGACACACTCCATATATGGCCAGTACAGAATTAATTCCATTTGTTAAACTGACCTCACGTGCCAAAGTGCCAGCGCTCGCCCAGCAGTCTGCTGTCACCCAGGCGGATATGTTGATCTGACATGGTTTGACACTCAGTGTCACATGTGTATCACAGACAGAGCACAGAACATTCGTTTGATATGTATGAATGAGGCCTCAGGCGTCTTACTGGTAATTCATACAATCATATAATTGGGAGGTCTAAAGGTCAGAGGTCCTTTGACGAATCACTGTGAGCTTCTGTTCTTGGCGGTTTCCCATGACCCTCTACCATATTGACGAATTTCGTGGAAATCGACAGCACAGATCTGCCAAAACTGTGAAAAATGGCGGAATAATAATTATAATTATTATTATTATTAGTATTAATATTATTATAAGCTACTTTTCCGATTGCAGACGTTATTCATTCAGCCTGTCCCTGTGATGTCATTGTAATGCAATCCCAAAGTAATCTTGTCAGTCTTGTCAGTCCCTACTTTTAGTAATAATAGTAATAAATATAGCCTATGGGCGGATTAAGAGAAAACGGGCCCCTGGGCCAAAAGGCATTTAAAATAAAAGTTAAAGTATCATTCAATACTAAATGTGAAAGGCCGGCACATTCAAAATGTTCTTTTTCATAAGTTTTCAAATGTCTAAAATGTATACAATAATAATAAAATAGCAGATATATAAGCTCATGTATGCAAAGTATACAATATTTGCCTCTGTGATGGAGTAGAAGTATCGGAAATACTCCAGTACAGTAAAAGTACCTCAAAATATAACGGTACTGTTGTAGCCTACTGTGTTAAACGGTTTCGGTTTCGGGGACCCCCCCCCCCCCCCCACACACACACACACACACACACACACACACACACACACACACACACACACACACACACCAAAGTGTCCCACCCATATTCATGTATCTATAGACCTTTGTCTTTAATCAGTTAAACCCCCCTTTCACCTTTTATAATTGAAACTATTTGACTTTGGGTATATCTACAGCTCTTTTTGCATAATTGTATAATTATTATTGTTGTCTCTCTCTCTCTCTCTCTCTCTCACACACACACACACACACACACACACACACACACACACACACACACACACACACACACACACACACACGTACACACACACACACACACACACACACACACACACACACACACACACACACACACACACACACACACACACACACACACACACACACACACACACACACACACACACACACACACACACACACACAAGGTAAACTAAACAAACACCATATTGATTGATTGATTCACTCATTCATTCATTCATTCATTCATTCATTCATTCATTCATTCATTCATACATCCTGTTCCTATGGAGGCATGGTTATTTTATGCAAGCCCAGTTGTTTTAATGCAACCACAAAGTCATAGCCATGCCACACACACACACACACACACACACACACACACACACACACACACACACACACACACACACACACACACACACGTCTCACACACACACACACACACACACACACACACACACACACACACACACACACACACACACACACACACACACACACACACACACACACACACACACACACACCCATTGACATCAGAGACTAGAGAGTAGCCCTCCTTGACTGTATATAAATGGGTCAGCCCTCATATAGAAACCACACCTTCTTTATAGTGACTCAGTCGAACGAGGGTGTGTATTTCCCTTCTCAACGCTCTTGCCCAACTTTTCCTTTCTCCTCTCCACACCTCCTGGATCGTTGACTCAGTCATCTGTCGAGTTATGTTGGAAGAAGGGTCGTATAGTAGTTAGACTGGATGAGAGAGAGAGAGAGAAAGAGAGCGCGGCCACCCACCCACCAACAGTCTTTTTATTTTGTCTCATAAGAAAGAAAACGTCATCTCTTTTCGCTGAGTTTTGACACTCATTGGGACGATTGGATTACATCGGGGAATATAGGCTACAACCTTTGTCGCCATGGGGGACATGATATCGAGCCACCTGGACGAAGGCAAGCGGGAGATTATCACAGGTGAGCAGGTTTGATTTGTTTTGTTTGTTTGGTGTGTGGGTGTGTGTGTGTGTCAGTGTGTGTGTGTGGTAGTGGTGTGCACACATGTGCGTGTCGCTATAACCTCAACAACTGTCAAGTTTAAAACCACACAGACCACCTGGTTCCATTTCATTCAGTCGACTTATCTCATTCACGATCTCAGTTTGTTGACATGAGTTAGTATAATGGACCCTACCAGGTATTAGCTTTAGGCATGTTGTGCAGAGTGACAGCCTCATTATTAACTCGAGAAAGTTATCGACACAGTATAGGCGAGTAACTACATGCAGGATGTCACTGTGCTTACAGAGAGAAGACTTTAACTAAAGAACCGACAGACAGATTCAGGCCCAGGACTCTATATTTTAGGGAAAGATAAAAGTTGACAGGTATAGCATAGCTTATAGTTTTATGGACCATGGGCGTGTCTTTCCCACACAAACGTTCAAATAATTCTAAGGAGGTGGGCTAAATCTAACTATGGTGATCTTTGGACATTGAACGTGTCATACTGACATCGCAGGCTATACATATTTAGTAGCCTATTGTTTGACTGTTTTGTCTGATCTATCTGACCTTGTAGACTACCATAGGCTAAACTCTTTCTTGAGTCACAGGCTAATTCCACCAGAAAGGCTTGTCTGTCTGTCAGTCTGTGGAAAAAGTGTCTGGCTGTGCAAGTGTGTGAGATGAGCCTGTGAACGCCCCTCATTGCAATTCCAGTACCATTTTCCCCCAACCTACCATAACTAATTGAAAGAACCTTCACAGCGACAACCACTGTTTGGCTTTGCTTCCCTGGTGCCAAAGTCAAGTTTTTACTTGCAACACACACAGAACACAGCCTTGCCAGAGCCTTGACGGAGTGCATGGGGGTGGGGGACGTGTAAAGAAAGCTATAGTGAGACCAAGGACTTTGATTTGTAGCATCATCCCTTTTTTAATGTCTTAGTTGGCTGGTCACTTCAGAGTTGAGACACACACACACACACACACACACACACACACACACACACACACACACACACACACACACACACACACACCATCAGATGTGGAATTTGAGGAATGCGTGAAAAAAGCATGCCTGCCTGGCCTAGGCTGTGTGTCTGGATGGAAACCATCTCCAGGGCCTTGGACAACCCTAGCCAGCCAGCGCCGCATAGTCTCTGTGTCAGTCCTCAAAGGAAGTGTCTGGATTTGTCATCAGACAGGACGGACGGACACACACAAACGCCCTCTCACACACACACACACACACACACACACACACACACACTCAATCATGATCACAATCAGCGGTATCATCGATCATGAGACAACCATGTTGTTGTCATTGGCTCAATGACCCAGTATCACTGTGTTCGTCTGTGTCTTTGTCAGCTGCTGATGAATGATGTGCCGTATCTGCTTTCATCCCTTTCTTCGGCACTTTGTAATTATCCACCCAGCTGGTTTTGATGGCAGATAACAACAACTGGATCGGATACTAGGGAATCCCTGAGATTGGCCGTGTTCCAGAAAACTGTATAACACGTATTGTCTCTTGCCTGAGTCCTGACCGACCGACCCCACCCTTCCCCATGAGGTCATAGTCTTGAGTATCTGTATTTGGGTGTGAGTGTGTGTGTGTACTGTATCATATGTGCGATTGGGGTGGTGCTGGTGGGGGCACGGGCTAGTGCTGCAAAATAAATCTAGATTCCGACACCTAGAGATCTAATTTCTAAATTTGAGCACAAATTGTGCAGCACTGGTTGGCTCTCCAATTCATTTGAGTTACTCTTTATGTTGAGAGAGACCTTAAGAGAGCTTTAAGTCAAGCAGTGATGTCTGTTTAAAGCCACAGTAGTTGGTTCCAGGTGCCACACTTTGAATGTAGTAATGTTCAGCAACTACAGACCGAAGAAAATAAGAGATGGAGATCTCAATTATTTTTCTTTATATTTATATATATACATACACCGGCGGTGGCTAAATGAGTAGAGGGGCTGGATGGTAACCGCAAGGTTGCCAGTTCGAACCCGGGCTCCCCCAGAGTTGGTGTCGAAGTGTCCTTGAGCAAGACACTGAACCCCTAATTGCTCCTGATATGCTGGTTGGTGCCTTGCATGGTTTCCGCCGCCATCAGTGTATGAATGTGTGTGTGTGAATGGGTGAATGCACAATCTATGTAAAGCGCCTTGGATAAAGGAGCTATATAAATGCACCATTTACCATATATTTGGGGCTTTTTGGCTTTATTGATAGATCACAGTAGGTTCACAGGAGACGGGGAGAGAGATGGGGAGGGGGGGAGACACAGGTCGTCGGGATCTGGACTCGAGACACGCAACACGCTGTCAGGCTGAATTACCAGCCTAGGTGCCCAGACCGCTAGGCCGGCCCGGGCCGTGATCTCAATTCTTGTGGAGGAAATTCGAGATTCACATTTGAGCAGGAATCGTGCACGGCATGGATATAGCCTGGCTGCCTGAAGACTCGCAAGAGTGCATGCCCAGCACGCATTATTAAATGCATGCACATATACATGCACCCAGTGGAACTCATGCATTGCAAAACACATGAAGACACTTAAGTGTACATAATGAATAATGAATTGCATTTTCATAGCGCTTTTCCAAGTGCTCAAAGCGCTTTACAATGGTTCATTCATACATTGTGAGCTGAAGCGGCGAACAGTCGACGCCAGCGTCCTCACTTCCCACATTCACACCAAGCTCACACCGACCAACTCTTTGTAGGCAATGTAGGGTTCAGTGTCTTGCCCAAGGACACTTCGACATGTGGACAGGAGGAGCCAGGATTCGAACCGCCGACCCAGGGATCATTGGACGACCTGCTCTACCTCCTGAGCCACAGCCACCCTCACATGTCTCTGAACTAGCGGTTGACAGGTCAGTAAGTGTGTAGGTGTGGTGCCATTAGTTACTAGGGGGTGCGTACACCAGCAGCGATACAGGAAATGTTAACGTGGCAGAAGCAGGCTCTGTTTTAGGGGGAATTGACCCTGGAGGAGGGGAGTGGTAGGTTAGTCAACAGAGTTGGCTCTGTGTGGCCTGGCAAGGCGGGGCACTCGCTCTCACCCTGCAAACACTTTGCCCTGGAGTGGACAGAGATGCTCATTTCAAAAGGCACAGGCAGCGGAAATATCCATTGGTCTGCTTTTGTGACCCCACAATATGTGTGTGTGCAGATTGTGTACACTTCTTTCTCTTACTTTCTCTATATGCACACACGCAAACACACACATGCAGTAGTGTAGGTACAGACTACAGTATACCGGTTAACGTGTAATCGTGTATACTATGTACACAATGCATTCGCACCATTTTCATTTACTTGGTAAACATGTTTAACCCTAACCAAATTGGCTCTTATTTAGTCTAATAACCCCTCACTCACTGCAGTGTCAAAGCTTTACCTCTGACTCTGCTTTAATGGGAACATGGTCTAAATTTATGAGTCAGCCTGTGGGACCAGTCTCAGTGGAATGTTTTTGTTAAGGCGCTGTGGTGAAAAAAGGGGGGGAACAAAATGTCATTCTTGTGTGTGGGCCTTAATAAGCAGGATTCTGCTTTCCTGTCCTTGCCAAAAGTTTCCCTATATAACATTGTCTCATAGTTGAGGCTCCGTGCTCGAATTGTTTAGCTCACATGGGAGAGTGGAGGAGAGTGAAGTGCATTGCTGTGTACTCTGTGACAGCAGTGCTGGGTGAAGTAGATTTAGAGTTTGGACGAAAGGATAAGGCGCGCGTGCGTTACTGTGTGTGTGTGTGTGTGTGTGTGCTGTGCACATCTGTTTGCCTGTGCCTGGCAGAGGTGGGAAGGTGCTGCCAGCGTGCCGTGGGGGGAGAGTTGTAATAGTAAACACACTGAGCCTGTTGTACTTGACAAATGTGAAAGAATGTGACCTGTACCCCCTCATCTCCACTACTCCCTCTTTTAGCTGCAAAGCCTGCAAATGTACATGATGTAACATGAGAGGAATGAAGGGGGAAAAAACAACTGTTAGACCTTTTATCAGGTTATATTTTAGGACGGGTCAGGACATCTTTTTATCTCCTAAATTAAGGTCTGTTGTTATGTATGTTGTTCTCATTCGAGGTGCTCCGATCTGTTTTTTTGGGCACTAATCCAGATGTTTTTCTCACGGGTCGGCCGACGGCCGATACCAATCTTGTTCGTGAGGGGATGTGAAAACCCAGATCAAAACTGTTCCCGTGTGTGTGTGGGGAGGAAAGCGAGAAGGTTTAGGCCTGCAAATCGATATTATACAGTATATCTGACTTAGTGACTTTTATACCACTTGGTGTATATAAGATCGTTTCTTCAGATGGTAAATTGAAGATCACCGATCGAGTCATTTGGAGTGGTGGCCGATCGATCGGAGCACTTCTAATTCTCATTAAAACATTTAATTGCATTTGAAGACGGTGTGTGACAGTTTTCTCTTTCAGTGTGTTGGGCCCCTCGTTTTGTCTTCTCCTACATCTGTCGCCTTTAGGTGTGCAAAACACTTGGTTTTTATTTAACTCGTGCAGTAGTCTATTGAACACTTTTCTTTGTGACCTAATTTGCTCTTAAAACCGATTTGAGTTAAGCAAGGCTGTGTCTCTTTCCACTTTCCACTTGAGGCACTTCTTGATTAGCCTGGTAAAACCACTCCCCCTGCTGGACAACATTTGCATTCTGCCAGAAGGGAGAGTCTGGTGTCTCTCGGGCAGAGACGATGTACCAAATCAGACCAGAGCAATATGGAGGCGGGATCAACGCGAGACTGATGACATATTGAAGCTGTGCCACAGCACAAATGTAAACACAACCTAACAGGACTGCAACTCGAAATTATTATGGAGATATCAGATTGTTGTCTGCTTCCAGGTTCATCGTTGAGAGAGCCCAGATGCAGGCAGGAGGAGGGAACTTGTGAACTCAATACTGCCGCAATCTGGCAGAGTCAGGTTCCTTCTTGATATGCACCCCCAGATTTGGGTTCAGAGTAGTGATGCACCAAATATTCGGCAGAAAATGGCTAAAAATTCAATGTTTTATGGATCCATAATAGTGATTATTATTTAAGTTAAGTTTTGCCATAACCATAACATAACATTTGTAGAATCAAACTCAGGTTAATGGGTTAAGTGGGCATACTAAAACAGCGATATTCAGTTACACTTCATACCAATGATACTGTGCGGGTGTAGGTATGTTAAGTGATAACCACTTTCAACATGGCATTATAGGCAAAAGCTTTCTAAATCTTTCAAATTTTCCAAACATCTACAAGCTTGTAGGTCAACTATTTTTGCTATTTGTTGTACAACAAAGTATATAGTGCTTAAGTGGCATTCTGCAGGGAAGCTGGAAGTACCCTCACTAAAAACGCCGGGACAACGCTCCACACGTCCCAAACTCTTCTCCCTTCTGGCTCCAAAACTGTGGAATGCACTTCCCATTGCAGTCAGAACTGCAGCATCACTCCCAATCTTCCGCCGTAGTCTGAAAACCCACCTTTTTAGACTCCATCATGGCCCATAGCACTTACCCTACCCCCTTAGATAGCATTTCTGTAGACTTAGATAGCATCTGATACAGACTTATAGCATGTTACGTAGACAGCACTATAATTGCATTGTATATAGTCATAGCACGCCATAGTATATATGTATAGCATAGTAGTATATATATATAGTTTATATGTATAGTCTCATAATATAGATATTCCACTGTTACTTTCTTAGCTTACGCATGTTTTATGATAAATGCTTTTTTGTGATGTATTCCCATGCTTTTGTTCTTGCTTATTGTAAATCGCTCTGGATTAAGAGCGTCTGCTAAATGCCTAAATTGTAAATTGTAATTCTGGACTAGACCTGCCTGGTTGGAAACATTGTGGTTGCAAGGACTGACCTTCTGACCTTTCAGCTACAGGACTGTGTCACAGTCATTACCATGTGATTGAGAGATTATTTATTCTGTACTTACTCTGTATAAACATACTATTTTAACTAGTGATGCACCGAATATTCGGCCGCAGAAAATGGCCTATTCGAGAAAATATATCACCGAATAGTGTATGCAATTAATGCATTCAAAAGGGCTGAATAAATGTTTTATGGACCCATAATAGTGATTATTATTTAAGTTAAGTTTTGCCATAACCATTTATTTTGCCATAAATCAGGTAGCTTTAAGGTACGGCCATGACAGCAATGGTAGGAAAAAAGATGTATAATATTAATCATATTCGGATATTCGGTATTCGGTTTTCGGCCAACTGTTTCCTATATTCGGTACTCGGTTTCTGCCAAGAATTTCCCTTTCGGTGCATCCCTAGTTCAGAGTAAATTGATTCTCCTTTTTCAGTGTCGCTGAGTACATGAACACATCATGTGCTACATGGGTGTTATACAGACAGTGGGCATAGGCAGGCAGATAACAGGAAAGAGATCTGCTGATGGGATCCCTGAGGAACTAATAACCTCTCAACCCAAAGATGACAAACTGTAACTGAAGCATTACCGGAGCCAAATATTTATGCAGGCCCTGGTGCAGTTTATATTAAATCCTAGTACGTACTGTACTTTTACAACTGTGTGGATGGTACATTATTACAAGCAGTCTCTTATTTTCTGTTGCTATACCTGCTACTAGATGGATTAGATGGCTTAATATGCTGTTTATGCTTGACTTTCCTGTGGAAGCATCAGTCAAGCCGTTGTCGATGGTTCCTTCTACATGGTTCCTTCTACATGCTTCTACATGTTCCTTCTACATGCTCACAATGCATGTGTCGCGACACATTGAGAGCTTGTAGATCGGCTATCTTCAATAGATTTTCTACACATTTTGAACTTGTGAAATTCTGCAATATGACATTCTGCAATATGAATACTCTTACTTTTAGTACTTTAAGTACATGTTGATGTACTGAAGTACATTTTCAATTCCGTACTTTTACTTGTAATGAAGTAGTTCTAAATTGCAGTATTGGTACTTTTACTTAAGTAAAGCAATTTAGTACCTTTTCCACCACTGGCTACCTGTGACATAATCTAACCGGCTTACAGACAAAGAGTTGCCTGGATGGGGAATGTTGTATCAACTTGTTGTGTGGATGTAAGAAGGCACCGTCAGTGTATATACAGTAGGCTAGATTTAGGGCAGGTGAGTGAGTAATAGTATCATTATAAAAATACAAATTCAGTTCAGGTTGTAGTGTGGTTTGCCAGTAGTTCAATCCGGGTTGTGTAAAGTGGGTGGCATGGCATGACTTTATTTAAGAGGTGCTCCGATCAGGTTTATTTGAAATCGATCCCGATTTCTCACGATCGGCCGATACAATCTTGTTGGGGAAAGTTTAAATATTTCCAAAATGATTATCGGTTAAATTTCTGATCACCGATCGAGTCATTTGGAGTGACTTAAATCTGTGGTCGATCGATCGGAGCACCTCTACCTGTAATGGTGGTGATGAACTGGCAACAAGTGGTGTCGAAAATGCATTTTATATCCACTTGCCCAATACCGTTGAATCTTTTTAACAAGGAGAGGTGACTCTGGCTCTGTTGGCTACCCACTGGGATGACACAGCTAGTTGACCGAGTCTTTTTTAGTGTTCGTCACTCGGAATCGTCGGATGACCGGCAGACCGCAGTCAGAGCTGACAGCGAGGCTAAACAAAAGTCTCATTCATTACAAACGGAATACGCCAGCCAGCAGGAGATGAGTTAGTTTGCGGATACGTAACGCTCTCCTCCTTTCATCACAGCCTTCATTTCCATTATAGCGCACTCAAGTGAACTCAGGATGGAACTCCACTGACCTCTCAGCTGCACAGTTCCCTGACTAGGCAGGTTTTAGCAGCAGGTTTTAGACACCGTCCGAAACGGACGTTCGCTCCAGTGGCTGGCTGACTCATTATGGCGTTTCCCCAACTTCTGATGATGAATCTGAGAAATGGGAAGTTTACAGCTTGACGATGATGGCGTGAAAATTGTTGGGTGCAATCGTGTGTGAGAGAGTATGACGATTTTTGTTTCAAAAGATTGTAGTGAGCCTGCATGTGTAAGTAAGCAACAAGGTACTGTACTGTACAAAGCTAGGATTAGTTCTTTCAACTTGCTTTTCCAGAAAATAGTACATGATATTTGATATCTAACATTATATGGTAGATGGTCATATTGCCACATAGTGCCCACTATGTGTGTGATATATTTGGTTCTACCAAAATAACCAAATCTGGTTATGTCGGGAAAATGTCTAAATGGGGGAAAAAAAGATTAGTTACACTGACATTTAAAGCTGCTATAAGCAATAATATGTCAACATTTTAATGACCTTTAATTATTTTGTTTTGTTTTTTTGGTATTCAGACAGCCAGCAATGGGTAGAACGCTCCGAAAAAGAATTTAGTCTCTGTGACACATCTAGGGGCCGCAATCTGCATTCAAATATTTTCCTAGAAGGTTTGTCATTGGTCGATTTGCCTGACTGCTTCCTGATTGGTTAGTCATTGCGACTGGGTTTTTTTTCCGACCAATGACACATCTTCTAGGAACATCTTTGAATGCAGATTGCGGCCCCCCTAGATGTGTCACAGAGACTAAATTGTTTTTGGGAGAGTTTTACCCATTACACACATTATTGCTTATAGCAGCTTTAATGCAAATCCCTGTCATCCTTTACAACAGGCCTTTCAGCAGGCCAAAGGGAGAGGAAATGATCTCAGCCTTAGTCATGTGACTACCCCCACCTCGTTATAAACCCCTTTTTTCCCCAACCTGTATGTCTTTTTTTATTACTTTTTGTGATTTGAAATTTGTTATTTTTTTAATGTCATGATTGTGAATTGGATTCCCAGGACCTGAATGGAAACAAGACCGCAAGGCGGTGATATCCTTTTGGACTAAGTGTTTGACTGTACTCTGTACTGTTTACATTCCTAACTAATGTATTAATTATTAATAAGTATTCATTGTCTCGAGTCATTCTCCTCCTCTCGCCTTGACCGAATGGGCCAAAAATCCACTTGAGAGTTCAGCCTGAATTATACTTGCATGGTTACTCGCCAGTGCCGAGCACCGAAAATAGCCGATCTACAAGCGCACAACTCGCCCCACTGCAACACGCTGTGTGCTTGTAAGATCGTCTGTTTTCAGCATGTGATACTGGCTTTCCTCTGCGAGCAGCCAGCTGGCTAGCTACACAGTAAAGTTTCTGCTGCTCTCTGTCTGCTACGCTATCACCAGATGCCCGTCTGTCTAGCCTGAAATATGTCCTAGCCTTCCAGTGTGTCCAAATGAGCTTTATAGCCTACACATCATTAATTGCTATTTTAAGCAAGAAGACAATCCGGATCCCTCATTAATTAATCTTTCCAGACACTGGCTGGCTGTATAGTTATAGACTGAGATGTTTGTTTAATATTTGCTAATATTCATTCATACCTTTTATTTATTCTCAAAAAGACTGAGGTTGCCCTCACGTCGTCGAGATAAACCCTAATGCAACATTGTCACATCAATAATAAAACAGACAAAAACAAACAAAAAAACTAAACGGCAACGTTTCCCCATTGTGTGAAATAATACATGTTTAAAAGCAGTTGAGCCTCCCCTCTGGCCACCCGGGGAGTCTGATGGAGGGGAAAGGAACTGGTTGGAATAATGTGTTCATTCCACGTGCTACGTCCAACCCCCCCCCGATCCCCCCTGTGTCGGATGAAGAGAAGCGGCTCGGACTACTCATGCATTGAAGGAAGCATTATAACCACTGTGTCTCTCCTCTCCGGAATAATCCTAATGCTTTCTTTCTATGCTGTAAAGAAACAGGAGTCCGTGTTGCAGAACTGGTGATTTAATAAACAAAGAATAATTCAAAAGAACAAACGTGATCAGCCAGGGTTCTAATTCTGTATCAACTCTCAGTAGCAAACAAACAAAATAATATCTCTCTTCCTCTGAATAGCGTGACCGCTTCCCTCAACACCAGAACCAAAAGTAAACAGCCCGCCACACAGTTAAAGGAACAATCCCCCCGTATATACCTTAGGGTTACAGCATGAGGTCAGGGGAGGCTCTCCCCAGGTTGACAGAGGGAGTGTAGGATTGGGTCACAAAATGGGTTAAAAAATCGTGGGATCAACTAAAAAAAAGTTGCAGTTGCAGACATAAATGAACATGACATGGCAATTACCTTGATTATTAGGACTAGAATTTCGTTCCTAGGGCCACGCGTCGCAAATGGGAAGAAGGCAATAGCGGGAAGGCGATACTCAATACTGTTTATTTTGTGTTCATATATCCAGTTGCTTGGGAAGTGCAAACTTTGCAACCTGGCTGAGTGACCCTATTGTTTGTTTTGTTCTTGTTTTTATTTCCGTCTAAAAGCAAGCATGGCAAGTGGCAATGTTTCTATATACCAAGTTGCTTGGATGTCGTAAATGTGGCAACCTAGCGGGAATAGTATACTGTACTCTACTGTATTCCACTGTACTGTACTGTACTCCACTGTAAATGGTAAATGGTGCATTTATATAGCGCCTTTATCCAAGGTGCTTTACATAGATTGTGCATTACATTCACCCATTCACACACACACACATTCATACACCGATTGCGGCGGAAGCCATGCAAGGTACCAACCAGCACATCGGGAGCAATTTGGGGTTCAGTGTCTTGCCCAAGGACACTGTAGACAGGAGGAGCCGGGATTCAAACCGCCGACCCATGGATCATTGGACGACCTGCTCTACCTCTTGAGCCACAGTCGCCTGTACTGTACTGTACTCCACTGTACTGTGCTCCACTGTACTGTACTGAGCTCCACTGACTGTACTGTACTGTACTCCACTGTACTGTACTCCACTGTACTGTACTCCACTCCACTGGGGGGGGGGGGGGGGGGGGGGAGGAGCCAAACACAACAGTACAGATTTTGTTCTGTTAAGCCACCATGCTTGTCAGGATGTTTGCTCGAGATACCTTGTGTTAGTCACTGATTTGCTGTACAAACGAATGACATCAACCCCAATTCACACCATTTCTAGCTAGCACAGGGATTGCCTGTATGTATTGTATGCAAAAGTAGACTAATCGGTGATCACAGGACATAATGCTACAGCAGTGGTTCCCAAAGTGGGGTCCGGGGACCCCTAGGTGTACTTGAGGCAGTTCCAGGGGGTACCTAGCTCAGCTGGGTGTCATAAGGGTCCATTTGGTTCCTAACTATCTCTAATTGAGCTGAGTCACAAGGATGAGACATTCAGAAACTTTTGCCTTCACAGTACAAGCATCAGCTGTCACAAGTTGAAAAGAGATGTGGCATCATTATTTTTCACATTATTTCCATATTTTCACAAAATGGAAAAGGATTAGGCCTACAAATCCAGTGGCATTTCACATTGCAAAAGGGTGCAGGAAGAGTGGGCACCTAAACATTAAATTGGCTATTTTTTAAGAATTAATTTGGACATATTGTAAACATTTAACTTGTTTAATCCCAAAGGGGATTTATCTTTCTTAGTTTAAAACGATCCCTGACAAATATGCCTTAAAACACTATACTTGCCCTCTATAACTAAAAATAAAAACACCTTAAATATTTTTATTTCTTTCATAAAATAAAGTTGGGTAGTGTACACTGTTTATATTTCACTCAATAGGAACTGCTCCTGTCGCAAGTTGAGGATGTCATATGACATATGTCCAGTCCATGTGTGGTCCAGCCCCAGGGAATGTATGGAATGCACAAAGTATTTAAATATTGCTTTGATGCTCATATTATTCTTAGGAAGTATTAAGTTGTTTTTATTAGCATAGGCCATGGGTGTCAAAGTCAAGGCCCGCGGGCCAAATGTGGCCCGCCATGTTTATGTGGCCCGCCTGCCTCAAGCAAAAAAAAAAAAAAAAAAATATATATATATATATATATATATATATATATATATATATATATATATATATATATATATATATTTTTTTTTAATAGCCAAAATATAGGCTTATAAGTAAGGCTGCATGATATATCGAACATGTACCTTCATCAGAGTGGAGAATATAAGTAATCAAGTTTACTCATCAAAACTGATTATATAACTGTAACCATCAAAGCATGCACTCAACATATAATGGTTATGTGACCATGGCATGTGCATAATATAAAATCTTATACGTTTTATCTGATATTGATTAATATGGGGGGTGGGTTCAATTAATCGATTATTAATCGGCAGAGCTGTCGACTATTCGATTTGGCTGATGGTCACTTTGTGGCATCCCTACAAGTTACAACAAGTGAGTAAGTGCCTATCTCTCTTCCATACTGGTGTGTGGCGTCTCTTGCGTGATATGATGAAGTGGAACGGTGTCAGTAGCCCGTGCACATTATAGGGACAAAGGTGTGCGTGTGTGTGTGTGTGTGTGTGAAGACCCATCTTCTCTTTCTGTCATAGTGACATTGTCCTGCATCAGATCATGTCCAAATCAGGTTCTCCAATCTCCAGTAGCCTCTTCAGTTTTTTGAAGATTCTTTGAGTGGTGCAACCACTTCCTTACAGAGCTATGTGTGTGGTTGGCTGGGTCTGAGCACTATGTGTGTGGCTGGCTGGCTGGCTGGGTCTGAGCACTATGTGTGTGGCTTGCTGGCTGGCTGGCTGGGTCTGAGCACTATGTGTGTGGCTGGCTGGCTGGGTCTGACCACTATGTGTGTGGCTTGCTGGCTGGCTGGGTCCGAGCACTATGTGTGTGGCTGGCTGGCTGGATCTGAGCACTATGTGTGTGGCTTGCTGGCTGGCTGGATCCGAGCACTATGTGTGTGGCTGGCTGGCTGGCTGGATCTGAGCACTATGTGTGTGGCTTGCTGGCTGGGTCTGAGCATACATAGCTAGATAGATAGATAGATATTATAGCAGTGACTGACTGAGACATCGAGCGTGCGTCCGCAACTGGTT
The DNA here is from genome assembly GCF_964188405.1 of Protomyctophum parallelum. Taxonomy (NCBI): domain Eukaryota; kingdom Metazoa; phylum Chordata; class Actinopteri; order Myctophiformes; family Myctophidae; genus Protomyctophum; species Protomyctophum parallelum. Next base: position 38,275,368 of record NC_139710.1, read on the forward strand.
GTGGCCCCCATCAAGTGACCTTTTGACCAATGCGGCCCTCGCCCCAAGTTGAGTTCGACACCCCTGGCATAGGCATTCCATAGGGCTGGACCCCACATGGACATAATATCAACCTGCGATGGGAGCAGTCCCTATTGAAAGATTCTCTATTTATGAAAGAAATAAAATATTAACGTCATTAACATATATATTTTTTCTTTGCAAAAAGGGTGAAGTTTTCCTTTTTAAGTCTTCACTGGGTGCTCAGCTACCCAGTCACTCATCAGGCCTGTTGGCAGCGTTGGTCATTTCCAATTCAAGAATGCTAATTTCAACATGCCTCTAGTAAAAAGTCAACATAGATGTAGTTTCATTGAGGTTCTGTTATCTGAGTTTGATGACCCCGCCCCCCCTGTCAAAAATAGCTAAAATCGCTAAAACGAAAGAAAGCACCAAATGAAAAAACATTCCCATAAAAGAAAACCTAGTACAGTTGTTTTCAACCATTGGTCCAGGGACCACCAGTGGTCCTTGAGGCGGTTCCAGGTGGATGATAAAATGGACCCATATTTAACTCTTGAGCTCAAGCGTTTAAATTATTGTTGAACATCTACATTACTTCATTTACAAGAAGTATCAATAAAGCATCAATACAGCATGGAATTATGGACAAAATCTAATCTTATCCAAAGTTTTGGGTCTGAGAGGCTAAATCTCTTCAAATGGTGGTCTGACTGTGGCTTAAATGCCCAAATAAATAATGGACCTTGTTATGAAAAAGGTTGAAAGCCACAATTTAATTTCTCATTGAAATCTCCCTTCCCCGGGTCCCGGCCAGTGTGCCTGTGCTTTTGATGGCCTAATTATATAGCCTGCTCTGGGTCCTCCTTTATGAAGAAACCCCCATCCATTTCATTCCTCTCCCTCCGAATGCAACAGCAACATTTCATAAACCACAATACAAAGCAGATGGGATCAAATGGGTCATCTCTCCAGTCTCCCCCCCCCCCCCCCATTTCTCCCATAGAGCCCAGATGGTGAAAGGCATATTTCATCCATTTACTAATTACTATAAGTAAGAGCATTATGGTCCCCGAAAAAAACCCCAGTTGTTAAAATGATAAATCACACCAGATGCTGCGACTGACTTGTACAGTTATAAAGTCAGCCAAAAACGTTGAAATATTTTAGCATTACAAGTTACAACTGGGTCCTACTAGGCCTCAAATGTTGCTCTCTGGAGTCGGGCCCCGGGAAGGGAAGGGGTACTGTGGGATGTTTTTGAGGTGGTTGTAGTGGATTGGTTCTCAGAGCATATGTTGGGAGGATCCTGGTACTAAGGAGAACTTGATGCCAAGTATTTTGGCACCAGCTGTAGATTCCTTTTTTTTCTCCTCCACTGGTCTGGTGGAGCTCCAGGTCTTTCTCTCTCTCTCTCTCTCTCTCTCTCTCTCTCTCTCTCTCTCTCTCTCTCTCTCTCTCTCTCTCTCTCTCTCTCTCTCTCTCTCTCTCTCTCTCTCGCTCTCGCTCTCGCTCTCGCTCTCGCTCTCGCTCTCGCTCTCGCTCTCGCTCTCGCTCTCGCTCTCGCTCTCGCTCTCTCTCTCAGATCCTGGCTCCCATAAGAGCCAGCAGCAGATCCCATTCCCAGGGTTTTGTAACTCTGGACGTATAGAATGAATGACTGGAGTCATCTGGACATTGCATTTGATCCTTTCCAGCCAGGTCTTGAAGAGTTTAGGAATAAGTCGACACATTTGTTAAAATATGGCATGAGGCAATAATGTAAATGATGATCCCACTGTTTACCTATTTACACCATGACATGTCTAGTATGCTGGGGGGGGGGGACATTTAAAGCACATTGCGACACATTGTGTGCTTATATGTTTGGTGGAAGAGGGGAAAAAATGGCCCAACTCGGGTCAAGTTACATTAAAGGTTGAAGAGGGTTTATTGAATTCATGTTAAAGCTTTGAATAATTCAACAAATGCAAGCCTTTGATTGTACCGTAAATTGGTCATTGGACAACAATGTAAGAGAAGATGCAGGGCTGTCACGATTATACATTTAAGTTGACGATTAATTGTCCCACACATAATTTTGATTAAGGATTTAATTGTGTTTTTTTTTTTTTGCATTGAACATTGGAACGCTACAGTTTTGTTACATTTCTGTTATCCGTTATCATAATCACGAAGTGACGTGTTGTAAGCTTGTAGATCTGATGGGTTCCTTTTCTATTAGCTCTAAGCGTAAATGCCCACTCCATGTTCACTGTACTGTTATACTGTAGTGATTGCAGGTTGTGTGTGAAGGCTTAAAACCCATTCTGGGCGGGAACCCCTTTTGGTGTTTTACCCCCTCAGGCCGGGAACCCATTTTTGGGTTCTGTACAGTATGTACAGTATTAAAAAAATACAAAAAAATGATGCTGCTATATAAATATTTGAAGTTTTCCAGACAACTTGGGTCAGGCTTTAGAAGGCGTTTTTAGAATCGGCCTTAGGCCTGAGATCAGATTCTAAAAATGTCTTCTACATCCTGACAGTTTTCTGAAAAATCTATGTTTCGATGTCAGTCGTTCTTCGATTAAAAAATAGCAGACCTACAAGCTCGTAGCGCGCGCTATGAGCTCTGCTGAGTAGATCTGCTATTTTTAAATAGCTAAAGCATATCATAGTGCTAACACCAAAAGGGGTTCCCGCCCAAAATGGGTTAAACCAGGTGATGGTGAATGGCAGAGATGCGGACTTGCTGATAAAAGCGTCCATGTGTGTCACCGTGTTGAACATTCTATCAAGGTCGTGTTTGACTTTCAGCATGGAAACATTCTCTACACAGATAAGACGGTTGTGTTGTGAAGTTCCACATTATGGAAGGTGAACCTCAACTTCACAGCTACATGCTATGTGAAAGGACCCTTTTTATTATTATTTATTATTATACATTTTATATAGTGCTTAAGTGGTAAACTAGTAGGTAATGGTGTTGATTTCGTCGACTAATACTATGACAAAAAATGTTCGACTACCGGTATACCTTTTTTTTGCTAACGAAAACTAAATGAGAACTACGTAAGCTATGATGACTAAGACTAAATATATTGACAATTCTGTCAACAAATAAAAAGTTAGGAAGGGACTATAGTGGACAAGAGATCCAGTACAAGTCCATTTACACTTTACTTGGTTGCATGCTGATTGCTGAAAATAGCTGATCTGTACAAGCTCATAAGTTATAACGCGTCGCTCTGCGACACGTTGTGAGCTTGTAGATCGGCTATTTTCAGCAAGTGTAAAATGATCAGCCATTACGACGGCATCAAGCCCCGCCGAAATACATTTCTGTCGACTAAATCAACAGTACATTTAGTCGACTAAAATGAGACGAACACTAAAACATTCTAGGTGACTAAAACTAAATAAACTATTCAAAAGACTGACTAAAACTGAGATAAAGATTTGCTGTCAAAATCAACACTGTTAAGAAACAGGAAACTGCTAAATAACTGCACAGTTGAGCTGGATGTACAGAATGGAGTTGAATGTACAGAATGGAATTGATTGATGTTTTATTCCCTTGGGTTTAAGAACAGTGTGCTATTTGTTTGGTTTCGTTTGTTTAATTACCGCTGTGTCTGAAACATGCCCCTACATTTCCTGTGTTCCTGTAGGCTAATTGATTCCATTCATTCACTTGGCTATTTTAAGCTCAGTATTTACAAAATGAGCATTGTTGTATCAGGGTGTAAAAGAAAAATCACACTCGTGTGAACTGAGTGGTGCAACTCCCCTCAAAGTTTTGCGTCTGAGAGAGCCTGAGCGAAATAAATCTCACCAAATGGTGGTCCGGTCCGTGGCTCAAAAACGCAGAATAAATAATTTAATAATAAAGGGGTTGAGAAAACCACAGATCTATGGAGCTACTGTTCTGCTGCTCCTGTGTTTTTTCCTGAAGAGTTGTTTGTTCTCCTTTCGCAGCGCGGACAGGGGAGGTGATGAGGGACTTTGGCCGCCAGTACGAGCTCCAGTACTCCGTGGCTCTGTTCAACAAGGTGCGCTTTGACATCGAGGGAGGAGGGGGGCCGACGCCCCAGCTGCTGCACCGCAAGGTAAAACATCCTCTTCCTCCGTTTGGACGCACTATTTCCTTGCTGTCGGTGTCGGGGGGGAACCTTGTACCAGCAAATGCATACAGTATTTCCATTTAAGACAGGAGTGCGAGCAATCGTGTAATTAGCCGATCTACAAGCTCACACAACGTGTCATGATGCCAGATCATGCGAGGCGTTCTGAACTTGTAGATGTGAAAGTGGTTGGCCTGTTCATGGCTTTTATAGATGTAACCCCCCAAAAAAACCAACGTATTAGCAAGCAAGAGCGTGTGACTAAATAATTACAGTGGACTGAATGAAAAAAAAAAGTTTTGGACCGAAAGTTTCCACCTGACTTTGATCATTAATTTTACTCTAATATACACATACATTTCCTTAGAATGCCTTATGCATTGTTCACCAAGACGAGATGATTGAGTATCCCAGGGAATTGCTATTTGCAAACGCTTTGTTCTATCTTAATGATCAATTAATTTTTACTAGTTTGCTCTTATTGGAAATTGAACTTTTAGCCCAGCTACGTATAGCAGCGCAGGGTCCTAGGGTTGGTATCTAGTGTTGGAGATATCGCAAACTATTGGCTGGATTTTATTTTCCGTTGCCAAAATGCCAAAGCAGTTATCTCATACCTAAACCTAATGGGCAGATTGCACAACGAACCCATTAAGGAGCAGCCTGTGCCAGTGAACTGGCACTGGCACACTGACTGTGTTTCACATGAAGGTCCACGTAGGCATTCAAGAATGATCTCGTCAGCACTGAGATTCCCCGCTTGGCACAACGTCACTGGGTGCCTCTGTCTGCAGTAGTGTGTGTCAAACTCTGTCTGCTTGGCACAACGTCACTGGGTGCCTCTGTCTGCAGTAGTGTGTGTCAAACTCTGTCTGCTTGGCACAACGTCACTGGGTGCCTCTGTCTGCAGTAGTGTGTGTCAAACTTCCGAACCCGTCATTGACCTCCTGATAAATATGACCATGCTACTGCTCTTGAACCTCTACCTCGGTCTAATAATAATGGAATGATTGGAATCTGATATTACAAAAATACAAATTTGATATACAGTATATCGATACCACTTAACCAATGCCTTTTTTTGAGTGGTGCAACCACTCCCTTACGGAGCTATGTGTGTGGTTGGCTGGGTGGGTGGGTGGCTGGCTGGCTGGGTGTGTCTGAGCACGAAAACAGCTCGCCGGAATCGGGCCGGCACCCTGGTGCGTTCCTGTGGGTCTGGCACGCCCCCCACACACACACACACAGTCGCACCACTCACTTTTCTCCAAGGAACAGCAATGTCCGTGTCCCTTTGACCGCCTATGTGACGTTAACCTATGTGACGTCAATGAGCACCAGTATTATCCGAATACCAGTAGGGGCGCTGTTGTGCCAGAAACAGAGAGAGAGAGAGACAGACTGTTGCCTGCTATTGAGAGAGAGAGAGAGAGAGAGAGGGAGAGGGGAGAGGGGAGGGGAGGGGAGGGGGAGAGAGAGAGGGGAGTTGCACCACTCGGTTCACACGGGTGTGATTTTTTTTATTACATGATACATTGTTTCCTGCTTTTCTGAACTTTTATTAAGACAGTTGAAGGGGGGGAAGGGGAAATATTGTTCTGCTGTCGTTCTTCACCAGATTTGTTTACTGCAAGGATGTATTTTACAGTAAAAGACCCTCAAGTGGGCTTAATTTCAGCTGTAAACATCTGTTAGGCAGGCCTGGGTTTCACTTTTAAATAGTCAGCCTAGTCCTTGGACTGTATTGACTTACTTTCTCTCTCTCACACACACACACACACACACACACACACACACACACACACACGCGTGCACGTGCACGCACTAATGATCCTACACAACGCAGTGTGGTAGAGACTGGAGTCTGGTTTGGCGTAATACAGGCTGTTGAGGAATGTTGTCTGCTTTTGCTGAAGACAACAATACTAGTAACTGGGTGGGCGTGGGATTTAAGTAAACAACCGTTTAGTGCATTTTGGGCCAGATGAGTATTTCAACACTTTCATTAAAGGGTGGACTTTAGTTTTTCGTGACTTCTCTAGTGTAGCACAAAAGTCTAGAATGTTATAATTACTAATATTCTATTTCATTTTAATGTTATTTGAGGGGTGGCTGCATGGGCCATAATCAATATGTGATTTGAAATTGCATATCTTAAAAAAATAGCAGATTATGCTGTGAGTTTGAGGATGAGCTGCTTTTAAATGCTTCAATGTAGGACAATGGGAAAAGCAAATTGATACTATCTTCACAATTTTCATCTTAATATCCATATTTGAGGTATTTGGTTAAGAAAATATTGTGATATTTGTAACCCTTTTATAACCCTATAGTGTAAACATCTTTTTTTCAAGTATCTTTGACGGTTGGCATTCTTGGTTTCGTTGCAGGCCGCTCCGGAGAACAAGTCCATTTTCTCCGGAGCTCTGTTCCAATACCTGGAGGAGAACAAGAAGTGGCGGAATCGCTTCTTCTTCGTCCCAGACTCCTACAACATCAACTACTACGACAACAAATCGGTGAGAGAGAGAGAGAGAGAGAGAGACAGTTATGTTCTTTTTTTGGCAGCAAATTTCTATTTTAAGTTTTAGTCATAGTCTTCGGAAATTAAACTCGATTTAGTCAACTGAAATGTATTTTGTGGGCCCTTGATGCCGTCGTAATGACTTACGTGTTTTTACACATGCTGAAACATGTTTTTACACATGCTGAAAACCAAGTGTAAAATGACTTGGATCTCTTGTCCACTAGTCCCTTCCTAACATTTTAGTCTAGTTTTTATTTGTTGACAAAATCGACAGTATATTTAGTCTTAGTTTTTGTCATCATAGCTTAGTTTTCATTTAGTTTAAATTTAGTATTCGTCAATGAAAATAGGTAGTCGACGAACACTGGAAAGAGAGAAGGGAAAACAACAACCTTCTGCCTGGAGAATGTCAACATTTGTACCGTTTGGGAAAACTTGAAAAAAAGAATCTCAAAGAATGGATGGAAAACTATTACTATTAACATTTTTAACTCAAATCTTTGCTTCTGGGGGGGGAACAACATATTTTTATTTTCAGATGGGGGTCGGCGGCCAATTTCATATATTGACACTGACAGAAACGTTTTCAGAAAACTGTCAGGATTTAGAAGGCATTTGTAGAATCGATCTCAGGTCTAAATGGGTTAATAGGTGGTTAATGGTTAATACTTTTATTTTTTTACTTTTCTTCAGAGTGACCCATGCACTGCCTTTCATTGTGGTCCGCCCCCATCATTTTGAGCAGCCAAGTCTACAACAGTTCCCATGCACACATGTCTGTTTTAGATTACGTCTGTCTGATGATTCATTGTCATCTCTTGTCTGCTCTGCTTTGCTCCTGGTCTTTCTGTGCTGTACCAGTCCCACGACAGAGGGCTCCACCCCAAAGGAACCATCAACTGCGCCGGCTACAAAGTCCTGACGTCCATGGAGCAGTACCTGGACCTGATCAGCAACAGTCTGCCTGGTGAGGAAGCCCAACGATGCAGTGTTGTTTTCCTCGACTAAAACTAAGACGAAAAATGCTCCTTGTCCGACTCCCTTTTCTTTCACTGACAAAAACTAAATGGAAACTAAATGAGAACTAAGCTACGATTACTAAAATTAAGACTAAATATACTGACAAAATGTTAGGAAGGGACTATAGTGGACAAGAGATCTAGTATAAGTCATTTTACACTTTGTTGCATGCTGAAAATAGCAGATCTACAAGCTTGTAGATCGGCTATTTTCAGCAAGTGTAAAATCTGTCATTACGACGGCATCAAGGCCCGCCAAAATACATTTTGTTTTGACTAAATCAACTGTAGATTTAGTCGACTAAAATCTTATGACATTTAGTCACAACGTGTGTCATCATCACTCATCAGGAGCTTGTAGATCAGATTCGTCCTACGAATACAGGGCTTATAATTGGTTAACTGTCGGACCTTTTTTATGGTTTTTGAGAGAGCTGAGAATGAGGATCGTGACACAAGACGTGTGTGTGTGTGTATGTGTGTGTGTGTGTGTGTGTGTGTGCGCGCGCTCTCCAGGTGTGAAAGCTAAGGTGGGGAACTCGCCCTTCCTGAAGTGCGCCACCCAGTTCCCACTGGTCTTGTGGCACCCGTACGCCCGTCACTATTTCTTCTGCGTGGTGTCGGAGAAGGAGCATCAGAAGTGGCAGGCCGTCTTGCAGGACTGCGTCAGACACGCCAACGATGGTGAGTCGTCGTCCCCCGCCCCCCCCCCCTGAAGGGAAATGATTATTGCAGTAATTTCAGACATAACTTACAAATTCAAATTACAATGAATAAAACTAAGCAAATTTAGCAAAGCTTTTTACTGGACTCATTAGAGTTATCATCATCATCACTCACCGTTGAAGAATAGGAGAAGCCATATATATTTCCAGGTGTCCACAAATCCTTAAAACGCCTTAAAGCCTTAACCCCCTTGTGGCCAAGACTACGTCAGGCCCATAGACTGCCATGTTAACCCATTCTGACCTGAGATCAGATTCATACGAGGTTTCCACTGGACACACACTGGTCTGATGAACCCATTCTGACCTGAGATCATATTCTAAAAATGTCAGTCGTTCTTCGATTTCTTCAAAAATAGCAGACCTACAAGCTCGTATCGCGCCACTCGGTGGCGCGATATGAGCTTGTAGATCTGCTATTTTTAAATAGCTAAAGCATAACATGATGCTGACACCAAAATGGGTGCCCGGTCAGAATGGGTTAATTGACGTAGTAAATCAACAAATCCCTCCAAGCCAATGACGTTACTGACGTAGTAGACGTACTGCCCTGTCAGTACGTCTTTTTATAACAAAATATTGCAATTGTTTGACATTTTTTTTATTATTTTTATTAGGGATGCACCAAAATTGAAATTCTTTGCCGAAACCGAATACCGAATATAGGAAACAGTTGGCCGAAAACCGAATATCCGAATATGATTAATATTATACATCTTTTTTCCTACCATTGCTGTCATGGCCGTACCTTAAAGCTACCTTATTTATTTAAAATAAATGATTATGGCAAAACTTAACTTAAATAATAATCACTATTATGGGTCCATAAAACATTTATTCAGCTCTTTTGAATGCATTAATTGCATACACTATTCGGTGATATATTTTCTGCCTATTTGGGCCGAAACCGAACATTTTCTGCGGCTGAATATTCGGGGCATCACTACTTAAATTAGTATGTTTATACAGAGTAAGTACAGAATAAATAATCTCTCAATCACCTGGTAATGACTGTGACACAGTCCTGTATCTGAAAGGTCAGAAATGCAGTCCTTGCAACCACAATGTTTCCAGCCAGACAGGTCTAGTCCAGAATGCCACTTAAGCACTATAAATACTTTGTTGTACAACAAATAGCAAAGATTGTTGACCTACAAGCTTGTAGATGTTTGGAAAATTTGAAAGATTTAGAAAGCTTTTGCCTATAATGCCATGTTGAAAGTGGTTATCACTTAACATACCTACACCCACACAGTATCATTGGTATGAAGTGTAACTGAATATCGCTGTTTTAGTATCCTCACTTAACCCATTAACCTGAGTTTGATTCTACAAATGTTATGTTATGGTTATGGCAAAACTTAACTTAAATAATAATCACTGTTATGGATCCATAAAACATTTATTCAGCTCTTTGAATGCATTAATTGCATACACTATTCAGTGATATATTTTCTGCCTATTTGGGCTGAAACCCAATAGGCAGAAAATGCATATTTAGCCATTTTCTGCCGAATATTTTCTGCGGCCGAATCTGCGGCCGAATCTGCGGCCGAATCGTGCACGCGCGCCGTCTCTATGTGATCCGCGGCAAAAAATGTGATATTTTGGGATGTTCCTGGCCGTTTTTAAGCTTAATTTGACTAAGTTATGACAAAGCTAATGTTAGCTTAGCAATCCGGACAGCCAAGCTATAAGCTAGGGGTCAAATTAGCTTCCTTTGTTTACCTCGTTTGACAGGAAGTGATTTAGCCAGATTTAACACTTTTGTCAAAATCAGAATAATGGAACGTTCCCGCCATCTGGTGGCACTTCTGGGTACATAATTTTTAAGGCACAATAAGATGTTATTAAGGTTGGCCACTTGGCCATTAGAGGGTTAAATAGACTTTGGACTGTAAATTTGACTTTTTCCCATTTTGAAAAGGACTTAAAACGTATTAAATCATACTAAATTATTTTGTGAAAGGTCTTAAATATTGTTTGAGGTTGTGTATCAGGTGATCTGACTATACAGAGTTTTTGTATCAAGCGGAGAAGCCCGATCAGGTATTGTCGCAAGTTTGGTCTTAAATTGCATTGTATAGGTGGCATTAAAAAAAAAAATCTTAAATGTAACTTAACTTCCTGCTGCTCACCCTGTATGTGGGATGAATGTTTGATTTGTACTTGCCCGAACTGCTATAGCTTGAAGGGCGTGGCTCAGGTTCTCTCCACAAAGCGCTGCTACGACTACGTCTCTTGTGTAGATTATGGAACTGAATCTGCCTTGATTTGAAACCCATTCAGTGCATTAAAGCCAGCGCTCCGTTGCAAGGGTGCAGGAGACGTGTTGGATGAAAACGCTACAGTTGAGCAGCGCTGCCGAGAAGGCGAGCGCCAGCTTGTACTGAATGACTGCCTGCAGGGGTTACATAACTTTTACCGTGACAAAAACAAGTTGATCTTCGTTGATAAGGACCGCCGGGCCCGTCGGTGGAAAGAGTGCAGAACTTCTCCCTGAGGAAACCTCTGTTTACCTTTCAGACATTTAGATGGCATACCTAAACAATAGACTTTGATGCCTTGATCTCCCATGCACCCCACAAGCGGCTAATAGTCAGGAACCAATGGGAGTTCCTGCACCCTGTGACTGATCATTTTAACCACTGAAAACTCGTATTTTATGTGTTATGTGTTGCGCGGCGAAAATAGCAGATCTACAAGCTCACGACATGTCGCATTGCGAGCGTTGTGAGCTTGTAGTACATATTGGCCTAAAATAGGTAATCTCAGAGCTCAGTTGTGAGCTTGTAGATCGACTATTCTTTTTGGCAAAGAGATTTTGGTGAAGAGGGAGAAAGTGGTCCCAAATTAAGTACAGAGCCAGTCCAGTCCCGAGTCCAAATGACTGAGTCTACTCTAGAACAGTGTGGTTTTCAACCAGTGGTCCGAGGACCACCAGTGGTCCTTGAGGGGCTTAAAGCTGATCCCCAGCTGAATGATGGAGAGTTGGTAACCAAACCTTATTAGAGCTTTAAACTTTGAGAGCGTAAAATTAATTTGGTTTCATTTTACGCTCTTCAAGAGTTACATTTTGATCAACGTTTGCCTGTCTCCTAATGGTACCAACATCAATACAGCATGGAAATGTGGACAAAGTCCTACTCCTACGATAACAACATTCTTTAGTTTTGGGTCTGAGAGGCTAAGGGTGCCATTTTGAAGATCCGTTTTACAATGGGGTAATACATAAATTGCCCTCGCTCTGCGCACAATCGTATTATGAAAGGCATATCGGCCCGTGTTGAACGCACACACATATGGCATACGGCGTTCCTGAATATTTTAGCATTGTGGGAGTGTCCATATGTTAATTATTTTCGCTTTGCGCAATTTGCTATTAAGCCCCTTGACCTAAAAACACTCGGCGCATAACGATTAGACGTGGGTCTGACCACCTCATAAACGCAAAAAGCACTGTTTGATTTTACACTTGAGCGGCTCTGGGAGGCTGCTGCAGTGTTGCCATGTCTGTTTATTATAAGCGGCTTCTTTTTCTGTAAAGTTGCTTGTAAATATTGGTAGTTGACTAGTTGTACTAGTTGTGGTTGCTTTTCTTGTTTCTAAAGTGGTTATTTGGGCTTTTCTCCTAATGTTGTTTAAACCAGTGATCCTCACACAGCACATTCCCATGTCAAGGATCCCCAGATGAATGCATTTGCCCAACTAAGGACGGCTAATCCAAAAATTTAATTAATTTTTTCCAAGATTAATTTTGAAAATAGCAGATCTATATCTATTCATTTCTCAACCTTAAAAATAAATAAAAACATCTCCATAATCCTTGGGAAGTTTGCTTTCATATGCTGTATCACACCCGATTCAAATCTTCTTCAATAAAATGCTACGAGCGAAGACAATATACCATCGGGGCCACAGGCACAGCATTAAGCAGCAGCATTCAACTCATTCCTTCATCATGACTTGAATGAAATAAAATATAATAAACGTTATTTTACTGGTGTTTTTCAATAGAAACAAATTATTTTGAGGCATAAAGGTGACAGCATGCAGTGCAATAGGAATAATTAACCCAAATGTGACAAAGTCATGTCATGTCTTCTATGGTGCCAGCCTGAAGAAATGTAATACCACGATCCCCAAAGTGCGCATTCCGTATGTGACATCAGCTGACTGGTAAAGAGAATAGTACAGACATGTTGATTGGGTACGTCTCAAACACGCCTTAAACACACCCATGACTAATTCAAGGCCGTTTTGCGCAATCCACGGGGTGTCGAAAGCGCTTCTTAACATGCCCAAAATTGCAATATGACATACAACACGCCCCCAGCTCATAAAACTGTAATATTATATGTCATATTATATGAATTGCTTAATGGAGCCCTCTATATCAAATCCGTGGCTCAAATGCTGAACAACATAATGGGCCTTGATATGAAAAAAGGTTGAAAGCCACTGGTCTAGAGTCTGTGAGTGGTTAGTGGTGTTTGTAAAAAGAAAATAAGGAGAAATGAGATAACAATGGAGGGTGACAGCCAGGATGTTTTGAGAGGAGTGGCATATGAAAAGGAAAGAGGGGGGACAGTATAGTGAGTAGTGCCAGAACATGGGTCACAGTGTTGGCGTGGAGGTGAACAGGGCTGGACCGTGGCCAGATCAACAAATCACTTTTATTCTAATTACTTTGAATACAACCTGAGGTCAAAGCTGTACATTTTGATTATGTAGAAGGAGTTAAAGTTAAACCTCAGCCTTATTGTTTGTACTATTAATCCTCCATTATTTACTTTTCCTTTTTCTTTCTGTCCCTGTTCTTTCTTTTTTTTGTCTTGTTTTTGTTTTAACGGCTTAGTATTTAATGTGTTGTGGGAGTCATGCTGTACATCAAAGCACTTGGCATGTGTGCGCGCGTGTGTTCGCATGTTCGCTCGCTCACTCACCTCATCTTCTGCCAGTCTTAGATGAGTTTGGATTGATTTGACCATAGATGGTTAGAAAGCTACAGCATGGCTGACTAATTTCTGACTATCCCTGCGTGGGACGACTGCCTGCCTGCCGACTGACTGGCCATGTGCAGCGCAGGCAGCTCGGAGCCCAGCTGACTGAGTTCACTCGGCAGTAACGGCTGCCTTCCAATGAGGCCGTAAGTCACCGGGCGGGGGCGGCCATGGAGGGAAACATCTTTTAATCTTTATTCATCCAGGGAAGGGTTTTAGCTGAGAAATATGTGCTCTTCTTCTTCCAGAATCATGGCTAATTGCTTACTGCTGTTCTACTGTCGGCCACTGAGCAATAGTGCACGTTGGGGGATACGTTTGAGCCTTCTGGCTCCAAAACTATGGGATGAACTTCCTGTTGCAGTCAGAACTGCAGACTCACTCCCAATCTTCCGCCGTAGTCTGAAAACCCACCTCTTCAGGCTCCATCTTAGCTAAATTGTAATTGGCACTTCAAAAAGCCTTACATCTAAATTAAGTAAAATTAGTAAAAAATCTAGATTTGATGTGTGCCATATCTAAGTGTCCTACTATGCATGAGCCTGGCCACGTGAACTACAGCGCACCTGTTCTGAAATTGTGCATACACACAATGTCTCAAAGTTACATTAACTTTGATTTTACAATTTACATTCCAGAGATAGAAATGCCATTAAATAGGGGGCCGTAGCCCAATTCAGGTAAAACTGGGGGCCTTGAAACTGCTAGAGCCGTAGAAAACTTCTCTTGTGGGGGTCCCTTGGCATATATTTTCAAATGGGGGCGGGTCCACGGGCTAATGAGTATCATTTTATTTTGGGACATGAAAAAGTTTGGTTTGGTCTACACAATGTCTGTCTTGTAGTTATGACATGATTTCGAAAAGGTATTATTGAGTTTACTCAAGCGAGAGTGACACACGAGTGTGACGAGACTGGAATGTGTACTAGTCGGAACAGCATCACGTCATGATGTATTTACTTGGTTGTTATGGAAGTGGCTCTGATAAATAGTATGCAAGACGAGGAAGATGCTACTTGGAATAGTCTGTGTTTTGTCCGTCTATCAGTGCTGTTTACGTCAGTAGAGGTTTTGTTATTAAGTTAAACAGGTATATTTCATTCTCAGGCCTGTACTTATGTTGTCAGACACACAGGTTCATATAGTTAAGAGTAAGAAGAACGTAGTTACAGCAGCGAAAAAGCTTGCACGCCTATAGTTGTAGTAAACTTTCGTTCATGTGCCATCAGATCCCGAGTGGGCCTGTTCTGGCTCTCCTCTGGGTCATTTACACCTGCTTGCTGTAGATGATGTACAATCCTATTACAGTTACACATTTAGTTGTACGCCGTGTTGCCAATTTTTTTTTACGCTTGTCTCTAAAAGACACTCCTTTTTCTAATTGGAGTCACTGGAGGTCAGGTAATTGAATAAAACCGGCTTGTGGTGGAGAGAGAGAGAGCGTAGGCCGACTCCACACACTGCTAATGGGTCCTGGCATCTGTGATGGCGGTTTGTTGTGTGAAATACTGTAACAAGAAAGCGTTTGCCGAGAATTTAGACCTTAACTGGAAGCATGAGCTGGCCACATGCCCTCTGGTCTGGTTTCAGGCACAAGTGCCCCGAGGCGTGGCTGCGTGTCGCTTGGACAAGAAACCCAATGTAATGAATGACTAAACTCAATAAGAGTCCTGGAACAGGAGGCTTTTGGGCAGAAGGCATTCCTTGAATACTTGGTTGAGCGGTGGTTCTCAAACGTTTTAATTTCAAGGAGTAAGGAGTGGACCCCCGCAACTCAAGAGTGTACAAACGGAACCAAATTTGTACACTCTCAGAGTTGCAGAGCATACATCATCACTTGGGTAGCCATAATTGTTCAAGTTTTATTAAAATAATAATAATAATAATTAATCCACAAGCTCTCAACTTGTAAATTGGCTATTGTTGAATATCCAAAGTGTTGTTTTTTTGAACACCTGGTGGTGGTACAATTAATTAAGTTATATGGTTAGCTCTAATGAGAGGATTTGAACTTGGAACATTATGCATTTGAACTTGAACAGTATGCAAGTGGTCACTGCAGTGTAGTGCTATTACAGTGACACCATGTTTAGACTGGAGCCTCAATAATGTCTGGTATGTAATGGTGCTTAATTTCTTTGGACTCTTTGCTCTCTCTCACAATCTTTGCCTCTCCCTTGATATCCATTTCTCATGCTCTGTAAGTCTGTATCTCTCTCTCTGTGTCTCTGTCTGGGACTTGGTCTTGTGCCAAGTTCAACATATGTGTCTCTTTAATAGCAAGTACCCACAAGTACCTATGAAACCACATTAGCTTATCTTGCCTTTTGAAGAACTGCTCTCACTAACTTGGCTAAATAAGGGTGTTTTGCAGAAATGCGAAACGATGTGTTCTGCAAGTGTTGTCCACTTATTTACTACACACCCAGTGATTAAACGCCAAAGTCTAATTTCTTTATTTTAAGGTGCTACAACATGACTAAATGAATGCTTTCTGTTAGTAAACCTTCAGAAACAATTTAATTCACCATGTCTTAACCCAATCAGGACGGGAACCCCTTTTGGTGTTTGAAGCATTGTTATACTGTAGCTCAGGGGTGGGCAACTTTGACGATGGAGAGGGCCACTATATTTCCAAACTCACTCCAGAGGGCCATATATTATTGTCGTAGCAAAAATAGCCGATCTACAAGCTCAAAACGCGTCGCGCTGCGACACGTTTTGAGCTTGTAGATCGGCTATTTTGGCTATATTCAAATTGAAATCTTGAATTATTTTTTTAAAATGTTTGAGTTTGAATCCTGAAAATTTTAATGTTTATGTCATTTCAAATGCCTTTAATTATACTTGTGTTGAGCAATGAGCTACTAATTTAGACTGAAGTAATTAAAGTGGGTCATGTTTGCATGTTGTGGAATTGTAACAGCTGAAACCAATACTACATCAGTATTCTGACATTAACCTGAGGGCCACATTAAGTGAAGGTAGGGGCCGCATGTGGCCCCCGGGCCGCCAGTTGCACACCCCTGCTGTAGCTATTGAAAAATAGCAGATCTACAAGCTCATAGTGCGGCACCGAGTGCTGCGCTACGAGCTTGTAGATCTGCCATATTTTAAAAAATTGTGAAAATGTTGCGTGAAAGTTTTTAACTCAAATCTTTGCTTCTGGATGGGTCGCTGGAACAACATATTTTCAGATGGGAGTCGGCGGCCAAACAATGTTTATGCCTGTCACAAAGACTCAAAACGATATTATACTACTGTGTATAATATATCTGATTGACTTTTATACCACTTAAATGGCATAAAAAGATCGGTTTCTCCAGATCACCGATCGGTGGCCGATCGATCGGAGGCACCTCTACGCAAAACTCGCCACAACCGCAAATCTAAATTTTGGCACAGTGTATTTAATGAACCGCTTGTAACAATGTAAAGTCTGTTGATTGTAAACCTGTACACGAGTGGTGAATGTTAGGTAGGGGCTGCCTGGGAGGAACCTTAATGGGAGAGGAAATGGCCCTAATAGCTAGCATGCCTCAGCTGCTGTGACACAGGCCCGCTGTATGACATGTGAGTGGGTGAACACCTCCGTATGTTGCCTTAACGCGTGTCCTTTTAAAACTGCTCTCTTTAAAAACGAGGTGTCCCTCGACTAATACCCAGTCAACAAGTCATTAATTAGCATGTTGTTGTTGTTGTTGTGTCCTCACAGTCCATTCAGTATATATTGCGGTGTGAGGGCGGGGGTATAGTGGTTTGTTAAGGAGTCCTGTCCTGTAGTCTCGCGTGACCAGACTGTTGCCTCTCGCAAATTCCAAATGCTTTCATCATACAGTCTGGAGCAACGGAAGAGCTGTCATGAGTAAACTATATAAAGCGGAAGTGGAGCCTCCTCGCCACTTCCGTTTCGTCTTTACAGTCGCGCACATTTATCCTAATATAAAGAAATAAATCACACACGTGTGAACTGAGTGGTGCAACTCCCCTCTCTCTCAATTAAATTAAATTCAAAGGGCTTTATTGGCATGAGAAAACATACGTTTACATTGCCAAAGCAGAAAGAACAATACAGCAATGCAATCGAAACAAAAATGATGTACATTTGAAAGTCAGAATCTTCAATAGATCAATTTACCAAGATCACTCGATGCAGGTATAGTGCAGAAATATACACAATGATTAGTCTTTAGGGTGGTTGTGTTCCATTTGATATCCTTCTCCTATCACAGCAACTCACAAATCTTGATCGCCGTGCCCATAAACACCCATTCTGTCTGTTTCTTTCCCTCGCCTGTATCTCCTATTCCTTGTCCCAGATGGAATTTTTGGTCAAAACAAGCTTTATTCCGCGGCCCAGAGCCGACACTGTGATGCCCTCCATGATGGATTACATTACTCCCCATTCACCGACCAGGGCTAGAAAAACATCGTCACGGTCCCTAACATAAGATGTATAGTGTATTCTTCCCGGTCTGGAGTTTTGGCTCTTGAAAATATGAGCTGAACCGGGAAAAATGCTGGTGTGAATTATATCACAATTTATCAATAAATGCTGGCGGACTTTGGGTTAACAAACAGCCATACGTCCTGTTAAAGGGTAGGGTGAGTGATATTTTCTGGTTAAAACGAGGTTCTATGAATTCTGGATCACCGCCAGTGGGTGATCTGAGTTCACTCTGCAAAAACACAGTTTTCACTCTTTTGAAAATAGCCGATCTTCAAGCTCACAATGTGTCACGACTCGCGATACTATTTTATATTTCATATTTTATATACTGTAGGGCTGAAGTGGTTAATGTATGTTTTGTTGTAATACTCAAAATCTCTTCAAAGTAACTAGTAACTAAAGTTTTAAAATAAATACAATACTTGGATCTGAGATGTAGTGAAGTAAAAGTATTGGAAATTGGAAATGCTCAAGTAAAGTACAAGATAATACCTCAACATTACAGTAGTTGTGTAAATGTCCTTGGTTATTTTACACCACTGTTGTTCTGATAATAATCATTGCAGTGTTTTGCTCGTCTCTCCAGCTCATGAGCAGAAAAAACATTTTCAGGAGGTTGCCATTTTCAGAGAGAGGGTTTCCAGACCAGTTCCACTTTGGTCTTTGGGGTTCTGTCTTTGTGTCATCACTTTCACTTTCACTTGTTTATCCTGCTCTACGACTTCTCCCTCCTGATTGGATGAAAGTTGTATCCCGACCTGAAAATCTATTTTCTGTTTACCACAGCCCTGATGAGAGAACGAGGAGGAGACCCCCCATTACTTAAAAATAATAATAAGAATGTATGTAAATATCAGTTTGTTACCGGGCACCTTTTAAAATAAATCTATCATTGTGTGAGTTTGTAACTTTGAATAAGAGTCTACAATGTAATGTGAGTGATCTCGTAAGTCTGTATTATTACTAGAGTAATTTTAACCCATTTAGACCTGAGGACCATTCTACAAATATCTTCTAAATCCTGAAAGTTTTCAGAAAAACACTGTTTCTATGTCAGTCGTTCTCAAACATTTTCATGTCAAGGACCCCCAAGATTATATGTAATATGCCGCCGACCCCCATCTGAAAATATGTTGTTCCAGGGACCCCCCAGAAGCATATATTTGAGTTAAAAACTCAACCACATTTCACGATTTTTCAAAAAATAGCAGACCTACAAGCTCGTAGTGCCGCGCTATGAGCTTGTAGATCTGCTAATAGCTAAAGCATAACATAATGCTTAACACCAAAAGGGGTTCCCGTCCAAATTAATTAACTCGATGGTACTTTTATATAAAGCTCTGGTTCTCTAATTGGGGTCCGGGGACCTTCCACGGGGTCCCCAGCTAGTTATTAATAGTTAGGAAGGAACCAAATGTACCCTTTTGGGTCCTGACTCCTGCCCTGAACTCAGTGATTGTACAGTCTCTGAGTAAAATGAACACTAAAGTCTCTGAGTAAAATGAACACTGAAAATAATGCAGTGTCGATTGTGTTCCCACTAGAGATGACACTCTTATCATCATCACACAATCACAAATCACATTCCGTGCTCGGCCAATCAAATCATCACATTCCGCGCTACAAACACACAAAGCTGTGCATGGGAGAGGCTATAGCGCCCCTCAAAAATCTCATCAAACGGGGGTCCTTGCACGGATTAATGAATATTAAACTGGGGGGGGGGGGGGGTCCGTGAAGTTAAAACAGTTCATCACCGCTTTAGAGTACTTTGTCTTTTTGGCTTCACAGAAATCCCCTTTCGTTCCAACAACGGTTCAGCCAAAATAAATGGTCCGTACCACACACACACACACACACACACACACACACACCGTTCACATACAACTTTGAGAGGGGCTGGGGAGGGAGGGAGGGAGGGGGGGACTTCCTGCCTATGTTTCAGTTAAGAACGTGGGTTCTCGATGAACCCCCCCCCCCTCTCCCAGCCCCCCTCCCCCTACCAGACACACATGCACATTCACTCACACGACCCCACACACTTCCTGGCTTTGTTGGGAGTTCACTCACATGAGTGCGGGCACGCGGACGTGCACACAGTCTCTCACACACACACACACACACTGGAGAGAAATGTGCACATAGTCTGATAAGATATAATGGCATTTTCTGAATCCCCCATCATTTTATCGCCCAGAATGCAGCTTTGATTATCTCTGATTCACAAACGCAACTTGAGGAATGCATGAACCGATGATATTTGGACAGAATTCTGTATGTCTTGGAGTGCTGCTCTTTGGACAGAGTACTGTATGTCTCGGAGTGCTGCTCTTTGGACAGAATACTGTATGTCTCGGAGTGCTGCTCTTTGGACAGAATACTGTATGTCTCGGAGTGCTGCTCTTTGGACAGAATTCTGTATGTCTCGGAGTGCTGCTCTTTGGACAGAATACTGTATGTCTCGGAGTGCTGCTCTTTCCCACGAACGTTTGTTAGCCGTCAGTCAAGCTATATTAGCAGCACGCTCGTGCACTGTGTTACGCTATTTATTTATACATTATGAACGCATTACGCTCTTGAATATCGGGAAATTACGTGAAGGTTTTGGGGAAGAAGAAGAAGAGTCACTTCCTTAAAAATATTGCTATGTTGGTTTCCGCCACCGTTGCCATGACAACCGTCCACTGTATTAAACAGCCATGATGACACCAAGCCATGATCTGAGAAGTTACCCAAAGACTGGGTCATACTTAGTCAAGTTGGCGGATTCGACTGAAAATCACCAATAACCGTTTCATGTTGCCCGACTAAATCTAACTCTAACCCTAACACTAACTAACCCTAATTCTTAACCGGCCCACGTAAGTCCCCTAACCTCATATCAGTCTTAACCAGCTATGTTAGTCCCCTAACCTCATATCAGTCTTAACCGGCCATGTAAGTCCCCTAACCTCATATCAGTCTTAACCGGCACACATAAGTCCCCTAACCTCATATCAGTCTTAACCAGCTATGTTAGTCCCCTAACCTCATATCAGTCTTAACCGGCCATGTAAGTCCCCTAACCTCATATCAGTCTTAACCAGCTATGTTAGTCCCCTAACCTCATATCAGTCTTAACCGGCCATGTAAGTCCCCTAACCTCATATCAGTCTTAACCGGCACACATAAGTCCCCTAACCTCATATCAGTCTTAACCGGCCTGCGTAAGTTAGTTTTGCTTCCTTGTTTCCTAATCGCAGCCAGTTAGCTCCCAGTATACATGCAGTATAGGTCGATAAGACCGTCTTGATAAGTAACCTACCGGCCGATTAACGGTTGCTACTGTAACATCCAAAGCGGGTGTTTGTGGTCAATGTGGTCCACGGTAAAGCTTCAACATTTGCCTGTGGATAAAATGCTGAACTGATCGCCCCAAAAGGTTGTGTGTCTAGTGTCTATACCAGGCAGTCAGTATATAATGCATCCCTGTGTTTCCTGTGTCCCGTCGTTCAGGTTTATCAGAGGAGAGCAAGGTCCAGACTCCAGCCTTCACTGACGCTGTGCGACTCTATCGCCAGGCCCGGGGCATGTATGGCACCTGGGACATGATGTGTGGCACCACCACGCAGGTAAACCTGCACTCCCTCATATCGTTTTCTGCCCTTTCGGTTTTTTCCCCCCTTTTCTTTCTTGACCATATTCACGAGCTGGCCATTTCGCTCTTCTATTATTACAATTGAGAGAATTCCATGCCCATAATGCAAATGTATATTTGTGCTCAGGTGGCCATTAAGTCATACACCGCATGCGGAGTATGTGCCAGTGATCTGTGCCACTGCCTTCCCCTTTGGTAACCCTATGGTCTGTGACCTATGGTCTGTGCCACTGCCTTCCCCTTTGGTAACCCTATGGTCTGTGCCACTGCCTTCCCCTTTGGTAACCCTATGGTCTGTGACCTATGGTCTGTGCCACTGCCTTCACCTCTGGTAACCCTATGGTCTGTGACACTGCCTTCCCCTCTGGTAACCCTATGGTCTGTGCCACTGCCTTCACCTCTGGTAACCATATGGTCTGTGACCTATGGTCTGTGCCACTGCCTTCACCTCTGGTAACCCTATGGTCTGTGCCACTGCCTTCACCTCTGGTAACCCTATGGTCTGTGCCACTGCCTTCACCTCTGGTAACCCTATGGTCTGTGCCACTGCCTTCACCTCTGGTAACCCTATGGTCTGTGACCTATGGTCTGTGCCACTGCCTTCACCTCTGGTAACCCTATGGTCTGTGACCTATGGTCTGTGCCACTGCCTTCACCTTTGGTAACCCTATGGTCTGTGACCTATGGTCTGTGCCACTGCCTTCACCTCTGGTAACCCTATGGTCTGTGCCACTGCCTTCACCTTTGGTAACCCTATGGTCTGTAACCTATGGTCTGTGCCACTGCCTTCACCTCTGGTAACCCTATGGTCTGTGACCTATGGTCTGTGCCACTGCCTTCACCTCTGTGTTTTCAACCATGCTCTGTGCCTGGATGACTACTGGCCAATCACAGCCGGGCTTTGCTAGAACTGTGGTGATGATCCCTCTCCATGTACTTTCCCTACCTGTCTCTATCCTAGCTCTACTGAGTCTACTCTCTCTCTCTCTCTCTCTGCATAGCACCGGTTGCTAAACTATTTGGATTGGCATTGGACAATCGCTTTTTGTGGTGGGGTTTAGCGAAGGGCTAATTGTGTCGTCTCGCCCACCCAGTTCTATCCCCTGTATGGAATGAATTCTACATTCAGATGTACAGTATAGCTGAGGCAGAGATCTCTGATCGTCTGTCAAAACCCAGGGCTACGGAGATGAAGTAATCATCTGCTAATCCGTGTGCCCTTGAGGGCAGGTATACAAAGGGTGTAAATACATGCATTCTGATATCCAGGTGTGGTTTTGGCCTAGCTTTCTATGCCTGTCCCATCCATCAGAACAGGTTTTTCTGGACTCACAAATCGTATCAGGATACGGCCATGATTGATTCCTGCTCTGCTTTTGATGTCAAAGGTCCTGAATGAGACAGACTCCCTGGCGCTAACTGAAACCTCAACAGCTACAGTAACCGTGTTGTTGAGCACCCTTAGCTAATAATAATGCTCAGTAAAATTGTCTGGACCGTGCTTTTAATGAGCGGTGACTAATGTAGTGATTTTCTGCTCTTCTGGTTATGTAAACTGGCTGTGTGAACAAGTATTTCATTGTTTTTTTCAGTGGCAAGGCTTGTTGAGAGAGCCTATAATTGAGATTGCATAGATACTATAGGCTATAGCAATGGAAATGTATTTTTTCTCCCTCCTAGATGTATTTATTTTTTTATTTTTAGAATGGAACAGAACCAACAAATGGTGTCTATCTCTAAATGCAGTGCACCATGTCTCTGTACGTCTGTCTGTACGTCTGATTCCACACACGCGTTCCAGCCCACCACAGGGAGTGCAGTGCCCGGTGTCAAGTCAGTCGGACCCTGCCCGGCCTCTGGACAGAGGCCCCTGCCCAGGGTCCATATATGAAGCTGGCCTGTTCTGAGTCTGGCATCACAACACTCCATATTTGGGCATGCCTGACACAGAACTCCATATATAGGAATATAGGGACACAGAGAGACAATTACAGAAATATCCATATATGGGCATAAAAGGGACACAGACAGATGGGTGGAACGGGTACTCTGACATGGGTACAAAACGGGTATTGCATAGCCGGGTGGGGGCATAGATCTCCAACTTCCATCGTTACTGACTCGGTGCTCTACAGCTGGGCAACGGTCTAGTTTACTTAAAGTAGCTGTAAGAGCAGATAACATTAGCAGTCACAGCCAGAGATGCAACATTTGAGATGTCGCATCTCAGCGGTTTTACTTTCAACCAAAAAATGTCTTACCATACCATACCATACCATACCATACCATACCATACCATACCATACCATACCATACCATACCATCTTTATTTATATAGCACATTTAAATAACAACAAAGTTGTACCAAAGTGCTTTACAATAGAATAATAAAAATCACAACATACAGTACAGTACACAGTGTCACTTTCAACATAAAAAACAGCTCATACTATGCTTGGAAATGCCAAAGAATAAAGATACGTCTTGAGGCGTGATTTAAACACCTGAAGAGTGGGGGCTTGTCTTATGTGCAGAGGCAGCTCATTCCAGAGCTTGGGAGCTGCCACTGCAAAAGCCCGGTTCCCTCTGAGCTTCAGCCTTGATTTAGGCACCACCTGGAGAAGCTGCTCAGAGGACCTAAGGGTCCTTGTGGGAACATAAGGTTTCAGCAATTCGGAGAGATAAATGGGTGCCAAACCATTTAAACATTTAAAAACAAAAAGCAATACTTTGAAATCAATCCTGTATCACCAGTCCAGACCAAGCCAATGGAGGGAGGCTAGTACAGGACTAATATGGTCTCGCTTACGTGTACCTGTAAGCAACCGTGCGGCGGCATTCTGGTCTTCTCACCTAGCGTGTCAGCGTGCAAACGAATTGACTCTCAAAGCCAAGACGATCTTAAGAAAATGTATTTCCAATAATTTCCGGGACACTTGCTACATACTTTCATTTTCATCACAAGCGCTGATACCGCAAGGTCGTTGGGGATGTTTTATTGAGCTCCTAAAACATCAATGTTTTGTACGATCACCTCAATCTGAGCGTCCATTCCGAGATAAAACGCTGCTAAAGATAGTGTGGACAAACGGAGGGAAAAGAATCAATGGCGTCACCAACGTGGAAGGGAAGGAATTGATACTAGCGATGCTGGATGCATTGTAAACTAAGGGGTCATTCGATGACATCTTTTATAAAAGGTCGCCCTAGGCATAGAATGAGTTTAACTAATGCTATTACTCTGTTTGCCTATTGAAGCTGTGCTTCAGAAACTGGCAATATCAAGGTGTGTGCGACTATGCGTGCGTGTGCACGTGCGTGTGCATGTGTGAGATAGCTTTGGGTTTCCAATCCTGTCTCAGCATTCAATGATTCCTGCACCCACATACTGCCTTGCTGCTTTAGTGTTGATTTATTCAGGAAATGGGCAAAAAAGGTGTTGCCACTCTTCACCTGCATGCTGGTGTTCTGTTAAAGCCGGAGTGCCACAATGTTTGTATTTTTCCATGTGTCTATGAGGTGACAGTACTACTCATGTGTCTATTAGGTGATCAGAATCTGATCTCAGGTCAAAATGGGTTAAAAGCGAATGCCGCCCTACAGTGCTAATGTACATGTAGGAGAATTGCACAAAGAGGGCATTCTACAATTACCACCTTTGCACACACTGTGAAACCAGCATGTCTCTTGACACTCGTCATTGTGTTGCTATATCTTAACGGCACTACAGCACTGCACAGGAATGTTACAACTCAATAGTTGTCGCTCCGTAAATCACCTTTATACCTCGTCATAGAGATCACATCTCGGTGTGCCTCTCTGTGCTTCATTGTGGGCATATCGTTGGAATGCCCATAACTCAACCCCTTTTGGCACTCGAAATCGCATAATTACAGTATGTGCCCAGTATTGTTAACATCCTTTCAGCACTACTGTATAGCATGGC
This sequence comes from Protomyctophum parallelum, assembly GCF_964188405.1. Taxonomy (NCBI): domain Eukaryota; kingdom Metazoa; phylum Chordata; class Actinopteri; order Myctophiformes; family Myctophidae; genus Protomyctophum; species Protomyctophum parallelum. The sequence goes on from NC_139710.1 coordinate 38,300,781, forward strand.
TTGGGACTGTCATAAATCAAGAGATGTGATTTCAATAAATTATCCATCACCATCACAATCCAGGTCTAGTCACCCGCGGGCGTGTGCACGAAACGAGCACGCGGGGGCCACGCCCGTGAAAATACGCTTGTGTAATCGGCCCGCAACTTCTCCACGCAGTCCAAAGTCAACGCACGCCTCTCATTGAAAATGAATTACCTGTCCTGAAAGGACCTTAAGGCTGTTCCCTGAACGTGTGTGTGTTCTTATCAGTGTGTTATTTGGTTAGTATGTCCCTGCACCAACGTCACAAAGGCATTGTTTTTGTACTAACTCCTCCTAACTCTGATGGTGTTTATTTGCCGTGTAGATTCTGTCTAACCTGGTGATGGAGAACCTGCTGTCTGAGCTGAGGGACCTGATCGCACCTCGACTCAAAGGAAAGATGAACGAGAGGCAAAGGAACTGGATGCTGGTGAGATTCAGACACATTATGTCCTTTAACCACTTTCAACATCCCCTATTTTGGGCATGTCGTTAATGGGCAGGGGGGAATTTAAATATATGCCCCATATATATATATATATATATATATATATATACTGTACATATACACACGTCATGTTTCTATATCGGTGGTTCTCAAAGTTCTTCATGTCAAGAACCCCCAGAATGATCTGTATTTGGCCGCCGACCCCCATCTGAAAATATCTTGTTCCTGGGACCCTCCAGAAGCAAAGATTTGAGTTAACAGTTTGACTGTTTTTTACGATTAACCCGCATTTTAATCAACCCCCCTTCACTGCCGAGATTGTTGTATTACCTTTAGAGCATACGCTGAATTATTTGGGCTTTTAATCCGCGAAAATCCATCAAAAAAAGCTCCCGTGGTTTGTTATGATCTGTGTGTAGCATCCACCATCTTGGTGCACCCGGAAGACGCACACAAGATTGGTTTCAATGAGGCGTTGCATCCAATGCATTTCCATTGGCCTCAATTTCCCAGAAGCCCTAGCAGCCCACAGCATGTGACGATTTCCGGTTTTGTCATCACAGCGAAGGCATCCAGTCTCATACTCCGCGACGAAGACGGATTTTCTTTTGATTCATTACATTACGGCGGATTAAACACATAAAACAAAAGGCGGGTATGTCCGATACGGCAGCGACATTAACCTGGAGTAATCCATTCAAGGCACGGAAACTGTTAAAAACCTTCGCTCTGAAAGAATTTTTTTTTTTTTAAGATTTGAGGCACATTTTCACGATTTTTCAAAAATAGCAGACCTACAAGCTCATAGCGCGGCACAGATAGCTTGTAGATCTGCTATTTTTCAATGGCTAAAGTATAACGTAATGCTTAAAACACCAAAAGGGGTTCCCGTTCTGAATGGGTTTAACTGGAAACATTTCCGTCTCCTCTTTGTAAATGTGTGCTCCTGCTTGGTTTCCTGTTGTGTTTCCGGGGATCAGATCAGCGACGCGGTTTACGGCCTGGTGCAGCGGCAGTGTCAGACGCAGTACGAAGCAGTGGTGCAGTCGTGCGAGGCGGGGCGCCCCCTGCTGGAGGCCTCCATACGGACGGACATGGACCAGATCATCACCTCCAAGGAGCACGTCACCAACAAGATCAGAGGTCTGTCTGTCTGTCTGTCTGTCGGGCCCGCATTGTAAAAAAAAAAGCTTCTCGATAAACAGTACTTCATTAGACACCCTGGAGTTGTGTTTATGTGCAATGGTGTATTAACTTTGTATTTAGGGTTTCTTCCTGGAGGCTGATAACCTGACGCTGCCAGATGAGGGCGGTATTGGGTAACCATGTTCTCCAACACAGCAATCATCTGGGATCTCTCAAGCAGTTGAGCTGACAAAAATCCGTTCCGTACCGGACCAATCAGCGTGAGCTAAGGGCGGGATATGTGCGAAACCGGACGTGAAGCTATATAGACACGTCAATATGATTGGTTGTGTTTGCACGCCCCACACGGTGATAGACAGACGGTCCCATCCAATCATCTACCAAGTATCTTGAAAAAAAGGAACAGCCCCGTCATCGAATTTGCTTCCGCGCTCCCAGATCCCAATAAGCTGTGAAACAAATTTGTGTAGCAAGCTTATTGGATCTGGCAGCGTCAGGTTAGGAGGCTGAACCCTTGACAGTCAAACGGGCCAATGAAATAAACAGTAATATAGTGACATCACATTATCAGCCCCTCCCCTAACCCCTCCCCCTTTATCATACAACTACAGCTGTGGGTGCAGCTTCAGTTCAGGTGGATCACCACCCATCACCACCCACCAGGCTAACCAGGCATACTTAATGAGGTGGTTGGCGTGTCCACATAAAAGCATGATTTTAACAAATACTGTACACTTTTTGGAAAAAGTTCTTCCCTCTTAGATTGTAATAATTCCTGATGATCATGTTTTATGGTGGAAAAAAATCGTGGCACTCCATCTTTAAGACCAAATATAGCGGATCTACAAGCTCGTAGCGTGGCACTCAGTGCCACGCTATGAGCTTGTAGATCTGCTATTTTTCAATAGCTAAAGTATAACATAATGCTTAAAACATCAAAAGGGTTTCCTTTCCCAACAAATGTTTTTTAACTCAAATCTTTGCTTCTGGGAGGTCCCTGGAACAACATATTTTGAGATGGAGGTCTGCAGCCAGATGCAACCTAGGGGGTTCTTGGCCTGAGATAGTTTGAGCACCACACGGATATAGAAACATAGGTTTCTGTCTTCTTGGGATTTAGTAGACATTTTGTAGAATAATCTGGTCTCAAGTGGCACTGACAGTAAATTCCAGGAGCTGTATTCCACCATGATGTCCTCATAGTCATCGTTTCTGACCCCATAGTCAGTTCTAGAGTCTTCTAACTAATTCCCCTCGCTTACTGGCTGTCTGGCATGTGTTTGTCAACTCAGACAGCCTTGCCTTTTTTAGAGCAGAACTCGATGCAGGGCAGGCAAGGCAGCATTCCAATGACTGTTTACTGTTATGAAGGAGGATTTGAGCCCTGGCTCTGTCATAATATAATGACTGTCTGGCAGAAATGTCAAAATTCGAGTGGGAGCAGTGTTGAATTTGTCGACTAAAACTAAGATGAAAAAATGTTCGTCGACTACCTTTTTCCACTGATGAAAACGAAATGGAAACTAGATAAAAACTATAAGCTATGATGACTAAGACAATTTTGTCAACAAATATAGTTTGTTAAATCTTATGATATTTAGTCAACTAAAACTAGACTAACACTAAGACGTTCCAGTTGACTAAAATGTGACTAAAACAAAAAATTCAAGAGACTATGACTAAAATCAAAATGTGCTGCCAAAAACAACACTGAGTGGGAGTAAATGAATGTTGACTTGGCCTTATGACTGAGTCTGAGACATCAACTATCTATTTCGTGGGAAATGTGGGTGTTGTTTGCGCCTTTTCATGTTGCGTAATTCTAGATGACTTTGCTGTCTATTAGTCACATGATCAGGAGTACTTTGTAAGCAGGACATAATTGTTGGAAATAATTGTGGTATATGCCCACAATATATTAAATCCTGTAAGCAACATGAAACGACCACTAATCCTGAAGTCATGTCATTCACAAATTTGTAATATCAAGGCGTTGCCTTTCAAACTAAGCAATATTCGGCTAATACGATCCAAATGCGAGAGTGAAGTCTAGCTCAACACCAACTCGGGACAGATTTGCTGAGCGTTGATTCAGCAAATATTAATGGCTGAATGAATAATGGATTGGAATAGTTTCCGGTTCCTACCTCCAACATGGCGAGGTGTCCCCCACCCACGTTTGTTATCAATTGTTTTGGGTTTATTTTCATAGCAAAAACAGTACAGTTATGTAGACTAACATTATGAATGAATAAATAAAACAAACGGGATACATAGTATACACATAGTGTATATATATACAATATCTGTAGTAAAAAAAGATGCAACACACTTGTGTGTACATTTAACTAGGGCATTAAACAACTAGTCGACTAGTAAACCAGGCAACTAATCAACTCGTAAAAATGACTAGAAGTGAATGCCCTTCTACATCTAACGTTCTCTCCGTCCTCTGCGTCCGTCCGTCCGTCCCTCCATAGCGGCCGTTCTTCCCAAGGCGGAGAAGCTGCTGAAGGTCAGCATCGAGCCGTACATCACCTCCATCCTGGACGCTCTGATGGAGCCCACCAGCCGAGGCTTCGCCGAGGTCCGCGAGGTCTTCTTCAGCGAGCTGGTGGACATGAGCAAGAACACGCTCAACGAGGGCACCAAGGAGACCGTGGCGGAGGTGAGGTCCAGCGTTGTTTAGTTGCCGACTGAAACCCAGACGAAAAATGTTCGTCGACTACCTTTTTTTCCACTGACGAAAACTAAATGGAAACTAAATGAAAACTAAGCTACGATGACTAAAACTAAGACTAAATATACTGACAATTTTCTCAACAACATTTTGTCTCTCTCTCTCTCTCTCTCTCTCTCTCCCTCTCTCTCCCTCTCTCTCTCTCTCTCTCTCTCTCTCTCTCTCTCAGCACTACCCCTCTCTCTGTTTCTGGCACCCCCTACTGGTATTAATAAATGCACGCACGCAGCATTACCCCGTGTTCCAATTTCACGCATGCGCACACCACTCATGCTCTTGACTGATACATGATACACACGGACATTCCTGGTTGTAGGAGTGGTTGCACCACTCAAAAGCTAGACTAAAATGTTAGGAAGGGACTAGTGGACAAAAGATCCAGTATATGTATAGTTTATATGTATAGTTTCATTATATAGATATTCCACTGTTACGTTCTTACTAGCTTACGCATGTTTCATGATAACTACTTTTTATGTATATGTGATGTATTGCCATGCTTTTTGTTCTTGCTTAATGTAAGTTGCTCTGGATGAAGAGCGCCTGCTAAATGCCTAAATTGTAAATTGCTGTCGCCATCATTACATGATGATCGTCTAATCGCAATTATTTTAGATAACCGCATATTATTTTTTTGCGTACTCGTCAATCGATTCCATGTTGAGAAATGTCCATAAATTAAAAAATTATAATCTAAAATAGCTGAAATGGCAGATCTATACAAGCTTACAACGCCCATTTTGGGTGGGAACCCTTTTGGTGTTGGCATTAAGTTATGCTTTAGCTATTGAAAAATAGCCACCGAGTGGCGCGCTACGAGCGCGCTACGAGCTTTTTCAGAAAACTGTCAGGATGTAGAAGACATTTTTAGAATCTGATCTCAGGTCAAAATGGGTTAAGAAAAAAATATTAAATGTGTCTCTCTGTCTCCCCCTAACCCCCCCCCCCCCCCCCCCCCCCCCCCCCCCATCCAGCACATGGAGAAGATCTCCATGCTTGCGTTCCACCCGGTGAAGATGCAGAGCTGCTATGAGAAGGTGGAGCAGCTGAGCCTGGACGGTCTGCAGCAGAGGTTCGACGTGTCCAGCCCCTCCGTGTTCGTCCAGCGAGCTCAGATCCTCATGAGAGAGGTGAGAACGAATAATTTAATAATTCATACATATACAAACAATATTATGTAGCGGCTTTTCAAGGCACTCAAAGTCGCTTTGCAGCATTGTTGTTTTTGGCAGCAGATTTTGGATTTTAGTTTTAGTCGTAGTCTCTCGAATAGATTTCACTTTAGTTTAGTCACATTTTAGTCACCTGGAATGTTTTATTTTAGTCACCTGGAATGTTTTAGTGTTGGTCTAGTTTTAGTCTACTAAAGTCGACTAAATCTACAGTTGATTTACTAAAATGTATTTTGGCGGGCCTTGATACCATCGTAATGACTGTTTTTACACTTGTGAGCTTGTAGATCTGCTATTTTCAGCAAGCAACTAATTGTAAAATGACTTATACTGGATCCACTAATCCCTTCCTAACATTTTAGTCTAGTTTCTGACGAAATTGTCAGTATATTTAGTCTCAGTTTTAGTCATCATAGCTTAGTTTTCTGATTGTTGAGGGCTTTGTATGTGATAGTGAGTATTTTGAAGTCAATTCTGTACTCGACTGGGAGCCAGTGGTGGTATCTGAGTGGTTCCCTGAACGCTGAACTGCTGTGGAAAGTGGGGTCCTTGAGGGGGTCCTGACCATGGGGTTCAAATGGACCCGTAAGGGTCCATTAGTACACTCTTTATAGAGTTATGGTGGTCTTGTGGTCTAATGCAGGCGTTTCTCAAAAGTGAAGCCCGGAGAAAATGGATGATTATATCAGCCATTCAAAAGAAGAAAAAAAACAAGACATTGCGAGTTATGTTTGACATTTTTGCCACCACAAATCTTGTAGGGCAGCCTATGGGGGATCTTTGGCACAACATGTTTTGGGATGGGAGTCGGCGGCCATATCCACATCCATGTGGGGCTCCTTGACATGAAAAGGTTAGAGAACCAGTGCTGTAGGGAACATGAGACGGATCACTGGAATGGACCGGTGCCCACAAACATGGGACGAATCACTGGAATGGACCGGGGCCCACGACCAGTGTTGTTTTTGGCAGCAAATTTCTATTTTAGTTTCAGTCATAGGCCTCTTTTAGACGGCGACCATCTCCATATAACACGTCAAAGTCCCGTTGCGTTCTCATTTTTTCTTACCCTTTACACGAGAACACACGTTATGATATAATGTGCTATTATGCTATACTGTCGCTAGGTGGCGATAACGGGCTGCCAAATAGACAGGTCACCCACGTACAAGAAGAAGACGCAAGCAGCGCAACACTGCTCTGGGCGCGCGGCGCCACGGGATGATATATATTTATTAAATAAACGCTGCTGCCGCGGCTGCCGTCTATCACAAGGCTTTTTATTTACATCATGGTTTTACATTCAACATCGCTGATGAGCATCACTTTGTAGGCGAGGAGGGAGGCTTGTTCAGGAACTCCATTATATCATAATGATATTGCTCTGCATCAATGTAATAAACATATGCGCTGTGAGCCAACGTGAGCCATGATGTCATAAGTTTTGCGGATTCACCGTTTTGCCTGTTTATATGGAGACCATAGGAAACGGTGTTCTGAAAGATTTCCACTCTGGAAGGCGGTTTCACTTCGATGCGTTTTCACCTCCTGAGAACACCGTTCTCGTCTAAATGACAGCGCTAAACGGTACTTTATTTTGCCGTTTTTTATGAACACCATCCTCGTGTAAATAGCACCATAGTCTCTTGGATAGCTTTCACTTATTTTTTGTCGCATTTTAGTCGCCTGGAATGTGTTAGTGTTAGTTTAGTCGACTAAATGTCATGAGATTTTAGTCGACTAAATCTACAGTTAATTTAGTCGACTAAAATGTGTTTTGGCGGGCCTTGATGCCGTCGTAATGGCTGATTTTACACTTGCTGAAAATAGCTGATCTATACAAGCTCACAACGCTATTTTCAGCATGCAACCAAGTGTAAAATGACTTATACTGGATATCTTGTCCACTAGTCCCTTCCTAACATTTTAGTCTAGTTTTTATTTCTTGATGAAATTGTCAATATATTTAGTCTTCATTTTTAGTCATTGCAGCTTAGTTTTAATTTAGTTTCCATTTCGTCTTCGTCAGTGGAAAAGGTAGTCGACGATCATTTTTCGTCTTAGTTTTAGTCGACTGGTTTATATAGGATGGAACAGTACCGTGATATGAGATCACAGCCTCACAGGCACAGCTTTCTACCAGTACGTGTGCCTTATTTCCCTTTTTTCCCACACAGGTCTGGGAAGTGGGAATTCTGGGTGATGATTGTGGAAGATGAATTGGGTAATTTCCAGGTCTTGAAATGTTTTGTAATTACACAGTAATTCTCGAAAAGTATAGTATTCTCTCAATCCTGCTACACATACTGTACTGTAAGCATATGTGCATATTTATGCAGTTGTAGAGCCCACTGTCTTGTCTTAAGTTGTGAAGTAATTTGGCCTTTTGGTAGTCAAATCGCCCTGGCTTCAATCGGCATACAGAATATTCAATACGGAATACAGAATCTCTTAATCCAATCAAAACCATATATTGTCCTTTGCAGCTTGTACTTTTCTTGTGCTACAAAGTGCTACAAAGATTATATTACTCTGCCCGATGACTTAAGTTCTTTCTTAAAGTTTTGAAGTATGCTGTTGGACACGTCCTCGGTTATAATTCTGTACTATGCATGCCGACGAGATGCCCTCAGGCCATTGTTGTGGTCTGTGGCTCCACTGGTTCTGAGTGAAGTCTTTAAAGCTTGTGGGGTGTTTCTCACTGCTGTGGTCGGCTGCATACAACCAGCAAGCACCCATGGTTTAACTGTTCCTCACTGCTGTGGTCGGGTGCATACAAGCACCCATGGTTTACTGCTGTAATTGGTGAAATGGTGCTATTTATATAGCTCCTTTATCCAAGGCGCTTTACATAGATTGTGCATTACATTTACCCATTCACACACACACATTCATACACTGATGGCGGCGGAAACCATGCTAGGCACCAACCAGCACATCAGGAGCAATTAGGGGTTCAGTGTCTTGCTCAACGACACTTCGACACTAACTCTGGGGGAGCCCACAGGGTTCGAACTGGCAACCTTGCGGTTACCATCCAGCCACTCTACCCCTGAGCCACCGCTTCACTGTGTTGCTATTGTCTGGTTTGTCTTTGTCAACGGGTGCTACATCTCAGTGGGTTCTTCCACTATAATAATATGCTGAATGGAAGATTCTGTGGGTGGGAGGAGTACTAGTGAACAAACATTAAAAATATATAATTGAGGGTGTCCAAAAATGCTGTTTTCCTTGTATTGTCATAGACTTAACTATGCTACAAACACTTCCATTCCTCATTTTGTATTTTAGTGGCAGATATATTAATTAGTACTAATTAATCACTTTATAACTGAAGATTATTCCTCACGATGGACATTTTGACCAAACAATAACCCTCACTCGGTAATTTCCAGCTTTCCAGCACACAATTCAAGAACGTATGTTCTGTACCTACCTAGATTGTGATATGACCTTCGTTGTTACACACATCTATACAGGGAAGAAGTCTTCAAGAGTTAAAACAGTCAGGCCATTAATTTAGCCACTCCTGTGGAGAACCACAGAGCCCGGTCTCCTCGGCAGAGCCTGGCACCCACGGGGGGGGGGGGGGGGGGGGGGCAGCGTACCGAATCCAAGGTCATTCACAGTTCAAACACAAACATGAATCGGCCACTGTTTATAAATTACGTACACAAAAGCTCCACAACCTCCTTCCCCCAGTGCTACGCTATACTATACACTGTGTAAAAAAACAAAAGGAAAGAAAGACGTTTTGTCCTTTTTATTGGGTGTTCCGAAATCCAACGCTATTCATTTCCTTAAAGTATGTGGAAGAAATGCTGTACAATGCCAATGAAGAGAATTGGTTTCACCCATGCACATTTAGGGCAGTTTTTCCCCACGTATTTTTTCAAGTACATACAAGTGCCAAGTATACGAAGTGATTCAACTTATTTTAAGATCGTTAATGGAATTAACAATTCATAATGGAATTTGGCTTGTTTTGTTTTAACCAAAAGATATCACTTAACCTACCTTTTTTTTTTAGCTTACTGAACTGACTTTAGCCATTGTGGAGAGAGAGAGGGGGAGAGAGAGAGAGAGATCTCTAAAGCTTCTTGTAGGGACGAGGGTGCCCTCTGGTGGTGGTTGGAATTTAGTCACCAAGTACTATTAATGTTTTAGTCAACCAGTGGTCCTTGAGGTGGTTCCAGGTGGTCCCCGGCTAAATGTTGGTAACCAAATGGACCCTTATACAGTAGATCTTGAGAGTGTTAAATGAAATGAAGTGTTTACGCTCTCAAGAGATAAATTGTTAAACATCTGCATACTTCATTTACAGGAAGCCTACACAATTAGGGAATGTAGAAGAACGTTAATACCTGTTATCTCTCCTATGGTACCAACATCAATACAGCCTGGAACTGTGGACTAAATCTTATCCAATGACAACAATGTGTGTGTGTTGCAGCAAATGGATGATGCCGTGTACACCTTTGAGCAGATCCTCCACCAGAGTTTGGAAGCCATGGGGACCGAGGGGCTGTGTAAGGTCATCCAGCGCTGCCAGGATCGCGTCATCAAGGTATATATAAGACAACAGACGGAGGACAGGCATGCAGCAGAGCAGCAGAGGGGTGCTGCTCCGGACTCCCCCAATTGTAGTTAGAAACCGACACGTTCATAGTTAGTTAGGGCAAGTGGTTCACAAACCCCCCCCCATAAGAGAAGATTTTTACGGCTCTAGCAGTGATTCTCAACCCGTTTAATTTCAAGGACCCCCCCAGTTTGACATGCATTAGTCTATGGACCCCCATTGAATGGCATTTCTATCTCTGAGACCCCCAATTTATATTGTAAAATCAATGTTAATTTAACTCTGAGAGCGTATAAATGGAACCAAATGGACCCTAACAGGTCCATTTGGAGAGAGAAGAGCTGGGGCGGTGGCGGTGGTTGTCTCTTCACCGCGGCTCGTGACATCATGTTGTAGAAAATCCAGACTATGTGTATGTATGTACTACTATTTTTAAGTACTAGCAGACACAGAATCTGTAGTATATAAGGGATTTCAATAATAATTTATTCTTAGCAGTGTATATTTTATTTGTTATTTGTGTTTTAGCTTAAATCTTTACTGAGCAGGATTTGACCCCCTTTGAAATACCATAAATGTATCTCACAAATTATTACTGCTCAATCTATACCTATGGCTTAGCAGTTTTCAACAACCAAATGGCCAACTGCAACGCCCATCCCTCCGGTTCATGGGATCCAAGTAAGCAGTCAACGCGTCCCTCCAGGTTATGGGAACAATGCCCAACAACACTTTTAATCACAGCTCTTTGCCAGCTGTGTCTACTCGTGCTTGGCATCTCCACCGACGCCATGGCCTCAGTATATTATTCACCGGGTATCTCAGGCGTGTACTTGGCCCACTGTCCAGCTCTGGCTCCTCTCGAGGGTCTACCTCCGTCAGTGTATAAAAACACTAATCTAATCAAATCAACCTTTTATTTATAGAGCACATTTACAAAGACCAGCGGTCAAACCAAAGTGCTGTTCAAGGTCCGATAAGAGAAAGCAAGCTTACAGAGCACAAGAAAAACAACACACGTAATATAACAGCCACAGTAGACACAGTTTACAGTCCTTCTCAAAACGAAAGTCACAGAATCACAAAAAAACGCAGTAGAGTGTTAATTCAAACTGTTATGAATCGGGTCACAAAACCTTTTTTATGCCAGCGACCATCCGTACATACGTGGCAAAGGTTGACCGCTCAGGAATGCAGACTTTAATGCAGACTGCCATTAAGTTTGGCAAAAGCATTTTGCATTTTTTCAACCTCAATCTTTTGGTTCTCACTGATGTTCATGATAAAATATCAAAAATAAAAATCCACCTGGTCTGTGTCTCATAGGAGGGCTGTGGGCAGTTCAGAAACCCGTCCACCAGTGACATCATCGATGGGGAATCCAAGCCAATAGAATTCTATAATGGAAGCCATCGTTCTTGCAATAAATCTTGTTTAAAAAAATCTGCCTGATGATGATGTCACTGGTGGACGGGTTTCAGAACTGCCCACAGCCCTCCAATGAGAGACAGACCGAGTAGGAAAGGCGTTGTGCTTTTTAGTTAGATTAGTGAGAACCAATGGGTAGGTTTAAAAGAGGTGAAGTGATAGTAGGGAAATGGAGCACAGCCATGGTCATCACATGGGCATACCTAACAATCTATGCCAAAACAATGGGAACATTTTTGTGTATTTTGATATCGCTTCCTTTGAACGAAAACGAAAGCTGCGTGTCGAGGCCTGCACGAATAAAAATGTGTCTTGATTTCATTCACCTGGTTTATTCCCATCGCTGCACGTCCTCCAAACACAGCTGCTTCTGATTACAGAACTACTCCGTTTTTAATCTCATTCCAGATGACATCCAGACAGTGTATTACTCATTTTAAACTTAATCAGCACGCTAAGATATATATTCTGAAAACATTATAGTTTAGAAATGAACCACGAGCTTTGCTGCCCGTCTCTCTAGTGACGTTCTGATTGGTTAAAAAACACACAGCTTTCCGTTTTTAAGAGTGAAACTTCAAAATGAAATGCTCCAAATAGCCATTGCACAGGGTCTTTAAGATAAACTGATTTAGAGTGTGGTGGTCAACAGTCATGGTCACTGTGACCTCACAAAAACAAACACAAAACATGCTCATGAAATGTCATCAAAGTCTTCACTACATACAGCATACTATGAGTCTGGACAAACATGTCAACTGTAACTGGCAGGCGGAGGCATACAGCTGCAATGTAATATTTCTATATTATTTCTCTACTGTGCTGTGACAAAGGATATATCCACGTAGCAGAGCCAAATAACTCAAATATATTTCCTTCTTATTGATTTAGGTATAGGTCAGTGACCGTTCCCTTTCCAGAGTCACGTTCCCATTATTCTTCCCATTGTCCTTTTTAGAAATTTGACTATGACAGCAGTACGGTGAGGAAGCGTTTCTTCAGAGAGGCTCTCCTTCAGATCTTCATCCCTTACATGCTGAAACAGTTGACCCCATCCTGTGCTTCTGTAAGTACCAACGTGCACACACAGCAAAAGGTTTTGCTGTGCAGAATTAAATGTCTTAGTTCATGTTCACACCCTGTTCTCAGTCGATGTCATTATCTGATCTTTAGTTTAGACCAGGGTTTTAAGAATCAACCTGGGGAGTGGACCATTGTTGTGTTGGGAAAGCTTGAAAAAAACCTTTCATATTTGAACTCATGTTCAACTGATTCATTGCAACGTATGTATGAGCGAGCAGACACGCATGCGATTGATTATATGGGCACATTTCCTAATAATGGTGACTCAACCAACCTGGCAAACCGGTACACTTTCCCTCAACATTTTAACCCTTTTTCTGTGGAAGTTCTTGACGTCCGACTTCCCAGTAAAGTGCCTTACAGAGTCGAACTGTAGAAGCACTACTGACAACATCGACACGTCATCATACGTCACCAGGTGTGGTGCAGGGGTTCTCAACCTGGGGGTCGCGACCCCTCAAGGGGGTCCCCAAATTATTTTGGGGAGTCCCCAAATCTTTTTTTTTTTTTTTCTGCAACCGGATGGCTGGAAAAATAGGTTTACATAGTACACAATACACATAGTGCATGCATAAACTTTCCTTAATGATTATATCTGGTTTCAGTATTTATTGTCTCCACCAGGCCGAAGGCATGTGGGGAGAGTATGTTTTGCACTCCGTCCGTCCATGTGTCCGTCCGTGTGTGTGTGTGTGTGTCCGTGTGTGTGTGTGTGTCCGTGAGCAGCTAATCTCGGCCACCGTTAACCCGGTCGATGCCAAATTTTGCACACACACTCCCTGGATGCCAACGATGAACCTCTGCCCCATAATTCCCACAACGGCCTGTTATAGCGCCACCAGGAGGCCGCTTTGTGCAAAACAAGTTTTTGCACAGCACACCTACAGATTTTATCCAAACATCACGCAAATTGGTACACAGTCTCTCTAGAGCCATTCAACCAAACGGGTCTTTCAGATTTCTCAGACTCCATCCTGATTGGTTAAGATTGGCTTCCAAAGTTCACAGGAGTGCTCAGTTTCAAACAAAATGCTGCAAATCATGAACACATCGCGTGATTTCCGTGAAATTGTGCACCCACATTCCCACTAGGCCCAGGACAAAATGCCACATGAACAATTTCAACTCAGCCTCAAGGTGGCGCTATAACTGGCCGAAAAGTGTTTTTACCTCTAACTGCACGGATCTGTGGATAACCTGGTGGAGACCTGTGCCCAGAAGGGCACTTTTTCTAGTTCATGATGTGTTTTCTCTATTATTAAGGTTATTGTAGCGGTCAATTTGTATTGGTGGTGGGGAGGGGGAGGGGGCGGGGCGGAGGGTCGCGAGACATGGCCAAAGCATTTTCGGGGGTCCCCAGCCAAAAACGTTGAGAACCCCTGATTTAGTGCACTGTTTCTCAACTAGTGGTCTCTTTCCTACATTACTAATACATTACAAAATGCATAGTGTAGGGACCACATGGAATACCGTCACGAAGCACAAGTGGTGATTGAAAACCCCTGGTTTAGACCAACAACATCATAAAGATTATTTTGTCATTTGTCACTGGATGGTGTATTCAGGATTGTGACCTCACAAATGGAGAGGGAGGGGGGCATCAGAGTTTGAGACATGGTTTCCAAATCCCATTGCAGATGGAGATCCCTACTGTTCTCCTTTTGTAACACCCATATTGTCTCATTTCCAGGAGCTTCCACGCTTCCAGGAGCTCATCTTTGAGGACTTCTCTCGCTTCATCCTGGTGGAGAACATCTTTGAGGAGGTGGTGCTCCATTCAGTCATGAAGGACATCAGTCTGGGTGAGTTCTTCTTTCTCGCAATCACTGTGTTCACAATAATCATGGAGTAAATTGAAGCTGCTCATTAAATCGCTATGTTCTAGTTGACCAAAATGTGTCTGTCACTCTCTCTTTCTCCAGCCGTGAAAGAGGCCGCAGTCCAGAGGAAACACAACCTGTACAGAGACAGCATTGTCCTCAACAACAGTGACCCCAACTTGCACCTCCTTGGGGAAAAACCCTCCGTTGACTGGACTGGGGAGTATGGGGCCAAGGAGGAGGAGGTTGAGGGGGCTGGGCAGGAGGACGACGCAGATGAGGAGGGAGCCGAGGCCAAGAGGAGGACAAGGATGAAGCAGGTGGTGTCGATGATCCAGGTGGATGGGCCACCTGTCCTCCTCAACGCGTCATGCTTGGAAGTGCCTGGGGTGGAAGGCATTCCTGAGGAGGAAGCAGACGAGGACATGTGTAGCAAGTCTACCGCTGACAGCCGAGAGGCCAAGCCCCTAGACGGTCAGAATGGAATTGTCCAAAGTCCCAAAGCAACCCCGGAGCAACCCACTGCTCTGACAAATGGTCCCGGTCCCGAGAAAGGTGATGCCAGTCCAGAGATTGCGATTGAAGAACCCTCGTTATTGGCCACTGAGAGCTTACCACGGGACCCAGAGAGTCCCACACCAGTCCAGAGTTCCATACAAAAAATAGACATTGCTGTGCAGGGTGAGGAGGACAGCCAGCCAGCAATGGTAGCGGAAGGGGCGGCAAATGAACAAATCCCAACCCTGAGCAACGAAGCGGCGACAACGTCCGAGGTAGCCCCGAATACTGAATTAGCAGCAACTTCAGAGGTAACAACATCAGATGTAGCCCCGAATACTGAAGTAGCAGCAACTTCAGAGGTAACCTTAAACAAAGAAGTAGCAGCAACTGCAGATGTATCCCCGAGTAAGGAAGTAGCAGCGACTTCAGACGTATCCTCAAACGACAAAGTAGCAGCAACTTCAGAGGTAGCCCCGGACTGCGAAGTACCAGCAACTTCAGACGTATCCTCGAACGACGAAATACCGGCAACGTCTTCAGAGGTAGCTCCGGCCAGTGAGGAAGCGGCGACTTCAGAGGTAGCCTCTCCGCTGCCTTCTTCTGCAGAGCAACTTGAGTCAACCTCCTCCATAACTGCCACTGCTACAGACACGGAACAGGCCCCTGCGTCGCCACTGGAGGAGAGTGCTCCTGAAGCTGCTCCAGCAGAGGTGGTGGCGGCGGCGGCTACCACAGCAGACTTGCCACCACCACCACACGATGACAGCGGCTTCCAGTCACCCACCAGCGAGGAGGAGGGGGATGTCGTCCCACCACCACCCCCCAGCACAGAGGCTCCACACGCAGAGGAGGGGGATGTCATCCCACCACCACCCCCCAGCACAGAGGCTCCACACACAGAGGAGGGGGATGTCGTCCCACCACCACCCCCCCGCACAGAGGCTCCACACGCAGAGGAGGGGGATGTCGTCCCACCACCACCCCCCAGCACAGAGGCTCCACACGCAGAGGAGGGGGATGTCGTCCCACCACCACCCCCCAGCACAGAGGCTCCACACACAGAGGAGGGGGATGTCGTCCCACCACCACCCCCCAGCACAGAGGCTCCACACACAGAGGAGGGGGATGTCGTCCCACCACCACCCCCCAGCACAGAGGCTCCACACACAGAGGAGGGGGATGTCGTCCCACCACCACCCCCCAGCACAGAGGCTCCACACACAGAGGAGGGGGATGCCGTCCCACCACCACCCCCCAGCACAGAGGCTCCACACGCAGAGGAGGGGGATGCCGTCCCACCACCACCCCCCAGCACAGAGGCTCCACACGCAGAGGAGGGGGATGCCGTCCCACCACCACCCCCCAGCACAGAGGCGCCACACGCAGAGGAGGGGCAGCCTGAGGAGGGAACAACAACAACAACAACAACGACGACGGTTGCCAAGGCAGCATCAGAAGCGGCAGCAAAGCCCAGTGACTCCGAGACAGGAGAAGAAGACTTGAGCAAGGCAGTGATGGCAAATGAGAACTGAGCCGTTCTTTTTTGTGATCTGAACTGTGCTATAGCCCATACAGAGGAAGACTTGTCGTATTCATTTAGTTCATTTCCAGTTACAGACCAGTTCCTATTACATCTACTTTAATTAATTGTTATTGTACTCCACACCGGTTTTTTGGGGATGACAGTTATTCTGCACATTTTTTTTCATCAAATTTCTGCCAAAGTCTATCACCCCATATTTACACTGAGCGGGCTCAGAATGATGATTTTTGATTTTATGTTTTAGTTTTCTACAGTTAAATTTTGACCGACCTGGCAACATCTGCATCCTATCCTAGTATGTAACCATTCACTTGGTAGTCTAATAGACGAGCTTGCACAGGCATCCCACGCTTGCTTTTACATTTCCTCAGTGAGAAATGTAGACATGAAAGACCTGGGGCCCTTACTCCCTAAATCCCTACACATTTAAAATACTTCAATTAGACAATCTACATCGACACGTTGCGAGCATGTAGATCAGCTATTTGAACTATTTTTTTCAAAAATGGCAAATGGTGGTGAGGTGACCACCGGAGCTGAAATAACGTTGAGCAGTGGTGAGTAAAAACAGAGAGAAGAGCTGGGGCGGTGGTTTGCTCTTCACAGCAGCTTCATGTTGCAGACCTCATGTTGTAGTTCGGTGGTCGCCTCACCACCGAAAATCCAGACTATGAATGAGCCTTCAGGGGTAAGTGGTGGCACAAGTCAAAATCTAGCACCTGGTGTCCTTATGGTATATTGTGTATACATGGTGTATGTTAATGCCCCCAAAAAGGCTACATAGCCTACTGAATAATCTGGATGGGATGTGTCATAACTCTGAATTACCGTGAGAATGTGTTTAATTGAATGTCGTGACCTCAATAAAGTGCTATTTATAGAAATCTCAAGTACAAAAGTGGAACAGGTCTTCAAGTTGGAAATGTTTGTTTTTTTCCCTGCATTGTTTTGTATTTCAGATTGAATTGACCATCTGTCAAATACTGTATGTTGATGCAAAGAAACCTGATGTCTCAGTATTTGACAATTTCTTGTATACTGTGGGGATAACACTATTTTCATTATTTTATCCCGTAACAAAGAAAGCATATGTAAATTGTGTATAAATGCTATTATGGGCCCTCTGGACTTATGGTCGCTTTCACTATCAGTCATTTTTACATTATCTTTTTTTATATAGTTTCATTCTGTTGGTTTTCCCTCTTGTTTTTATTTATTGTTTTTCACGCTTTTGCAATGTGTCCCTGTCTCCCTATCCCCTTTTGTGTGTACTTTTAAATTTATTTTACTCTTGTTGGATACAAATGACTTATTGATAATAAATCATTATTGATTAAATATAAAATTAGTCTATGACATTTCTTATGGTTTTACTTGAACTTTTGTGTGTGTGTGTGTGTGTGTGTGTGTGTGTGTGTGTGTGTGTGTGTGTGTTTTCCCCAGCCAAATGAGTAGTTCAATTCAACTATAAATAGAATCATGACTATGAATGTAGAATTTAGACAATTTAATTTACACCTAAATGGAACAAGAAAATCAATTACAATTCTAATTCAGTGTCCCCTATAGCTAGCACAGTTTCATTTGAAATGTTGGCTGGGTGGCCTTTATGGTCTAGTACTTTTCTAGTAAAGTAGATTTGGTGTGGGTCTTTGTCATTAAAATGTTTGATCTAGGGGATCTCTGGTCATTCAATCTGAACCCGGGGGCCCTGTGGCGGTGGGTCCCCGGGGGGGGGGGGGGGGCTGTGGCAGGGCGGTTGGCCCTCCTATAATTTGCGCTGTTGACCAGTGGTTTTCAACCCTTTTCATATCAAGTAGTAGTAGTAGTAAG
Organism: Protomyctophum parallelum; assembly: GCF_964188405.1. Lineage (NCBI taxonomy): Eukaryota > Metazoa > Chordata > Actinopteri > Myctophiformes > Myctophidae > Protomyctophum > Protomyctophum parallelum. The sequence goes on from NC_139710.1 coordinate 38,319,098, forward strand.
CAGCCTTGCCGAGCCATGAGGCCCATAGGGCAGGAGCCTATCTCCTGTTTCTGTAGCGTGTGAGGCAGCCAACCTGGACATGCTAGTATGTTGCAGGTATGTCGCAGGGACTTACCCCCAATCCAACCCTTGATGCTGAGTGTCAAGCAGGGAGGCACATGGTACCATTTTTAGAGTCTTTGGTATGACCTGGCCGGGGATCGAACCCCCGACCTCCCAGTTTCAGGGCGGACACTCTAACCACAAGCTTGTCTTTTCATATCAAGGCGACAAGGCCCATTATTTTTTCTGCATTTGAGCCATGGACCACCATTTGATGAGATTTAGCACACTCAAAACTAAAGAATATACATTTCCATGCTGTTTTGATTCTATTTTATTTTATTTAGCACAGTACAAAAACAATACAAAAGGGAAAATACGTTGGTACCATCAGGAGAGCTAACAGGCAACGTGAAGATCAAAATAACAATTCTTCTACATTCTCTAATTGTGTAGGCTTCTTGTAAATTAAGTAATGCCGTTTATAAACAATAATTTAACTCTTGACAGTGTACAAATGATGTATTGATCCATTTGGTTTCATTTAGTACACTCAAGAGTTAAAGATCTAGACTAGTGTAAGGGTCCATTTGGTTACCAACTCTCCATCATTCAGCTGGGAACCCCCTCAAGGACCACTGCTGGTCCCCGGACCACTTGTTGAGAAGCACTGGGAGTGATTAAATCCAGAGAGTTACGACAACTCCGTTCACTTCATGGGGCCAGTCCAATGGCGGCTCGCCTACATAGACTTCTATTGAGAATGGGGACAACAAATAGGGACAAGTCCTGGACCGGAAGTAGGCAGAAATGCATTGGACCCGGGCAACAGCCCAGCTTTAATGATCTTAAATCCCTTTATTTTAGATTGTTTTGTAGTCATCGTACAACATAAACATTACAGAGCCTTTAGCTGTCACTGTACAGCACTTTAACAAAGTTGGCATGTTGCACACATGCCTGAAATTGCTCATATTTGCGCCGCTCTCGTTGAAAACAATGTATTTCAAACTCCAGAATGAGAGTTCATTCTGCCCCCTCAATATCCTAACGTAGGTGGCTCTGATTATATCAGCGTCATGACGACACAGGCTCAGCACACACACAGGCAGCAGTGAAGCAGCTTCATTCAACCAACCTTCAGTTCACTTCACCCCACCACCTCAAAGCCATATGGTGGCACATCATCCTGCACCAAAAACAGAGGAGCTGCTGCAAGCAACAATGGCTGTCCGTTATGTTTACACCCACTGACCGTGTCATCATCATCACCAGTGCGTTTTTGAGTAGAGACTCGACACTATAGCACCACCGCATTTGTGTTTTTTTCGGAGCCTTAATTCCCCCCTGACTTGACTGTACAAGGAGATAGATAAGAGAGACAGGGGAATGGTCATCCGCGACCCCCCTACAGCTCCTTCTTCTCCTCCGTCTCTCCATCTGTCGTAGTAGGAGCGCTGCCTTCGCAAGTTCGCTATCCCGACTCGATCGGATCGCAGCATGCTGTCCTCCCCGGGAAGAGGCGTCGGGAAGCGGCCGCGGACCGCGCTGCTCACCGGTGGTGGCCTGCAGGTTGCGGTCCTGGCGAGCCTCGTCGTGGCGAGCACCTGCTTGACAGGTAAAGTAAGGACAACAACAATGAAGGACACTTTATGTTTCTGATTTGTGCTGCCTGTTGTTGTTGTTGTTGTTGATGATAATGAGGCCGAAAATGTGCTCTTTAGTTTTCGTTTATTTCATTCTGACACATGCACGCTGATGAATGATCATTCCATTTCATTCTACACGCGTTTAATACACATGCAAAAATAATGAACTAACAAAAATACTGTACTTGTAAAGTTACTTCGCATTTTTGGTATTTGATTTTGAAATGTAAGCTATAGTCTTATTAGCCCCATATGTGCCCTAATGAGCGTAGGGAGAGGGCACATATGTGGCTATAGTCTTATCTACTGTGTATATACAATAGCCATGTTTTAAGCTTATCCAATGCACCTGCCTCCCTGAGTCCCTGTTAGCCCCTTTCGGGACCCTACATAAAGCTTTTCTGGACTGGGTCGAACAAAATGTCAGAAACTTCAGTACCATTGGGTTCTGCTTGGAGGGCTAAGTCCCTGTATGAGTGACGGGATGGCTTTAGGCGTCACTGTGAAGCCCCCTCCTCCCAATTGTTATCAAGAAAGATAATCGAATCAATGAACACAATTCATTCAGTTGCATCTTTGCACCAACGTTAACTTTACAAATACAATTGATCAAACATGCATTTTGTTTTCATTGATGAGTTGGGCTTAAAGTGCTTTAGTCTCCCACCAAAATTAATACCACACACAAGCTACAATGAAACTACTAACTAAAGTACTGACTATACATGACATTATAATAACTGCACAGACCGTTCAATGTTCATATCCGTGCCACTGACTGTTGCACATTAGGTGACACATTTGCCAGCGTGGCTGTGATGGTGTTGGTGTGGCATGATCTAACTGATCTGATAAGTTGTGACGTATATCGGTGGTTTTCAACCTGCAGTGGTCCGGGGACCACCACTGGACCTTGAGGGGGTTACTTCTTGGTGGTCCCCAGCTAAATGACGGTGTTGTGGGGTGAAATCACACGTGCCTAAAGAGTTGGTAAACCAAAGGGAACTAAAGCTTGAGAGCGTAAAATGAAAAACAACTAGAAAAAGTGCCCTTCTGGGCACAGGTCTCCACCAGGATTTCTTCCTCAGCCTAGTGGGAATATGCGTGCACAGTTTCATCGCAATCGGACGCTGCGTTGAGGAGTTGTGGCGATTTGTACAGCACTCCTGTGAACTTTGGAAGCCAATCTTAACCAATCGGGATGGAGTGTGAGAAATGTGAAAGACCGGTTTCGTTGAATGGTTCTAGAGAGACTGTGTACCAATTTGCGTGATGTTTGGACAAAATCTGTAGGTGTACTGTGCAAAAACTTGTTTTGCACAAAGCGGCCTCCTGGTGGCGCTATAACAGGCCGTTCTGGAAAGTTTGGGGCAGAGGTTCATCGTTGGCATCCAGGGAGTGTGTGTGCAAAATTTGGCATCGACCGGGTTGTTTTGCACAAAGCGGCCTCCTGGTGGCGCTATAACAGGCCGTTCTGGAAAGTTTGGGGCAGAGGTTCATCGTTGGCATCCAGGGAATGTGTGTGCAAAATTTGGCATCGACCGGGTTAACGGTGGCCGAGATTAGCTGTTCACGGACACACGGACACACGGACACACACACGGACGGACGGACACGCGGACGGACGGAGTGCAAAACATACTCTCCCCACATGCCTTCGGCCTGGTGGAGACAATAAGTTAACTTAACTTAGGCTCTCAATAATTACTTAATTGTTAAACATCTGCATTACTTAATTTACAACAAGTCTACACAATTAGAGAATGTAGAAGAATTGTTATTTTGATCAAGGTTTGCCTGTTCTCTCTCGTAATGGTACCAGCATCAATGCAGAATGCAAATTGTGTGGACAAAATCTTATCCAACAAAACATTTTTTCGGTTTTTGGGTCTGAGAGGCTAAATGGTGGTCCGTGGCTCAAATGCAGAATAAACTAGAAAAAGTGCCCTTCCGGGCACAGGTCTCCACCAGGTTATCCACAGATCCGTGCAGTTAGAGGTAAAAACACTTTTCGGCCAGTTATAGCGCCACCTTGAGGCTGAGTTGAAATTGTTCATGTGGCATTTCGTCCTCGGCCTAGTGGGAATGTGGGTGCACAATTTCAAGGAAATCACGCGATGTGTTCATGATTTGCAGCATTTTGTTTGAAACTGAGCACTCCTGTGAACTTTGGAAGCCAATCTTAACCAATCAGGATGGAGTCTGATAAATCTGAAAGACCCGTTTCGTTGAATGGCTCTAGAGAGACTGTGTACCAATTTGCGTGATGTTTGGACAAAATCTGTAGGTGTACTGTGCAAAAACTTGTTTTGCACAAAGCGGCCTCCTGGTGGCGCTATAACAGGCCGTTCTGGAAAGTTTGGGGCAGAGGTTCATGGTTGGCATCCAGGGAGTGTGTGTGCAAAATATGGCATCGACCGGGTTAACGGTGGCCGAGATTAGCTGTTCACGGACACACGGACGGACACGCGGACGGACGGAGTGCAAAACATACTCTCCCCACATGCCTTCGGCCTGGTGGAGACAATAATAATGGACCTTGATATCAAAAGGGTTGAAAACCACTGACGTATATGGCACTCAATCAAGCCTTGTCTGGACAACGGTCACACCATAGCAAGCGCTTCAAGCTTGGAAACTATAGGGCTGCGAGGACAAGATAATATGCTGCAGGAGATGGACTGGACGGTAAACACTTAAGGTGTCTAGTGAGTGGGATAATCAGTTTGTCGCTTTATTATCAACGCAGAGGTATGGAATGGAAACTGGTTACCATCAGCAACACGTACATACATAACATACATAAATAGGCACATTCCCTCTCTGTCAAGTCTGAAGAGGCCGCTATCTGTCGCTGTCCAATTGCACGCTGTTACTTACACGTCACACCAAGCTATTCTGGGTAGCAGACAAACCGCAATAACAATTCCTGTTCGGAGAGCAGCATCAAGAAGACAATTAAAACTGTATGGAGAAAGCTCACTGATTTGCAATTAAGTAGAAATTATTAAACCTCTCCACCAGTAAATTCAAAGCACAGGGTGTGCCTTCGTGTCATTAGACTGTAGTGTAAACCTCTGAACTATAGGGGTGTGGGCGAAATATAATATCACAGTATATTTTCAAGCAGCATCACGATATTATCACAATATTCTTTCATGTGGTGTTTTTAGGGTGGTTGTTCAAGTTACTTAACAGTACAACCTCCTACAGGGTAACAGAAACTAAAATAAAAAGGATTAACAGAACATAGAACTTAGATCAAAATACTTAAATTTTGGCTGACGAAACGTCGTTGTGAAAATGTATAAATGAAGGTATCGAACAAACTGCAAAGTGCAAATCATAGAATTAACTGTATCACAATATATATATATATATACTGTGTGTGTGTGTGTGTGTGTGTGTGTGTGTGTGTGTGTGTGTGTGTGTGTGTGTGTGTGTATATATATATATATATATATATATATATATATATATATATATATGATTTCTCTGAAAAGGCATATCGTGGAGACATTGTATCACAATATGATAATTTATCACTATATCGCCCACCCCTACTCTGAACGAACGAGTGAAATTACATACACTGAATTAACACACTGTATGGGCCAACGTGAAAGACAAATCTGCTTGCTGTTCTACAGTATTCCTCACATATCGCCAGGCTATATTGTATAGTTTTCATTACATATTCCCATTTCCCCATCCATTCCAGTCTCATCTCCAGGCTCTGTGTGTCGACCTATAAAGCAGCATTTTGTTTGTTGTTTGACTGTGTGCATCTCCATGATCTCCACGCCTTGTTATGTCTTTGTTTTAGCGTTGAGAATGCATGTTCTTATCTCATCTCTGTCGCCCTTCTCTGCTGTCATTCAGAAACATTAATTAGACTACATCTCTTCCATGAAAGAAGATAAAGAGTGTGTGCGTGCGTGCGTGCGTGCGCGCGCTTGTTATGAAACGCATGAGGCCAGTTGCAGCAGCATAGTGAGACAGTTCCCATGTTAAAGGACATCTGGGATTTACTGACGTGGATGTTTAGTGGGAACATTTCAGCAATCAGAGCCACATGACATGTGACCAGAGTCTGACAGTAAAGGCATATTCATGATGTGTTTTGGTGAGCGGTATGTCGCTTATGTAGCGTGACGTCATGTTGTAGTTTTCGGTGGTCACCTTTATCAAATAAAACTGGATTATGAATAGGCCGGTGTGTCTTGAAACGGCATACTGTATGGGTAGGGTACTTGAGTCGCCCAAAATTGGAGAAAAAAGACATAAGTGGAATGAAATGTTTATATTACGACAGGTAGTTCTTCTGAATAAGCAATTGGTTGAAATAGGCTATCCAGCCGTGCTGAAATGAGCATGACAGCACACTTAGCTGTCTTTAGAAGATTTGAGAACGGATTAATCACATTAGAAATATCATCAGTTGTGCTGCTTAGTGATTAGTTTTGTCAGAGCGGCAGCATTATTGGCTTAGGAATGGAACATAAATTGCAGGTATTACGCTCCTGTATTTTAACATCAGTTACCACTTGGAGAGCCAAGTTAGTACTTGGAGAGCCAAATATTTTCTGAGGTGGTACTTCAGTATAAAAAGGTTGGGAACCAATGGGGTAGAGATAGAATCACTTGATAAACAGATGAGGGTTCAGTAGGGAGGCAGAACAAGTGAAATGTCTGTCATTGGATAGCCAGTAGGGAGAGTTGAGTCTGGGTGCGGACGTGCGGTGATGACCTCATCAGTAGAAGAACCAGATCGCTTAACTTCTTTTCTCAATGAACTATGTGGAAGGATAGGACCTAAATGACAATGAATTGACCATATAGTTATGAAGAGTCTACCTGTTCAGTTCAACAAGACTAGGTCAAGGGAGAGCTTAAATGCTTAGAGCTGAATTTCATTTCATTTCAAAAGGATATGAAGGGATATGAATTTGCCTGAATAAAAGCTTTATCTGCAGGTCAACTTGGCTACTGCCCAGGTGCTTTATCTCTCGTTTGAAATTAAAATCTAGCTCAGTATGCTGTAGCTTACTGCAGTTATAGTAGTGTAGTGTTTGCATGCAGGTGTCAAGCTAGTAAAATAACAAGCAAATACTATTTGTAAAAATGAGGGCAACACACACACACACACACACACACACACACACACACACACACACACACACACACACACACACACACACACACACACACACACACACACACACACACACACACACACACACACACACACACACACACACACACACAGAGAGAGCAGACCAGAGATAAAGCAGCAGGCGGGCGGTCATGAAGTACGCTTACTAGTCTATAGCACCAGTTTCAGTGGGTCGGGACTCGGGACCCATTTGTGGGTCACGGACACATTGTCATGGTTTGTTCCATACAATACATTGTCAAAAAACATCCCCCCCCCTTTTCAGGAATTAATAACAAAATCCAATGTTTTTTTATTTATTCTTTTTTTTCAAATAATGTCATGAAGAAATGAAAGAAAAATCTAAGAAATTCCATAAATTAGAAGTAGTGAAAATAGCCGATCCAAAAGCTGTGAGATTTTAGATCGGCTATTTTCACTAGTTTGGGTTTCACTATTTTCACTAGTTTGGGTTTCAATATTTTCACTAGTTTGGGTTTCACTATTTTCACTAGTTTGGGTTTCACTATTTTCACTAGTTTGGGTCCCGGGGCGAATATCTCATTTCTGTTTTGGCTCACGAGCTGAAAAGTTTGGGAAGTTTGTAGTTGCTCAAGTCTATACTATATAGAACAGAGATGGAGCAACTGGCTGTCATGTGTCATGTCTGCACCCTGTGAAGTATGGTTACTCTATAGAAGCTGTCATGTGTCATGTCTGCACCCTGTGAAGTATGGTTACTCTATAGAATCTGTCATGTGTCATGTCTACACCCTGTGAAGTATGGTTACTCTATAGAAGCCGTCATGTGTCATGTCTACACACTGTGAAGTATGGTTACTCTATAGAAGCTGTCATGTGTCATGTCTACACCCTGTGAAGTATGGTTACTCTATAGAAGCTGTCATGTGTCATGTCTACACCCTGTGAAGTATGGTTACTCTATAGAAGCTGTCATGTGTCATGTCTACACCCTGTGAAGTATGGTTACTCTATAGAAGCCGTCATGTGTCATGTCTACACGCTGTGAAGTATGGTTACTCTATAGAAGCTGTCATGTGTCATGTCTACACCCTGTGAAGTATGGTTACTCTATAGAAGCTGTCATGTGTTATGTCTGCACCCTGTGAAGTATGGTTACTCTATAGAATCTGTCATGTGTCATGTCTGCACCCTGTGAAGTATGGTTACTCTATAGAATCTGTCATGTGTCATGTCTACACCCTGTGAAGTATGGTTACTCTATAGAAGCCGTCATGTGTCATGTCTGCACCCTGTGAAGTATGGTTACTCTATAGAAGCTGTCATGTGTCATGTCTACACCCTGTGAAGTATGGTTACTCTATAGAATCTGTCATGTGTCATGTCTACACCCTGTGAAGTATGGTTACTCTATAGAAGCTGTCATGTGTCATGTCTGCACCCTGTGAAGTATGGTTACTCTATAGAAGCCGTCATGTGTCATGTCTACACCCTGTGAAGTATGGTTACTCTATAGAAGCTGTCATGTGTCATGTCTGCACCCTGTGAAGTATGGTTACTCTATAGAAGCTGTCATGTGTCATGTCTGCACCCTGTGAAGTATGGTTACTCTATAGAAGCCGTCATGTGTCATGTCTACACGCTGTGAAGTATGGTTACTCTATAGAAGCTGTCATGTGTCATGTCTGCACCCTGTGAAGTATGGTTACTCTATAGAAGCCGTCATGTGTCATGTCTACACCCTGTGAAGTATGGTTTAATACTCTATAGAAGCTGTCATGTGTCATGTCTACACCCTGTGAAGTATGGTTACTCTATAGAAGCTGTCATGTGTCATGTCTACACCCTGTGAAGTATGGTTACTCTATAGAAGCGTTGCCCTGCAGCTGCTCCACTCCACACAACACCCACTGGCCCCTAATCAGGTTATCTGTGATTGGATGGCTTTAGTGCAGGTCCGGTCTCAGGCTCAGCTCGCCCACTCACCCACCCAAGGAGAAATGCCAAACAAGAAGCCTAGTATAATGTCAAGCCTCTTCAATCCTGGCTTGAGGGCGAAATTTCAGGATTTATTTAAAAGCCAGATCGTATTGATCACTGCTTAAGGCCTCTGTCTGCCGGTATCTTTTAATTTAGATGGAGACGGATAGATTGACCTGGCTTAATGATCCCCGTGGGGACATTCAGGTGTTGTGGCAGCAACAGCAGTATGTGTGAAACGGAAAAGAGGATAGGTATATGTACAGTAGTAGTAGAGAGATAATAAGTCTGTATGGGTACTGGGTAGAATTTGCTAATACGAGACATTGAGATTCTGTGTGTGGGTAATGGGTATAGACGGATTCACAGAGGGGTGCCCTGGGCGTGGCCATTACTGAGGGGTAATCCATGGAGCAGGTGCTCCGTAGGCCAGGTGTAGCTAATCAGTGCTGCTGCGCTTAATGGTACACCTCAGTAATGGCCGCACCCAGGCAAGCCTCTGTGAATTTGTCTATAGGACCACTACTGGTTGTCTAGCATAAGACAAGCAAGCGGTACTACTGCCTGAAGGTCAAAATGTAATGTGTCCACTGAGCAAGTAAGCAGGACTGTTTGCTCAGCGATAGAAATGTTAGTATGTACTTGCACGGGGGGTGGGGGGCTGGGACATGAAAGTTACAACGCCTTTCAGGCACAGCAACAACGTTGCAACGAGAGATGTTGGGCTCTATTTTGTCAAAAATCACAACCACGTAAAGTGAGGGGCGCTCTTATCGTACATCATCATGGATCATCTCATACTGGCCAATCAGAATGCCTGTTGCCACAAGTTTACGTCATATTTGGTGGACATTTGACCTAATTTCTCCTTTCATTGTCCATGGCAAATATGAGACGTGTGGGGACAAGATGACGTACATTTTCCATTCGTTGTCAATGGCATTTAATGTTTGTGTTGCGGACGCTGTATAAACGCTGTATAAAGGAGGCCCTAGCGCCCCTCAAAAATCACACCCGTGTGAAGTGAGGGGCGCTCTTATCATTATACATCATCGTTCCCACACGGTCTAAATGGGTTAAATATGTCATATTTGGCGGACATTTGACGTAATTTCTCCTTTCATTGTCAATGGCAAATATGAGACGTGTGGAGACAAAAGCTGTAAAATCACACCCGTCTCTAGTGAGGGGCGCTCGTCGTCGTACATCATCCAATAAATAAAAAAAATACTTCTTCATGAATTAATTTGTCAACTTATGTTATTATCTTTTAACCATGCTACAATGTTTAAAAAAAAACCCTCGTCTTTTCACCAGCCAATTTGCTTGTCTACATATATGACGTACATTTTTCTTTCATTGTCAATGGCATTTAATGTTTGTGTTGCCACAAAGTTACGTCATATTTCAGGCATACCTATGACATAATTCTCCTTTCATTGTCAATGGCAAATGTGAGACGTGACGGGATGAAAAGCTGTATATAGGAGGGGCTGGCGCCCCTCAAAAAGGCAAAGAAGTTTAGGGATAGGGGGGTAAGGCACGGATGAAAATAGGGCCCCTAATCTCTGTGCCAGATGTGCAGTTTGCCAAAGTAGGCAAGTAGGTACTTGCTTATAAGAGTTCATGTTTGACACTTTATTTTCACAGGCACATGCAGACCTTTCAAGTCCATTGTCCAATTGTCTCTTTGAAATCCTTTTAGAAATGCATCAAATGGGAGGAAAAAAAACAATGAAACTTGAGGATATACAGGATATGCAGAGTAATGTAGGACTCCCTTTGCTGATACCCAAGGAAATAATAATAATATCATACATTATAATTTTGTCCCCACTCTTTGGGATGTAAGGGGTTTTATAAGGGTATATTTGCACATGAAATTTATCCTCTGCATTTACCCATGCAACAACTACTAGGAGCACTGAGCAGCCTTTATACTGTTATACTATATAAGTAATGTGTCTTAATCAGGGACACTTCAACGGGTACAGGCTTTAGTTTCGACATACTATTGGTCCGACAACGACAACCTACCTCAAACCCTACCCTGACCATAACTGCAAGCACGGAGCAGCGTATGTTCGTCAACCGTAACGCAAGTTCTGCAACCTTAAGCAGTCGGCAACCTTAACGCAAGTTCGCCAACCTTAATCCGGTCGTTTCCCGCATGTTGGTCATATGGTATGTCGGATAAGCGTGTGCACCCCACTTCAACACTTTGCTGCCGGGGTCTGGAATCGAACCTGGGACCTTCAGCTTCTAGGAATGAAGAGTCGACCACCAAAAGAGATTAGAGATGCAATTCTTTTTCTTCTTTTTATATTGAGTTTTTTCCAGTAAAACCAGGGAAGTTAATTGGAAGTAAGATGAATGGAAAGTGTCTGAGGAGGATTGAATTATTGATGTGAATCGTTGAAAAGGTTAATTAGCTGTTAAGGTGTTTTAGAAGAAGGCATGTCGCTGAGAGCAATTGTTCAAACATTTTTAATTAAATTAATTCATAATTTGTTTATTTCCGGCTCGGTAGCAGATCTGTTGTTGTTTTCTGCTGTGAGCGCTCCACTCCAGACAAATCGACTTTCATGCACCAATGGGTCCTGATATTATGGGATATAAGGCTTCTGAGAATATATGGTGTTTTCTAAAATGTATCCATTTGATATGTAGGTTTGGTGCTTGTTTGTGGTTTAACCACATTCATTCTCAAAAATAATTCTAAATGTAAAAACAATTTGAATTTATTTTGAGTGGTGCAGCCACTCCATTGCGTAGCTACTGTAAGTGTGTCTGTCCCTCCCTATGTGTATATACATACACACACACACACACACACACACACACACACACACACACACACACACACACACACACACACACACACACACACACACACACACACACACAGGCCAGGGTGGAGGGCTAGCCGCTAGTACAGTACAGTACAGTACTACAGCACTACTCAGTTCAGACGGGTCTGATCTTTTTTTTGTATAGTATTTAAATCTGAAATATAGTCTAAAAAGAAGTGACACGTTGTGAACTTCTACATTTGTCTTTTGGCGAATTATATACGTGGTTAATGAAGTACTGAAGAGAAGGACGACAGACAGCTTTCTTCCTACTTGAGGATGAAGTTGACAGGTCTATCTTCTTGTGCATGTGCTCACATTTCGACGTCCCTCCCCATCGCTCAGAACGCGTCACGGCCATTAGTCGCGGTTGTGTTCTCCCTGCCTGTGAGGTCACTCAGCCCGTAAGCCTGCGGCAGACGCGCAGGCTGTTAACTTAAGCCCCGACCACAAGCGGTTCCCAGAGAGCATGACACTGCTGACTGACTGAATCTGTCCATATGTCCTGCCTGTTGGGAAGGACCCTGAGAACATGCCCTTCATAGGAGCGAAATGAAGGTTAAATGTTGACCAAACACAAGGCATTGTGCATTTAGTTTTTTATTTAGTGTGATTAGAATTTAGCATTAGGATGTGTACAGTCCCAAGTTGTTCCTATACAGTTTGTTTTTGAGCGGTGCCTAAGTGCTCCAATGACTGGCCGCCCGTGTGTGTGTGTGTGTGTGTGTGTGTGTGTGTGTGTGTGTGTCTGTCTGTCTGTCTGTCTGTCTGTCTGTCTGTAATGCACAAACCAGATTAAGCATGTGAAAGCCATACCACAGTGTTTTGGACTTCGAATGTGGGTAAAATGGAAGGTTATTTATTATTAGTGTCACTTTATTATACCACACCACAGCACACAGTATTATACTGTGTATAATGTGTGCTGTGGTATAATTTCCAACACAATGTTTGGTGGTTCATGCGTTTCTTTTGTCTCTGGAAGGCGTGGAATAAAGTCCTCCGTCGCCAGAACTGATTTCAGTCATGTGGATTCCACAGAAGTCAGCATGACGCACATCGAAAACGGACGATCTACAAGCTCACAGTTCTTCTGTGAGAGCGTGTACATTAGAGCATTTGAAGTGGTCAAACTAGCAACATGTTCAGAAGCATCATCCATAAAATCTTAGTCTTGGATATTTCATAAAAGCAACGGTTAAAGCCTCAATGTGTGATGTTCTTCTCCTGGTACAGCAGGAACAATATTACTAATACAACTTAATTAATTAATTAAAAATACTTTTACATATTGTGTTTTATTGTTTAGGAAACAGAGCTAGTGTGAATCTTAGTTTTTCCACACCGTTTCATAAATCGCACATTACGACTTGGCCATACAAACATTTTCAGTCGCAATTTTTTTATTTAGCTTTCATCCATGGGAAGGCTGGACAGTGAGCATGAAACAGCGGCAGGCCAGTGAGGCCAGCTGTGCTAAACTCCTAGAATTTCATATAACCATTTTAGTTTAAAAATATCTCGTATGGATTGTTGCTTGCTTGTCTCTCTCAGGTAAAATGTCCCTTCTTCCTGTCCTATTATCTTATACAATCATTGCTCTTCAATGTGTCCATCCTTTCTAAACCATGACTCACAGTGCTACCATTTACCCACTCCAAGTGTTCTCTTGAGCCTTTGAAAAATCAATGTTGGTTCAAATGTAAAGCTTTTATGTCAGTGAACAGCTTTTGAGAGTTCCACTTCCAAAGCAACACATATTTATTTTCTCTTTTCATTGATTAAAAAAAAAAAAAATCTTATTGTATCATGGACATGGTTGAAGAGTGTCATTTAACTGACTTGGTATAATAATAATAATAATAGTCCAGTGGCGAAAGGACCTGGCTATGGACCCCGGTGAAAATATTTTGTTTAGGCCCCCTAAACAAAAGTGTGTGTGTGTGTGTGTGTGTGTGTGTGTGTTCAAGTTCCTTGAACTGTACCTAAGCGATCTGTTAACATTTTCAATCAATTTGTATGTATGTTTCACTTTCAATCAATCTGTATCTGTAATGTATGTAGGAGTGCAGGGCTACAGCCTGCAGGCTATCAGAAATGACACATTTTCAGCAGATAGCAGATCTACAAGCAAGTAGCGCGGCACTCTGTGCCGCACTATGAGCTTGTAGATCTGCTATTTTTCAATAGCTAAAGAATAACATAATGCCAAACACCAAAAGGGGTTCCTGTCCAGACTATTGTACAATAACAGGATTTCATCTGTAAAAGTTATGTCCAATGAAAATGGTTTGCAGTGGAAATGTTTTCGCCTTTTTTATGTTAGGAATTATAATTATTTATAAATGATTGTTTCTCATTTTCTCAACTGTTTGCCCAACACAGTGCACCAAAGCAACCCTATTGTCTGTAACAACAATGCCAACAATTGAGGACTGAGGAGTATCCAGTGGTACTTCCAATATGTCACCTCTGCCAAGATAATAGATGGAAATGGAACTTTTCTAATCATATAATTGCATACACCTGATGCAAACTATGTGAACCAGTTGGCTAGAAACAATTGGCAATGCCAATTGTGACGAAACATTGTGACGAAAATGGCTGCGTAAAAGGCTGTTTTAGCACATGCTTTCAAATTAGAATACTAAATGAATTATTTGATGTTTTTTAATAGATTATGCCACAGCAGCACGTACACTATTGAAGCCCTGTAACGAAGACTGACTAGGATGTCTAGTATGACAATCCCTATATTTGGGCCCGAGCCGACCTAGTGCTGATATCGGATAGATGTGGTAGAACTATATATGGATAGATCTAACTGGCTTATAGTCATCGTGACAAGCCTGGTCGGAGAATATATAAAGGGTCGGCTTCAGGGAGAAGGCAGAAGTCGAAGCATCCTGGTTTAAGTTAAAAATCAGCAATAGAGCTTTGAGCTATTATATAAGCCCTATGATGTTGATCTTAGCTATATGTGCCGTCATTAGCATCCGGTGTCACCCAGTGTCATTATCATTAGAACGTAATGGAGGCTGACTCGGACAGAATATTAGTCGTGAATAATGATTTCCGTTGATGCATGTTATCCGGCTGTTCCTTAAATATGCACTCTATTTGCAAGTCTGACATCTCTCCAGCCCCTCTATTTTAAGATACAGACTCGCTATCCTGGAACTGGAGGAAATGCATGCCATGCCATGCACGCATAGATTTGAATTAGTCTTGGGGTAAAAGTGTGCTACTAGTATTCTAGAATTATTCTTCCATGTACAGAATGTTATTTACTACATGAACAACATCAGGTGGAACTGACAGACTACACACAGTAAAATTATTTGATTGAAAGTGCATTTTTGTATATACTAAAACACGTTTTAGATGTGTTTTATCTTCAGAATAATTCAACTTTATTCACAGCATTGCCTATATACATACCACGTTAAGCGCCATGACATCTCTGGCCAAATACAGTGGAAGGGTAGCTAACGACTAAAGTCCTATTCATACTCCAGTTTTAGGTGATAAGGTGACCACCAAAGTAGTAACCAGTTTTAGTTTGTGTGTGTGGTGAGTTGCTCAGTGACTTCATGTTGTAGTTGTTGGTGGTCATCTTATCACCTAAAACTGGAATATGAATAACTACTAACTACTTAAGAGTAGTTACTATAACGCTAAAGTCAATGGCAACACAGCTTGCTCTGCTAGTACTCAGTGCAGGAGTTCATGTGGTCCGTATAGACCAGTGGTTCCCAGACGTTTTCATGTCAAGGACCTACAAATTGACACTAATTAGCCCACGGACCCCCATTTAAGAAGGCTTTTACGGCTCTAGCAGTGATTCTTAATGGCATTTCTACTTCTGGGACCCCCATTTATATTGTAAAATTAATGTTAATTTACCTCTCAGGCCCTCATTTATCAATCACCGCAAATTTCGGCATTTATCATTCCAGCGTTAACTCGGCCAAAATTCACGTCAGGTCGGGAGCTGTCGTTGACTTTGTCTGCTCCTGTTTTTCTGTCGTAGACAAGCGGAGGAGCATTGTCTGAACTGCTGACAGGCATCTAAAATGATTTATTCACTCCTAATACAGTAGATATAAAACAATCAATAATGTATGTGGAAAAAAAATGTAAAGGCATACAGTACATCGACGATGTGTAATATGAAATTGGTAGGATATTTCCAACTGTACAAGCAATTAAAACCGCGCAATTAAATATAACATGTTAAATTAAAATTTGATGCTTAATCAAACTTTAGCTTTACTGGCTCTGTTAAAACATGCGACGCGTGCGCATGTGTATGCGAGTCTGCGAGATGATTTTGATCGCGGGACAGCAGCGGGAGATGAGACGCCTAGAAATAATCCCTGTGATAAAATAACATTTAGATTTTTGCATAAATGGACACGCACGCCTATTTTTATTTCCAAGTGACACAGACATATATAGCCTGTCTATTTGCAATGATAGTATAGTCTAAGTTAGGTGTCACTGTGGGACACCAGCCTTCATCATGCCATTCAAAATTCATTCAATGATCACATCACGCCATAAACGTTGATTATGAGTTTCTGGCTGCCTTGTTCACTGTTGCTATCTGTCATTAACGTGGTGTCACTCACAGCAGTCCGACTCACGGGAGGTCGCTTTAACATTACAGTGCACTGCGCACTTTTTTTTTTTTTTTAAGATATTTTTTTGCGGCTTACGCCTTTTATTGTTTTTTGAAGGGACAGACAGTAGGCTGACAGGAAACGGGAGAGAGATGGGGGGATGACATGCAGTAAAGGCCGTGTCGGGTCCGGGAGTCGAACCCGCGGCACACTGCGACTGGTTTACCAGTCCGGTGCCCAGACCGTTACGCTACGGCCTGGGCCCAGGAATGGGTTAAAATGTAAGGATCGGATATTTATTTAACCTACAAAGTACAAACCTATTCCTTCCATTCATGACGATGTAACTGTGATACAGTATGTGATTAATGTAGCCTATACTTGACAAAGGTTGTAGGACTCACGGAATAATCCTACTGGCGTTTCTTTCCCGTGTGCCAAAATGCACACTTGCATAGACCAGACAGATATTGCCCAGACAGTCAGACACTAATAAGCCTGTACATGTGTCTGTAATTATTAATTGTGTATTAATTGTGACATATGGAACACTGTTAGGGACACGGGAGGAGAGACACAACATGCAGTAGCCTTGAGATGAAGTGAAAGAGGAAAGCGAGACGGGAGTTTTTGATTAGACGAGACAAAGTTGTTGCTAGGAAACTGTGGAATTAGAGGGGAGAGAGAAGCTCACCGTGATAACGTATAGCTTACCGTATATTGATATTCAAATCCTACTGAATATTAACCCATTTTGACCTGAGATCAGATTCTGTAAATGTCCTCTACATCCTGACAGTTTTCGGAAAAAGCTATGTTTCTATGTCAGTCGTTCTTTGATTTTTCAAAAATAGCAGACCTACAAGCTCGTAGTGAAGCTTGTAGATCTGCTATTTTTCAATAGCTAAAGCATAACATAATGCTACACCAAAAGGGGTTCCCGCCCAAAAAGGGTTTTAATCTGTGTTGACAGTGACATGTTTTAGAAGAAATGTTTTGGGTGTTTTCACCTGAGTTCCAAATGCTACACTCTGTGTATTTATTTATTTTCAATTATTTTGCTTACTTCAGTAGGGGTACAACAATTACCGTCTGCAATCAATATCAAACTAATCAATTATTAAAAATCAAAAATCAATTAATAATCTATCCCTATTTTGTCCTTAATTATTTTAAAAGTCAAACTTAGTGAAATGCGATGTTATTGCATGACACTGTCATTACTTAAATGGTTAGTCGAAGTGTTGATATATGATTAATAAATTAGTTGAAAAATGTACGTAATCAATAGAAATAAAATAATTGATAGCCGCAGGCCTAAACCTCATGCCAATGCCATTAAAGTGCAAAAAAAAAAAACATTGAATAAATATGAACTTATGTACTTATATTTACGTTAGCCATTAGTTTGCTCCTTACAGTTGTGGAGCTAAGCTTATATATCAAGACTGTCAGCAGCGTTCTTTACACTGTGCCATTTCGGCCAGTATTGCTGCTATGTTTCTGTCTCTGTTTTCTCAAGTACAGTGTGGTTTGTGCATGTTCTGAAACCTGTTGTCTACATTCATGTTGAAGCTGCATTTGCAATGTTCTAGTTGGCTTAAGTTATTTGGCAAGGTGTCTCACACAGTGTAGCTGCTTCACTCCCGATTCCGAACCACAGGATGGATGCCCTCGATTCCATTGTGTTTTTAGCGGAACAGTTGATGGCATTGTACGAGTACTTTGCCTCCTCCACGTTAGTGGTAGTAAAACTTTGCATAGATTTGCCACGGTATAAGTCCTAAATGGACTTGGCAGCCGTCAGGAATGCAATGCAGTATTCAATTCTGATCGCATTTTCAGCTGTCTTTTGGGGACACTACAATAATAATGGTACAGCCAGGAACTAAGTTTGATTAATCTAACACCAGGATTTCAACATCTATAACCTTGGAAGTTATTGCAAAGTATAATAATAGGTTACATTTCAAATATGCAAATTTATTTTATGTAGCATTCATTAATGCATGGCCATCGTGGGAAGACGTGTGCTGCTGCTGCTGTGCGAATGTGACACAGGCATGGGCAGAAATGGGCAATTAGCCCACATGGATGGCATCCCAGTAATCACTCTGTCATGTTCAATAAGGGATGAAATCAAACAGCCAGCATGGAGGCCAGATATAGAGATATATGCGTCACAGAACGTGACTTTTGTTGGTATTTTTATTTTAATGCATGAATGTTCATGAATATTTATTGTTGTCATTTTGAGCTATAGTCCAGTGGTTTTAAGCCCTTTTAATTTCAACGTCCATTATGTATTCGGCATTTGAGCCACGGAACACTATTTTGGATGAGATTTGGAGCCTCTCTGACCCAAAACGTAGAATATTTTGCTGGATAAGATGTTGTCCACAATTGCTGTGTTTGACGTTGGTACCATTAGGAGAGATAACAGGCAAACGTTGATCAAAAATAACAATTCTTGCACATTCTCTAATTGTATTAGAAGACGTCTTGTAAATTAAGTAATGCAGATGTTTAAGTAATGCAGATGTTTAACAATAAGTTAAACGGACTAGTCTAATAGTGGAACAACAAGGCATTGTATTCCCACCATTACTCCATTCTAATCTTCCACTTCCGTCTCATTCTCTCCTGTTTGTCCATAACTTTATATAATCTATAAAGTCATGGACAAACAGGAGAGAAACACACACATTATGTGTGTTTTATATAATCTATAAAGTCATGGACAAACGGGAGAGAAACACACACATTATGTGTGTTTTATATAATCTATAAAGTCATGGACAAACGGGAGAGAAACACACACATTATGTGTGTTTTATATACAGCAGTCTGGGAGACCGAGAGAGATCCCAGCATCCATGCGGTGACTCACCCCCTGATGATGATGTCACAAATATTTCCGTTGCCATGGCAGTCGTCATGGCAACGGGTACCTAAGGTTTAGAGAGCGGGGATGTGCAACACAGAGGAAGTCTGTAGAACAGGCAGAGGGGTAATAATATGGATAATGGCTTTAGTGTTTTTAGACCGAGGGGTTTTCAGCTGATTGTGAACGAGGGACCACCACCACCCTGACTTAGAATGGACCTGTGTATACATCCCACTGTTTCTCTAATCATTTAATCATTTAATCATTTAATAATAATAATGACTCAACCACCAGACAATCTGGTGCACTACTACTCCCCCCCCCCCCCCCCCTTGAGATTCTAACTCCCTTTTTCTGTTGAATTTCTTGACCTCCTACTTGTCAGTAAATACATGGCTGGTCATTCAGTTCACTGTTTCTCAACTAGTGGAAAGATATATATTTTTTAAATCAACAAATGCTATTAAATGTATGGGTCGGGGACCACACACAATACTTCCACAGACCACCAGTGGCCCACGGATCACCTCTTGAAAACCCCTGCTTTAGACTAATACATTTCTTTAATCATTGTCTTGGCAGCAGGATCCGCAACAATCAGTATTTCATATTATCCATAGACATTTTAAGCCATTCGCAATGCAATGGCCTTGTCGGAAGCGTTCAGCTTCTTGTCTACTCGGGTGAAACCAAACAAATCATTCCATCCCTGCAAAAGATTATTACAGTTGATTGAGACACTTCAGCTCAGATTGACCATTTATTGCAAAGCTATTGCATGATAGGTGTGGCTCTGCTCATGTGATATCAGATGATCTGCGTAACGAGACACAGGTCTGATATCACATTTGATACCTCCGATTATCTGCACCAAGACACAGCTCTGATATCAACGATCCCCCAAAGCAGAGCCAAAGATACAATAATCCATGATGAACAATACACAGAAATAACACATCAACACATGATTCAACACAATGGATCTACACAATCGCAAACGATACAATAATATCCCATAACCCCTGGACTAAGAACTACAGGGAGGAGGCCAGGGAGGTGGGGGAAGTGATCACGCAGACGCCGCACAAGCTGCTTGACCGATCAACATGGAGAAAGAAGTGAGCTGAGGCTGCTTAGCCCATTTTGGGCAGGAACCCCTTTTGCTGTTAGCATCATGCTATGAAAAATAGCAGATCTACAAGCTCAGGTCTGCTATTTTTTTTTATCGTTAAAATGTGCCTCAAATCTTTCAGAAAATTGTCATGAATGAGGGCGTGGCCTGGAGAGGCAGCGGATTTAAAGAAGCAGTATAGATCACTAAGGGGAATGAATGAGGGGGAACAAAGTATACACACACATATAAACCATCTGCCTTCCGTGCCGCAATGAACCAACGCTACGCTTGAACTGTGCATGGATTATTTGGGGGAAAGTGCAAAGTAATTGACAAGTGTTTACATATACAGCTCATGACGTTTCACTGGTTTGCATTATACTTGCGGAACCAAAAGACAAAGACTGTGACAAATCACAGTTTGCCACTACATACAACAATAGTTCATTATAATAAATGGGATGCATTTCTTTAGAATCTTTTCCCGATTTGTACTATTACTGACAGACACACACACACACACACACACACACACACAGTAAGACGTCACAAAATGTAAACAAATAATTTTAAAGCACAGTAGCTAGGTACTTTTTTGATTGATTGATTGAAATATTTATTAACAGTTTGTAGAATTTACAGTACATTTTAAGCACAAACTCAATACAAAGACTGTCAACTGTGAGTGGACGACCCAATTAAGCATTACACTTGTTTACAACAGGGTCCACATTGTTCAATTCATCAAAACATTTAAAGACATACAAACATTTAGAGAATAGACATTTCTATGTAGCTAAAGAACAGAACAGGAATTCATCATATGGGAAGCAAAAAAGGGAAAAGATACAATATACAGTGAGGGAAAATGGGGGGGGGGGGGGGTGGGGGGGATTCAGATTTTACAGAGGCCAGTTTCGAATTGCAGCCATCCGTAGGTGCCCTTTGAGAGCGGTTTTGAAGGAGTCAAGGGATTCACATGTCTTAATGACTGTTGGTAGGGCATTCCACATTTTGGTGGCATAGGAGCGAAAATAATTTAGTCCCTTGTTTGTGCCGAATCTGGGTTGTACATGGTTTGTTGCACTCCCTCTGGTGTTGTGGGTGTGGACTTCGTTTACATTAAGGAAGTATTTAGACAGGTACATGGGTATCTTGGTGGTGTATCGAATCTTGTGGACCAATACATGTATGGTACAATACATCTCTTTCAAACGAATCTATTTATTGATTTTTTTTTAATTATTACCTAACAATCAGTGATTCAAATGTAAAAGATGGGTAGCCACACACCACCAAATTAGCAGTGGGGACATGTTTTGTCATTCATTACCATTTAGCAGAACAAAGCATACACATCACTATTCTCTCTCTGTGATGTAAATGTGGCTGTTTCAGTTGCAGTCCCTGGCCAGAGTCTCGTTAAAGGTCCATATATAAACTTTATTAAAGGCTCGTGGCCCACAAGGTAAGACAGTACATCACATATACAGGCTGTAGGCGACTGTGGCTCAGGAGGTAGAGCAGGTCGTCCAATGATCCATGGGTCGGCGGTTCGAATCCCGGCTCCTCCTGTCTACATGTCGAAGTGTCCTTGGGCAAGACACTGAACCCCAAATTGCTCCCGATGTGCTGGTTGGTACCTTGCATGGCTTCCGCCGCAATCGGTGTATGAATGGGTGAATGTAATGCACAATCTATGTAAAGCGCCTTGGATAAAGGCGCTATATAAATGCCCCATTTACCATTTATATACGAGAATACAAATAAATAAAAATACAGTACATTTACCCAGCCCCACAGGTTACTACTCTAGGCGAGGCACTCATGCCAGTGTCCTGATGGTAGAAGTGTACCTTACAGAACTACGGCCAGGGTCTGTCATCTGTCCAATGAGTCCATTCAGTGAGCGATCCAGCCTGCTCATGAATTTGAATGTCCGGTTCCTCAACAGAGCCATGAATGTAGTGAGACCCAATGAACAGAAAAGCCCACTGGCTCTAGTGCTCCTGGTTTTTTTTAACAGGATTCATATGCAAACAAACCATTCCCAAAGAAGACCTTTCCGGGTTGAGACATTGGTATCGATAAATGATCCTGTGTCGTCACCAGTGTCGATTTCATCGACTAAAACTAAAACGAAAAAATGTTTCGTCTACTACCTTTTTTCACTGATGGAAACTAAATAAAAACTAAGCTATTATGACTAAGACTAAATATATTGACAATTTCGTCAACAAATAAAAACTAGACTAAAATGTTAGGAAGGGACTAGTGGACAAGAGATGCAGCATAAGTCCTTTTACACTTGGTTTCATGCTGAAAATATGTCAAACAGAGTCGGGGTGTGGCTATCGTCAATCGTGCACGTTGGAACTGGAATGGCTCTGCGACACTAAGCCTTATGTTGGAAATCAAGGAAATAACATGCATGGCAATAACATCATCAACATGGCTGCCGTGAAAAAAGGTCCATACCCCATTCTGAACGGGAACCCATTTTGGTGTTATCATCATGTTATGCTTTAGCTATTGAAAAATAGCAGATCTACAAGCTCATACGAGCGGCGCGCTACGAGCTTGTAGGTCTGCTATTTTTTCAAAAATCGAAGAACGACTGACATTTTTAGAATCTGATCTCAGGTCAGAATGGGTTCATCAGACCAGTGTGTGTCCAGTGGAAACCTCGTATGAATCTGATCTCATGTCAGAATGGGATACTTGAC
This sequence comes from Protomyctophum parallelum, assembly GCF_964188405.1. Taxonomy (NCBI): domain Eukaryota; kingdom Metazoa; phylum Chordata; class Actinopteri; order Myctophiformes; family Myctophidae; genus Protomyctophum; species Protomyctophum parallelum. Next base: position 38,342,110 of record NC_139710.1, read on the forward strand.
CTTTGACCTGTTTTCAGCACCCATCATCAGCTACACACACTCTCCATGGAAAGTTGTCTTCCACCGGCCGGCTGCACACTGCCAGGGTTGATCTCGTCGACTAAAGCTAAGACGGAAAATGTTCGTCGACTAACCTTTTTTTCACTGACAAACTAAATGGAAACTAAATGAAAACTAAGCTATGATGACTAAAACTAAGACTAAATGTACTGTCAAAAAAAAAAAAAACTAGACTAAAATGTTAGGAAGGGACTAGTGGACAAGAGATCCAGTATAAGTAATTTTACAATTAGTTGCATGTTGAAAATAGCCGATCTACAAGCTCACAGCGCGTCGCGGGCTTGTAGATGATCAGCTATTTTCAGCATGTGTAAAAACAGACGGCATCAAGGCCCACCAAAATACATTTTAGTCCACTAAATGAAGTTATGCTTCAAAAGAAAGAATGTTGTTGGTTTTATGTCTACATGGCTGGGAAATGTTCGTGGAATATAACACGTCTTGGTTTGTGATTAGCAGCACATATTTTATTTTCTCTCTCAGGGCTATTTTTCCTCTTCATACTATTCTTTTATGTTGCCATGGTCACTCAGCAGCCTACAATAGACTACATAAAGAATGATGAGCTCATTTAGCTCTAAAAAATGTCTACTAAATCATGACAATTTTCAGAAAAATCCATGTTTCTATATGTCAGTCATTCTCAAACATTTTCATGTCAAGGACCCCCAAGATTATGTAATTGGCTGCTGACCCCCATCTCAAAATATGTAGTTCCAGGGACCTCCCCAGGAGCAAAGATTTTAGTTAAAAACGTTATATATTCAAAGATTTGCAACACATTTTCACAATTTGTCAATAGCTAAAGCATAACATCATGCTTAAAACACCAAAAGGGGGTTCCCGCCCAGAATGGGTTTAATTGGGGACTTGAGATGGATGACATACAGTATATTCATTGTGTTTTCATTGTTAGTTGTAGTCTGTAGTCTCTGGAGTAAACAAATGTCAAATTGACACACAGATCGTCCATAATTGACAGGTGATATTATAATGCTGTGGGATGTGTGTACAAATGTCCCTCATTTCATTCCTCCTCCTGCTCCTGTGTATCTTTTTAAATCTGCGCTGTCCTTTTTTCAAGCTGATCTCATAATGTCTGCGTTCATGTCTTGCCTGCCTCTTAACAGGATCACACAATCTATGCCCGCGGCATTTGGACTGTGCCCGGGAAGGGCGCCACCTCTGTCTCCCCCCCGACTCGCACTGTGGATCCTGTCTCAGTCCCCTGGTGGAAAACGCACATGGCAACTGTATCATGGTCAAGAGGAGAATACATCATGCTGCCCCACATGTTGGTGAGTCCTCCCAGTCCTCCCACTCAGTCCCCCCAGTCCTCCCACTCACCAACCACATGTTGGTGAGTTGGTGAGCCCTCCTACCTTGTAGATCAGCTAAAGTGACGCGGTGTAAACTTGTAGATCAGCTATTTAGGCCTGACCTAAAAAAATTAAAATAAACTCTTCTGAAAGAATATATATTCAAAGATTTGTGCCGCATTTTCACAATTTTTCAAAAATAGCAGATCTACAAGCTCGTAGCGCGCCACTCGGTGTGACGCGGTGTGACCTTGTAGATCAGCTATTTATTTCCGCAATCTTTTTCAACCCTTTTTTTTAATTAGTCGGTCATTTCTTTGTATAGTTCATTTATTTGTCATATCTGCCCTGTGCATTGTTTGAATACCAGGCAAACAGAAATGTATTCTTTATCCATAATGTTCCAATGCCAAAAAAACACAATTCAATTGTTAATCGCTATTATTTGTGAGACAATCAGTGGTCAATTTGTAATCCTAAGCACAACGTGGGAAAGGACAGCACATGTAAAGGCAATAACATAACACTGATTTAGTTTATTATTAGTTTTTTTCTCCATACAAAAACATTCTTAGTTCATCACAGTTTTTTTTCTTAGTCTGGAAAAAAAAGGTAGGCCTATAGACTGCTTACTACCCTTTTGTCATTTAACTTAAAATAATAAAAAAGTTAAATATATATGTATACCCCTTTTACAGGTTTTCAAATAAAAACAGTTCATGTGTCTTTCTACTGAACAATGCATTTTTGTATGCCTTTTATTATTGCAAAATAAACCCCACAAAATAATATTGCCGAGTGGCGCGCTACGAGCTTGTAGGTCTGCTATTTTTGAAAAATCGAAGAACGACTGACATTTTTAGAATCTGATCTCAGGTCAGAATGGGTTAATCAGACCAGTGTGTGTCCAGTGGAAACCTCTTATGAATCTGAACTCAGGTCAGAATGGGCTAGGGTTTACCCTTTCCATGACACCATGACACCACCCTTACAAGCAGCCATGGGTAAAAAAAAGGAGTGCAAGGGGCAGAGTCGGGCCACTCGGAACACAGATGTAAATCTATGTTTCTAAAACGGGTAGTCCCAATACTTCATTCTGATTGGCTGGTTACCGTCACGTGACCGGTGTAAATTCCACCGATAACCCACTCCTTCAACCACTTTATATCAATCACAGCTGATTGTACATCTCTGTAGCTGTACTGGGGAAGGGGAGCGCTTGATTGCTTTACAAACACATGCCGTGCTGGCGTGTAAGCACCGCCCGGCTCATACGACTGAATGTGTGGCTCCAGGCGGCCCCGTAAAGACATCAAGCGCTATTCTCCCGTCACATAGGCTACTTGCCGAGCAAAACAAAAGTGATGTGGCTCACTCTAGTGGAGCAAAGCATAGCTACTTTTGTGAATTTAATAGTTTTATTAGGTTAATATTGCTATATGTTTGTAACCGTTTTAGAAAAGCAATAAGCCACTTGAGGCCCCAGCTTACCGGGTATTTTACAACGGCTGGGGGGTAATATAATAATAATAATAATAAACTTTATTTATATAGCACCTTTCATACATAAATGTAGCTCAAAGTGCTTTACAGAGCAGAAAAGATAATAAAAACAAAAGCAAAACAAAACAGCATTAAAACAGGCATGCAGTTAAAACAATAGGACAATAACGCAGTGTCAAATCAGGAAAAGGCAGTGGTACAAAGATAAGAACAGATAAAGCAAGGCAACGACATTAAAAAAAACAAGCAGTAATACAATACAGTGAGGACATGAATAACAAAAAATAAAAGATCACTTAAAAGCAATGTTGTAGAAGTGGGTCTTGAGCTGAGCTAGGGGGTAGAAGACCCTCTGCTCCGTGTCGGGTCTGCCTACGCCCCCAGCCATTGTAAAATACCCGGTAACCTGAGACCTCTCGTGGCTTATTGCGCCTTAAATTATCCCTGCATCTCTCTGGATGTCCCCTGACTGTGTATAGCATGTGAGTCAACTGTTACGCAAAAATATAAGAATAATCCCCAAAGCAAAAGATGATCCTTTAGGGTCTAATGGGCTTTGTGAGCGTCTTGTCTTCCTGCCCTCCCTCTGCAGGGTCTCTTAGTCATGCATGTGTTAATGAGCTACCGAAGGTGGCGTGTCATGAAGATTAAATATCATTATCACGTCACATAATTTTGCACTGAAGAGGCACAGCTGTGTGTTCATGAAACGGCTCACATTTGTGGACTAAGCAGCGCTTGAAAGGTTTTCGCAAATCTGCTCCAAAATGACATGCCAAAAGTAGGTGGTCAGGGTTAAAGTGGTTGTTAACATGTGTTCTTATGGAAAATCCACCCTGGAGAGCTTCCCAGTACATCAGTCATCTGTTTAGGAAAGCTACAGTAAATATAAATGATGCATTTAGCGCTTTTGTCCAAAGCACATTCACACACACATGTGACCAGATTTGACTGAGAGCCTGCCATCGCGAGAAAAAATGTTTTATCCATACTAGAGCATGTCTGATATAAGTGTCAGAGCTGAAATCAACATGTAAATATGAAATAAATGCTTAAACATGTAGCTAGGAGTAATGTTAGAGACCACAGAAGTGAACCTTTCAAGCCTGTTTTCTCGCTGTTTAGTAAGACATTACTCTATAAGCCATATCTCCAAAACTGGTAGGTCAAACTGAACAACCAATATGTCAATTTGAAGCTATGATTCCATGCTTTCATATGACATGAAACACAAACTAAATTAAAAAAATAAATCCAATGGCAGTCCCTCAGTCAAATCTGGTCACACATTCATACACCGATGGCGGAGGGAACCATGCAAGGCACCAACCTGCACATAGGGAGCAATTAGGGGTTCAGAGTCTTGCTCAAGGACACTTTGACAACTCTGGGGGAGCCAAGTATACCAAGTATAGAAGTCGATAAAAAAACACCCGCTGTAGGAAATGGAATGTGTGTTTGGTCAGTGGCTCCGCCCCTTCTCTCACGTACAATATCCCATTACAACCACCTCTGTTGCCCTGGTGATGCTTTCATTCATGTTTCTGAAGGTGCACTCTCTCTCTCTCTTTCTGTCTGTCCCTCTCTCTCTCTTTCTGTCTGTCCCTCTCTCTATCTCTTTCTCTCTCTCTCTCTCTCTCTCTCTCTCTCTTTCTGTCTGTCCCTCTCTCTCTTTCTGTCTGTCTGTCCCTCTCTCTCTCTTTCTGTCTGTCCCTCTCTCTCTCTGTCTGTCTGTCTGTCCCTCTCTCTCTCTGTCTGTCTGTCCCTCTCTCTCTCTCTTTCTGTCTGTCTGTCTCTCTCTCTCTCTCTCTCTCTCTCTCTTTTTCTGTCTGTCCCTCTCTCTCTCTCTCTCTCTCTTTCTGTCTGTCCCTCTCTCTCTCTGTCTGTCTGTCTGTCTGTCCCTCTCTCTCTCTGTCTGTCTGTCCATCTCTCTCTCTCTTTCTGTCTGTCCCCCTCTCTCTCTCTCTCTCTCTCTCTCTCTCTCTCTCTCTCTCTCTCTCTCTCTCTCTCTCTCTCTCTCTTTCTGTCTGTCCATCTCTCTCTCTCTCTCTCTCTCTCTCTCTCTCTCTCTCTCTCTCTCACACACACACACACACACACACACACGCTGCTCTCTCTTCATGCTCATTGCCCTCCACCCACGCTCAGAGGAGCGCTCTCTGACAGCAAAGCGCTGACCCACCCTCCCACACACACTGCACCACATTCAATCACGCACGCAAACACACGCGTTGCTTGCACCATACAGATTCAATCACTGGAATTAAAACGTATGCATTTCCCTAAGTAAGAAAGCACACACTCAGACAAACAAATACACCCTGCACCACACACACACACACACACACACACTCACTCAGTCAGGCAACAAATGTAGGGCTAGACCGCAGCTTTTTTTGTTTTCTTCTGAAAACAAAACGCCTGCGGTCTCCGAGGCTAATGCACGGCGCACACACACACACACACACACACACACACACACACACACACACTGTTCCAGTATTTACATGCGTTGTTCGAGGAGACACCCCAATGTCATGTTTTTATTAGATTTTATTGTGCCATTTTGACTTTATCTTAAGGTAGTGTTTTTTCTTCTTCTGATATGTTAAACTTATTTTGCTGTATTGCTGTAACGGTTGTACTGTTTTTGTCCCCCTTACCCCCATCTGTTGGGGATGTGGGATGGGTTGAGGGAGAGTATGTACACATATGAGGATCTGTTGGGGATGTGGGAGGGGTTGAGGGAGAGTATGTATACATTATGAGGATTTGGTTGTCTTTGTAAGTAAAAACAAATGCACGGCATACAGTCACAGTCAGTGTTTTGCTCCCTGCAGCCTGTTTTCCCCGTCCATCACATGTGTGCACCCGCACGCACGCACGCACGCACCCACCCACCCACGCACCAACCCCACGTGCACTCTATCTAATGTACTTTACATAATTATTGCGACATACACACATATACGCGGAGGCACACGCTGTCATTCTTGCTCAGCCTCCTGTGTGTGTGTGTGTGTGTGTGTGTGTGTGTGCGACTGCGTGCCACTCGTGCTTTGGTTGGTTATTGATCTGCAGTGCACTGCATTATGCTGATTGCTAAGCTTTTCATCATATTTACAGTTATTTGCTCATACCACATGGGGGCAGCAGTGTGCTTTTTATTTAATTTTTTTACTTTTATTATTACTTGCGCAAGCAGAGTGCACAAGTACTAGTTTCGCCCGGGACTCGTATGCACCGTCCCAGCCGTCCCGCCACTTTTGATGCGTATGCACCGTCCCAGCAAATTGTGCCTGATACGGCAGTGGTGCCAGATTACATGGTGTGTGTGTGTATATGTATAACTAGCTCTCAATGATGACGTAAAACATATGTGGATTAAAGGACCCAATGCCAGAGTGTAATTGGTTTTCGATGGTGACGTAATGACGATATGTTTTAGTGTTGGGAGAATTAAAGGCAATGCTCCTATGTATACATGTTAACATGTATGTAATCTGGCACCACTGCCGTATCAGGCACAATTTGCTGGGACGGTGCATACGCATCAAAAGTGGCGGGACGGCTGGGGCGGTGAGTACGGCGCAAAGTAACCACAGTATACCGCTTATATTTCGTCACGCGTCATGGTGACGTAATTCGCAATAAACTTAGACAAAAATACTCCATTGAAAGTCAATGGGTAGACCTGGCTTACATGTAACGTGCCGCACTGTTTAACCACCGCTAAACCAAATAGAATAAAGTTTATCTTCAGAAAAAGCGTTGATAATGGCTTCTGAATGTAGGTCTTTTAACTTTTGAATTATGACTTAATACGGTATATTGTTTTATTATATTTCTCCAGGCAAGGAGACCACCTACCCGGAACTGGATGAGGAGATAGACTTTCTGTCCACTATCATCGGTGAACAGCGAGAGACGGCCCGAATAGCAGGTATTACATCCAGAATAGCAGGTATTACATCCAGAATAGCAGGTATTACAGCCAGAATAGCAGGTATTACAGCCAGAATAGCAGGTATTACAGCCAGAATAGCAGGTATTACAGCCAGAGTACCAGGTATTACAGCCAGAGTACCAGGTATTACTGCACAGTAAAAAGATACTGCCCACGTTGGAAGTCTCCCTAAAATGCTTCAGATGTTTTTATTCTTAACAAGGTAACCCAACAGTGTGCATCTTTATCTTTATGGCTCATCGCCATCACCACACAGCAATAGAGGACAGAAGTCTGACGTCAATCTCGGTAGAGGGCGCCAAGTCCATGGGTTCATGTACTTTTTATTTGCATTGTAATCCCCATAGGGGGATTTTAGATCGCCTCATATTAGAACTGTGTTTGAAAAATATCACCCTGGACATTTCACTCATATGGATATGAAAAATCAACTGAGAAAACGCTAACGTTACTGCTACTGAATTAGTTTGATTTTCGCTAGAAACAGATTGACGGTTGTAAACGATACAGAGACACCTGCGCTTGTTTATTTTTGGACCACAATGCTTATATGAGAAGATTTCAAGAGGACCCCATGTTATTCTCCATAGAGAAATTACTTCTGTGAACCAGGGGATGAGCGAGTGACGTCAGGACTTCGGTGCTCTATATAGCAAACTAAGGCTTGATATTTAAATTAAATCAACTTACCTCTAATACAATAGTGAGACACAGCCTTGACACAAAGAAAATTGAGAACCACGATGAATGAACGTATTAAATTAAATGATACATGTCTGCTTATTTCTTGTAGAACCCTGACCAAGTCTTCAGTAATGCATACAATTTATACCGCAAGCACCACTGACTCCGTTACCTTTTTGTATCTCATCTTAGCTCCACCTCCTGAACCCAAAAAGGAGGAGGCTATAGCACCAAGCCCCGCCCAAAGATCAACCACACAGAGTCCCCCGCCTAACTCCACCACCCCAGCCTCCACCACTAACCTCACAGCGGTCCGCCTCAGCAACCCAAAGACCCTTCCCTACCCTGCCAACGATTATGTCTTCATTGGTAAGTGACTTCCATGCAGTATAATAGCCCTACTGTATGTATCTGAAACTCACATTATCTAAACTCACTGTGTGTGTGTGTGTGTGTGTGTGTGTGTGTGTGTGTGTGTGTGTGTGTGTGTGTGTGTGTGTGTGTGTGTGTGTGTGTGTGTGTGTGTGTGTGGGGGTGGGTGTGGGTGTTGTGTGTGTCAGTCAAATGGTGCATTTATATAGGGCTTTACATAGATTGTGCATTACTTTCTCACATACATTCATACACCGATGGCAAAGGAAACCATGCAAGGCACCAAACTGCACATCGGGTGCAATTAGGGGTTCAGAGTCTTGCTCAAGGTCACTTGGACACTAACTCTGGGGGGAGCCCACAGGGATCAAGCTGGGAACCTCACAGTTTCCCATCCAGCCACTCTACCGGCCACTCTACCCCTGATCCACTGCCACCTCCTACTGGCCACTCTACCCTTGAACCACTGCCACCTCTACCCCTGAACCACTGCCACCTCCTATTGGCCACTCTACCCCTGAACCACTGCCACCTCTACCCCTGAACCACTGCCACCTCCTACTGGCCACTCTACCCCTGAACCACTGCCACCTCTACCCCTGAACCACTGCCACCTCCTACTGGCCACTCTACCCCTGAACCACTGCCACCTCTACCCCTGAACCACTGCCACCTCCTACTGGCCACTCTACCCCTGAACCACTGCCACCTCCTATTGGCCACTCTACCCCTGAACCACTGCCACCTCTACCCGTGAACCACTGCCACCTCCTATTGGTCACTCTACCCCTGAACCACTGCCACCTCAACCCCTGAACTACTGCCACCTCAACCCCTGAACCACTGCCACCTCCTACTGGCCACTCTACCCCTGAACCACTGCCACCTCCTACTGGCCACTCTACCCCTGAACCACTGCCACCTCCTACTGGCCACTCTACCCCTGAACCACTGCCACCTCTACCCCTGAACCACTGCCACCTCCTACTGGCCACTCTACCCCTGAACCACTGCCACCTCCTACTGGCCACTCTACCCCTGAACCACTGCCACCTCTACCCCTGAACCACTGCCACCTCCTACTGGCCACTCTACCCCTGAGCCACTGCCACCTCAACCCCTGAACCACTACCACCTCAACCCCTGAACCACTGCCACCTCCTACTGGCCACTCTACCCCTGAACCACTTCCACCTCCTACTGGCCACTCTACCCCTGAACCACTGCCACCTCTGATGTCTGTGTGACTGACTGACTGACCGAAGCCTTGCACACACCGCCTGCGAACGCTGTGCGTCAAAACAGCCGCCTCCGTTATTTTCAATGAACCTATCACACACCGGCGGCGTCCGACGCGCGTTCACGCCTCGCCTGACACTCCGATACGCCACTGTTCTATTTTCCGCGTCGCTGCGCACCCGGTGTGTGTTGGGCCTGACTGCCTGACTGACTGACTGACTGACTGACAACCTCGAGAACCATCCGGCCTAACAACTTCAGACTTGGCGTGCGTGTCGCCAGTGGGAATTGGGTCTGACCAACAGGTGCACCCAGCTGATGGATGCTCAGATGGTTATGATGGGCACTCTGGGGGGGAGCAGTTATAGGCTTTTAAAGTATCTTTGCTTGGGGACACCTCCACACATCAGTGTTGTTTTTGGCAGCAATTTCTTTTTTAGTTTTAGTCATAGTCTCTTGAATAGTTTTCATTTAGTCTTAGTCACATTTTATTCACCTGGAATGTCTTTGATTGATTGATAATTTTATTAGACAATAAGATGCAAAACAGTACAGGGTACAGTAACGCACATTTGGCCAAAAGGACATCACCGAAGAAAGACCTTGCGGTCTTGTTTCCATCTGGGTCCCATGCATGCATTCACAACATCAACAATAACAACAATTTAAATATCTCAACAAGACATTAAATCTATGTACGGGTTGGAATAGAAATGAATTGGAGAGGGGGGGAATAGAGTTATGACTTCTGTTGATCGGATGACAGTGACAGGTGATTTGCTAGTTCAACTCTTAACGTAGATCTGATTGGAGCAGACGAATGATGGAGCGTTACATCTCTAAGTTGAACTGGCGTCAACGACTAACACTTCAACTCTTAACGAGATTACACTTAAGACGGAGGGTGGAGGTGAGATTTATTGCAGATGAATTGATTACAGTATGGAGCTGGGATTGAGGTGAATGGACAGAGAAGTGACTGACAGTATGATAACAGAATGATAACAGAATGATAACGTTATGATGATGAGGAGGAGACAGTGGAAGGGCTTTGGCGCGGGCCCCCTGGAGACGGGCCAGAGCCTCGGCTCGGATCCTGCCTGGCGGAGGCAGGGGGGGCTCTTGAGCCTGCCCCCCAAAAGGAGTTAAAGAGTACACGCCTGGAGGAATGGTGCAAACTTCTGGAGGAAGGAGTAAATTAAGGTTTACCTGGAAGGGACTATACAAACGATGTTGGCGAGATTCCCTCGACGAGCCGGGGCCTTTAGCGAGAAGGGATCCATGGGAGAGTGAGGAAGGCCCCGCGCCATTGGAGCCTCACGATGGCTGGTGCCGCCGACACGGGAGCCTTCGCGGAAGGGGCTCGTGGGAGAATGGTTAGTAGGTATGGTTGGTAGGCGAGCCTCTGGATGGTTGGCCGGAAATCGTTTGCCGGCGTAGTCTGTTTGGGATGAGAGTAAGGTTGATTAGCATGGCATGAATGAAACGTGAATGGAATGATTATTTAGCAGGCGTCCTCTCGACAGAGGGTTGCGCAATGAAGGCAATTTCGCCTGACGGAACAGGGGAGCTCCCGGCGGAGAAGGCTGACGAGGCCGGAGGACGGGCGACCTCTCGGCAGAGGGTTGCGAGATGGAGGCAGTGAGTGAGAATTTGATTCGCCTGGCGGGACAGGGAGACTCCCGACGGAGGAGGCCTGCGTGGCCGGAGGACGGGACGGCCGCCGTTTTGGAGGAAGTGAGTGGGCGTCCTGGAGAGGGAGAACATGTTAGAAGTGGGCAGAGGAGGAGGTACCCGCCACCCGACGCATCCACCAGTCAGTGTATGTACCGCGCTAGAAGACGCCATGGACTTCTGGGCATCGAGCACGGATGCGGAGGAGGGTCTCACGTAGAAGGAGAAGGCGGAGGACGACCAGCGGCCCAAGGATTGCAGGGTCAGGATGGAGACACCGCTGGCAGCAGCGGTGGTGGCGGCTCCGATTCTCAGGGAGTGGCTGGAGTAGCGGTCAGGAGGGAGACCACGTCTTAGGAGCAGCGAGCGGAGATGGGAGGCGAACTCTCTACGACGACCTCAGACGGGCCCTCCAACGACGTCTCCGGTCATCTCGGTTCTTCGTACATCTGGCCAGCTCCTTTGTGCTTTCCGCACCGGTATCTTTCTTTAGTGCGTCCGCCTAGATAGGTGTGGGACGTCCTCTCGATCGACGCCCAGCGTTGGTTCCCGCGGTGCGGCCTTGGCCGGGAGTTCTTGATGGCGGCGGCAGTGACCAGCTAGTCTCATACTCCTCACTGCTATCTTCTCTGTTATACTTGGTAATGGCCCGTACGGACGCTTGTTGGTGATGTGCTCATCCTGGTTGATGTTAGTTCCACACGACATTCTGGAGCAGCACCCGTCCAGGGATTTCTGTGGGGCTTGAGTAAGTGTCCGGCATTCACGGCCGAGGAGGAGGACGGTCTCCGCGGTAGCAGGGAAGAAACTGGTCTTAGCGTGGAGGGGGAGGAGCACGGAGGAGAGGTACCCGACACGACCACCAGTCGTTGAGCCGGACCACACGGTCAGGTGCCGGACTAGTAGGCGCCATGGATCTCTGGGCATCGAGCGAAACCTGGGCGTCGTGTTGTTTGATGAACGCGGCAGACCCAAGGGGAATGGTTTGACGAACATAGGTTCTTGGGCTATGGCTGACGCAGTGGACGTGGAACCGAAATATTAATAATGATATGACCGACTGCGGGAAACTATTCCGCTTGGAATTCCCCCCCAAAACTGAAGTGGGAGCGTAGCACGGTGGCCTGATCTCTCCGAGCAACGGAGGCTGTGAATAGGTTATGGCTTAAGGTGAGTGGTTTGAGACGTTGAGTGGGTGGTTGCCTATGAGTTTAGACATTGCGGCGCGGTTGAGACGTTGCGGCGCGTGGCTGTCGAGCTTAGCTGGTGCAGTGCATGGCTGCCGGAGAGTTTAGCTGTTGCAGTGCGTGGCTGCCGACTGAGTTTAGCTGTTGCAGTGCATGGCTGCCGACTGAGTTTAGCTGTCGCAGTGCGTGGCTGCCGGCTGAGTTTAGCTGCTGCAGTGCATGGCTGCTGATGGGATTAGACTGCGGTGGATGGCTGACGAGTTCAGCTCGGTGGGGGTCCGTGTTGAGGCCTAGCCGGGAACCTGGCCTTCCCGGCATGCGTGAACAGTGCTCGTTTCCCTGATGATCGCCGAGCAAGTAGCTGGACAGGAGGAGCACAAGCATAGAGTTAGTATGGTCGGACCGACGTGGCAGTTGGAGTGAGAGTAGAATCTTAAGACTTAATTGACGGGAGAAACAATGCAGTTGACGGGTGAGTAACAGAGAAAATCTTAATTAGGTACGGACTCGGTGAGCACGGTCTCGCCATCGAGAAGGTCGACATAGGCGGACCTGAATCCTGAGAGAAGACAGACTATGCGCCCACTGCGCGCGAATGAAGTGGAAAGCGAGCTACGCTTTCTAACCATGTGTCCATTGAACCGAGACATCAGAGACACGTACTTCCCACGGGTTACAACTGGAGATTGAGAACGTGACCCGTGGCGAAAACTCCCATATCTGCTGGGCGAGGTACGACAATGTGCAAACGCGGCAGCAGATTTGAGATTTGCTGTGAAAGGAGAGGAATACCAGATGGAACACGACCGCCCTGAAGACAAGCCATTTGTATGTTTCTGCACTATACCTGCGTCGAGTTAGCGTGACTGTCGTGTTGAAAGCGGAAAGCGGTCGGAGAGGGTGAGTGGAGTGATGCGTGCTGCGGTTTAGTCATGTCGTGACCATGAGAGATGACTGCCTGCGTAGCATTAACTGAAGCTGGGATGCGACGGACGAGTGAACGGCAAATCGAATCTCGCGTTTGAGTGAAACGTGACGAGTCCTAGATGAGCGATTTAGGGAGACAGCGGGAAGCCGCTCCGCGCACTTGAGCCGATTCCTGAGCAAACGCAATGTGATAATCACACCCGTGAGAAATGAGGGGCGCTGGTGAAAAAGTTAGCTAGCTCAAGTTAACTAGGTGGTGAAAGGTCAAGTGAACGAGCGGTGCCGGCATGAATATTAAATGCCGTGAATGATGGGAACAGAGTGGCGGAGGGTTAGACATAGAATGAAAACCCGGAAATAAACCACAGCAAAATGTGACTTATTGAGCTGATAGTGGGAGCTCCAACCTGTGAAGCTCACACGGCTTGTAGATCAGCTAATTCAACGTGTTCATGCACGGCGGCGTCAACTCCGTGGGAGCGCAGGAGCAGAAGCACCCACGGGCCACTGGCAAAATAATGAGCCAATATCGATATGCAGTATATGCACCCACTGTCCACTGAAAGGAGAAACACTTTCCTCGTACGTTAAAAGGTACGTCAAAAGCGACCGCCATAAAGCGACTGCTTTACTGTTTATCGTTGATCAAGTACCAACCGAAAAACAGAACTACGATTACGATCACATCTCACCGCAATCCGCATGTTTGAAGCATGAAACTGAGCAGTTGCTGGCAAGAATGAAAGGGGCGCCGAGTTGCCATGTTGGAGAAGACAAGCGCCAGGTCCGCGAAAACAAGCCACGAAAACTAACTTGAATCATTATGAAAACGATCCGACAGCGTCAGATAATTTACCATCATGTAACACTGAGGGTGCTTCGAATGAACCGTGGGTTTAAACAACGGCGTTCACCCGGCAAGTGATTAAGTAAAACAAGCCTGAGACGCTTATAATGAGCGGACGTGGCAACATGCCTGACGGCACCGGACATGCTCAGGGTAGTCTAGTAGTCTAGTGGTAGTGGTGACGCTAGTGTTGACTCCCGTGGCAACAATGGAATGCGGAAGTGCCCGTTCTATCTCGGGGGATAGTTCCGCCAAAGGAACAATGTTTGGAACTAGACGAAGCGTGTCGCCACTCTACACTGTGGACGGACTAGACGCCGTGTATGTTTTTAGACCTGCAGCCTTGATCTATGCTACGTTCACATGATGACCAGTAGCTTACTGCCGTGAAAGCAACGTTTAATGCATGATCGCCCGGACGCCACCTGAAGCAGTAGCGAGACTGGTGGCATGAGCATTAGCAGCAGTATACAGCATAAGCAGCCTTGTATACGGCAACGCGCGACATACAAAGCACTGAGCAGCAGCAAGCAAGCAGGGGAAAAATTAAGGGGCTATTGCGTGCGGAGGCAGCATCGGAACGGAATCGAAATTAGGCTGTTAGCAGTTACGTTTGTTTTGAGTGTTGAACCATTCAGGAGGAAAAAAGTAGGATAAATAGTAGCGAGCAATTAGAATGATACTGTATCTGATGGAGGCATGCAGGACCTGGGACGCTGGCGAAACACCCGTCGGTGTGTCCCGGCCGTGGATGAATTTTGTTGGAAATGACGGATGATGATGGTGAGCTGCGAGCTCTGGATCGTGTCTGTGTGCTACCTGAACGGAAGCACAGATGAGTGACGGGGAAGGAGAGGAGTGCTTATAAAGGGGCGCGGACAAGGTAACGTAGATCTGATTGGAGCAGACGAATGATGGAGCGTTACATCTCTAAGTTGAACTGGCGTCAACGACTAACACTTTTGAGGGAAGGGGGCAAGGCATTCCACACCTGAGTGGCAGTGTTGTTGAAGGTGAATTTACCCATATTTGTTCTAAAGATTGGCGGCACCAGATCATTATTCACGCTTAGTTTTAGTCGACTAAATGTCATAAGATTTTAGTCAACTAAATCTACAGTTGATTTAGGCGACTAAAATGTATTTAGGCGGGCCTTGATGACGTCGTAATGGCTGATTTTACACTTGCTGAAAATAGCCGATCTACAATGCTGCGACGCGTTGTGAGCTTGTAGATCGGCTATTTTCAGCATGCAAACCAACCAGTTTTCATTTAGCTTCCATTTAGATTTCATCAGTGAAAAAAGGTAGTCGACGAACAGTTTTAGTTTTAGTTTTAGTCAACAAAATCAAAACTCTGCCACACACAGACCAGTGGCTGTGGGCTAAACCTGTGACCTTCTGATTGTTACGGCCTCTCAACCCTACGGCCCGACCTCTATACTGTGTATATATAATTTCTTAGCTAACTCCACATTACTCATGGTCTGTGAGGACAGAGTGTTCTACTTTCAATTAGTCCTGCCACACAATCTATATACTGATCATGAAAGCCTTCATTGTTCCAAGACCTTACTAAACCATTCCTTACTAGAACGGTGTAAGCTTTTTCTACCGTTTCCCATAGCAGTCTCCGGGAAACTCTTCTTGGTGCACTGCTTTTTATCTTTGAACACTCCTGCTGCCGTAACCTTTTTTTCCCTCACTCGCTCGCACCGTTTAAAACCAGGAATCATGTCTTCTTTTGACGCTGTCAAATGTGCACTGCATTTCTTTCCTTTGACTCTCGGTTTGTATGTGTTTTCAGTCATGAGTGGCGTGTTCGTCGCAGCGGCCTGTCTGGCTTTCACCATCACTGGAATCTGTTGGTTCAGGTAAGTGCTTTTAATCCTGTGTCAATAATGCTCTTAATTAAGACCACTTTAATGTTCCCTGTAGCTGTCAGATGTGAATGTTTGTCACGGTGAGTGATTGTGAAGTGGTTTGAAGCGTACAAAGACTTGGAGATAATACAGTATCGCTGGATTCTCTCCAATTCTTTGTATTCTTTAAACTGCTTCTCACTCACCACCATGACACACATTCACATCTAACAGCTATACCGAGAACATTGGCAGTCTTGGCTGTTTTTATTTCGAGATTGATAGGAAATGGATTTATTTAAGTGCTGCCTTTCCTCTTCTGCGTTTCAGATTGCAGAAGGGTGTTCGTTCGGCTCAGAAGGTGGATTACCCTGCATACGGACTGATGGCTGCCCATTCCTACGACAACAATGTGGTAGGTGTACGATCACACCGTGATTTTTAACCCATTTGGGGGCGGGAACCCCTTTTGGTAACATTGTTATAATTTAGCTATTGAAAAATAGCAGATCTACAAGCTCATAGCGTACCACAGAGTGGCGCGCTACGAGCATGTAGGTCTGCTATTTTTTAAACATCGTGAAAATGAGGCACAAATCTTTGAATATATATTCTTTCAGAGTGAACGTTTTTAACTCAAATCTTTGCTTCTGGGGGGGGTCCCTGGAACAACATATTTAAACGGATGGCTTTGGCAAAGTTTAACAACCACACCAGCGCATCGCTTCTCCCCCTACCCCATTTTCTTTTTTTTTTTAAATACCTTTGTTGTTGATTCGAAGTGAAGCATTGTTGAAGCATCTATCTTAACAGTTTTCAACTGTTAGCTTTTACATACGTACTTTCGACTGCTGTAAACTGTGGATTCTCAGTATCTCTGTGAAGGAACGTTTGAAATGTCTAATTATTAGGTGTAACTATTTGCTACCTATCTACTTTATGCATGTAAACACCTAGTATTATTAAGTATGGTTCAAGTTTCTATCTATATAAGAAATACACTTTTATCAATTTAGAAATATTCTAGATCCCTTTTTAGTTTTTCAAAGAAAAATAAATCATTGATATGTGATGAAAAAAAAGGTATATAAACTGAATTAAAATATGTTATACAGTATAATTATTTTATTATTAATTGTAAATTGTCAATTGTTTTAAATGTATTTCATCTTGGACTATAGTGATATTAATACTAGGTGTTTACATGCATAAAGTAGATAGGTAGCAAATAGTTACACCTAATAATTAGACATTTCAAACGTTCCTGCACAGAGATACTGAGATTCCACAGTTTACAGCAGTCGAAAGTACTTGCGCGCTCTGCTTGCAGTTCATCTGGAACAGCTTCAAGTATTAAATTATTGGCCACTGCCTGACTGGGTAGTTTACCAACTTTCAAATTATTATTACATGTATAACAAATCCATTCATTCTCTCCGGGTATTCTTTTTCTGTTTTTCTGATCAAATACCAATATTGTTAGGTCGTTCCTCTCTTTAACATATTCAGAGTATTTTATCTCATTAAATATTGAGACAGTCTGTCGATATAGAAGTCTGTGGCAACATGTACAGATGTAAACAGGTTCTTCTTTTACTGCATGTTGGAATCTTTCAATAGTTTCAATCATTTTTTGACAACGGAGTGTTTCATTTCCCTTGATCTCCTCTCGTTTTTTTCTTCTCCTCTCCGTGATTTTCTTCTTACGTATATTCAATTGTTCATTTCGTTTTTTTTCTATTTCTTTATTTGTCAGTTTAGCTTGATTTTCTAGCACATCCTTTAGTTCTTTTTTAAGTATATGAGAAATACCCGTGTCTGCAACACGGGTATGAAAAACTCAGCTCCACTGGTTTATTTGACTCAACGTTTCGATCCCTTAGGATCTTCTTCAGGAATAATGTGACAGGGAATGGGTGTGTACCTATATACAGGAAGGGGTACAACTGATTGGCTCCAACGATGGCTGGTGACCAATGCCACCTAAGCCCAAACCAATTAACCAGTTTACAATGTCACAATAATAATAATAAACATGACAGGTTTAAATATACACAAATACAAAAATACAACAGGTACAGAATGTGTACACAATATGCAATATTTAAGCACAATAATACACATTGATTTCAGGATAGGACACAAAAAGATTGTCATGGATAACAAAAATCTAATTTGAAATTCCAGATGACTCATTTATTAATTGTTTGGTGTTGAAAATAAAAAAGATGATAAAGTCCCAAAGCTCCTAGTGAGGAAGCTGAGACCATTACTTTAATTATCACCAATTGTGTCCGATGCTGAGAACAAATGAGGATGAGGACTAGTAGTTCTTCAGGAGGGGCACTCCATCAGAGTACATCATCCGACAACCTACAGATAAGGAAGAGAAACATGTGAGATACAAATAGTACAACAGGTGAGTGCCTAAACATAATAAAGTGTGGGGCATGCACACTGTACTACTGCAAGAGTTAAAATCATGTTAAAAACCTTAAAGTAAAAAGTAGGATAAATTCACCACAAATGTACTCAAAGGTATACTGGATTGAGAGACTCATAATAAATGTACAATTATAGGAATGGTCTGATGTCGAAAGACTCATTCAAGCCCTTATTAACAGTATTGAGGGTTGACATCCAAAAAGTTTCACGCTGAAGGAGTAGAACATCAATGTCTCCACCCCTAGGTGGCAGTTGGACCCTTTCAATACCAATATACCTCAAGGAGGAAATACAATGTTGGGCTTGGTGGAAATGTAGGGCTACATGATTTTTGAAATTCTTGTTTCTTATGTCACTCCTATGTTCTGAAATTCTGGTTTTAAGAGGTCTAGTTTTGCCTATGTAGGCAAGCCCACACACACACTTAAGCATATACAGTAGACCACATTATTTGTCGTACAGCTGATAATGCCCTTGACTTTGAAAGTCTTGCCTGTAGTGGGGTGATTAAATGTATGACATTTAGATGTGAAACCACATTGTGCACATCTGCCACACTTGTAATTGCCATCTGGAATATCAGACAAAAAATGTGTGGGTGTCTCCTGACGTAAATGTGACCTAACCAAGAGGTTCTTAAGATTAGGTGGTCTTTTGTAGACTATGCGAGGAGGGGCAGAGAAGGTTCTTCCTAGGGTGGGATCTGACCTCAAGATATGCCAGTGCTTTCTGATCGTTGCTTCGAAGTGTCTACCTAATGGAGAATACTGTGTATAACAGTTAATTTGTTGGGCTTTATCAGTCTTCTCCTTTGTTTTAAGACAATCTAATTGGGTACATTCACTGAATTTGTCTATGGCAGGTTTGATCCATTCATCTGGGTACCCACGTTGTTCAAAACGATTTTGGAGTCATTTGCATGTGTAGTGAATGATTGATCTGAGCTGCAGATCCTACGTACCCGTTTGACCCCAATGGGGTCGGATGATAACTTTCACAATGCAACAGGGCATTTCCGTCTGTCGGTTTCCTATACAGATCCATGTTTAGTCTGTTATTTTCTTTAATGACAAGAATGTCAAGAAAATTCATTCGGCAACGATCAGAGGCCATGGTGAACCTTAAAGAATGACTGCTGTCATTTAAAAGGTTGTGGAAGGCTGTCAACTCTGTAGAAGAACCAGTCCAGATAAGGAAGATATCATCTATATAACGTTTCCACAACTGAATGTGTTGTAGAAACGGATTGTGACTGGAATAAAAAATAAACTCAGTTTCAAGGAGCCCAACAAAAAGGTTAGCGTAATTGGGTGCCATCTTACTACCCATAGCTGTACCACATTTTTGTAAGTAAAAGTAATTTTCAAACAAGAAAAAGTGTTTAGTAAGCACTATTTCAGTGAGATCTTTCAAACATTTAGTGCTGGGGATAACTTCAACCCTCTGATTGAGAAAGTGTTCAATTCCCTCTAGACCACCTTGGTGTGGGATGTTCGTATATAAACTTTCCACATCTAGTGTAACAAGAAAAGACTCATTGTCAACTGATTCTATGGTTTGTAGGACCTGAATGAAATCACTTGAGTCCCTTAAGTAAGAGGGTAGTGCAAAAACATGTGGCTTAAGGAAATAATCAATAAATGAAGAAATCTTCTCTGTAAGAGAGCCTATCCCTGAAACAATAGGTCTGCCTGGAGGTACATCAGTAAAGTTTTTATGAATTTTGGGCAGGGTATATATCACTGGTGTAACAGGGCAGTCAACCTTCATATAGTTAAATTCATTCTTATTGAGATCTCCTGTTTCTAAATGTGCTCAAGAATTCTGTGAATATAGTTCTTGAACTCTATAGTGGGGTTGCCATTCAATTTTTGGTAAAACACATCATTATTGAGCTGTCTTATGTATTTCACCAACATATGCCAGTCTGTCCAAGAGGACAATAGCACCCCCTTTGTCAGCAGACTGTACAACAACAGATTTATCATTTTTTAATTCTAACAAAGCATCACGTTGTGACTTGGCCATGTTATTAGTGACCTTATACTGTTGTTTCTTAGATAGGAGTTGTGACACTTCACTTTCAACCAGTCTGCAATATGTGTCTATGGATGAGTTCCTATGTTTAGGTGGAATAAATGTAGATCTTTTCTTAAACTGTTTCAAAGGCCCTATATTGGGCTCAGCAATATAATCAGGGTTAACTAATGGAGGCTGTGTATTATCTGAGCTAACCTCCTGTACCCTGTTACCGTTTACATTAGAAAAGAATTCCCTCAGTCTAAGATTGCGGAATAATTTTTGAAAGTCTACTAAAGTGTCAAAATCATTACATTGGGTAGTAGGTACAAAAGACAAGCCCTTACTAAGAGCTGCTAAGCATGTGTCTGTAATGGACCTACTTGACAAGTTGATTACATTGCACTCCGTTTGTGGCTGCGAGTCCAGTGAGGGTCTCTTTGACTTCTTCCCCTGGCCCCTCCTGCACCTCTTCCTCCTCGGAGGGGGGGGTGGGGGGGTCGTGTGTCACCGTGTGGATGGTCGTCTAAAAAAGGGCCACTCTGGGTGTTGTGACTGCTGGAGTCGGAGTCGATCCCAATGGAGGAGGCTGAAGAGTAGTCAGTCACCTGATGCCTGGGGCCACGCTGCTTTTGTTTCCTGTATCGGTGCGGTCTGTAGTTGTGGTTCTGGTGTCCTCTTCCTGGACCTGGGGTGGCTGGAGCCGGGGCATCTGTAGCCGGGACAGCTTGGTCCTTGATTCTCCATTTGTACACCAGATTGTTGGCATAATCAAACTTAACTTTCTCAAATTTTCTCAATTTCTTGTTTGTGGTGTCTCTTTTTCTCTTGTACTGCCTTTTGTCTAGCACCTGGGCTAGAGTGGAGGTGCATGCTCTATTTCCTTTGCTTTTTTAAGTATATCCCTTCGTTTTTCCTTCGTTTTTCGTTCTTAAGGTTTTGTATCTTCTTTCTATTAATCTTGTACCTTCTTTCTACTTCTGTTGTTTTACTCACATCCTTTTTAACATATGAATCCTGTCTTTTAGAAAGACGTTTTCTTCGTTGTTCATAGGTTTCGTTTTTATATTTTTCCCTTCGTTTTTCCTCGTCCTGTTTTTTTCCTTTCTTTTGTTGATTTCCCGTGATTTCTCTGGATTTCGTCTCGCTTATTTTTGAGTTTTTTGTTACGCACATCTCGTATATCCTTTAGTTTTTTGTTACGTATAACCAAACGTTTTCTTCTTTGCTTTCTTTGTTCTCGAACTGAAAGGGGTATTTTATGCAGGTCATTTTTTCGTTCATTGGTTTTGTTTTGTAGTTTTACCCTTAGATTTCCTTCCTCTTTAAGGTATTGGTTCATCTTTTTATTCATTTTATAACAAGAATTCCTGCCTTTTGTTCTCCTAGTTCAACTATGGATTGGTACAGAATGCTATATAATATAGCTCTATGCGTCTCACTTCTCTTCCAAATAAAACGCGATCTCCCTTTATTTATTTGGACACCTTCAGTTCTTTAGGTCAGTGGTCCCGTCTGATAAGTATATATCTTCTCTTTCTAGAAGAAAAAATAATACGTTTTTGCACACTACTTTTTGATAATATGGAATGAAATTAACGTAAAGCTTTATGGTTAACTTTTTGACACTACCGTTACTTTTATACACTCCAGAAACATAATGTTGTATTACTTACGTCATCATTGAGAGCAGTTATACATATACTATAGTCTATATAGAGTATGTAGTTGTAAGTTGATTAGCGGTATACTGTGGTTACTTTGCGACAAAAACCGTGCCAGCCAACCCGCCACTTGATGCGTATGCAAATAAAACAGCAGATTTGTGCCTGGTTTGCTGGGACCAGATTACATAAATGACCATATTTCTTTCATCATCATTGAGAGCTAGTCATACATATACACAACATGTACTCTGGTCCCAGCAAATCAGGCACAATTTGCTATTTTATTTTACAGATTATGTATATAGTATACGTATGACTAGCTCTAAATGTTGACGTAAGACATATGGTCATTTATGTAATCTGGTCCCAGCAAACCAGGCACAAATTTGCTGTTTTATTTGCATACGCATCAAGTGGCGGGTTGGCTGGCACGGTGCACACAGACCGGGCGAAATTATTACTTGCGCGCTCTGCTTGCGCAAGTAATAAATAATCTAAAGCTAAAAAGCCATGAACAAAGAAAGAATGTCAGCACTGGTAAGGTTGCGGACTGTACCAAGTGTATGCTTGGTCCCGGCTCCTCCTGATTACATGTCGAAGTGTCCTTGGGCAAGACACTGAACCCCAAATTGCTCCCGATGTGCTGGTTGGTACCTTGCATGGCTTCCGCCGCAATCTGTGTATGAATGTCTGTGTGACTGTGAATAGGTGAATGTAATGCACAATCTATGTAAAGCGCCTTGGATAAAGGCGCTATATAAATGCACCATTTACCATTTTATGCTCATGATCGTTACTTAAAGTGACCCGTTTCTTCCCTTAGACGGAGGATAAAAAGCAGATCACCTCTGTAGTTTTGTACCAAACAAAAGTGTAAATAAATACCTTTATTTTACATTGCTGAGAAATAGGTTCAAAGACAACCTACATGTTGTGATGTACTACACATTCTATTGCAAGTTTGCAACATTGCTGCAATACTTCTGCCGTTTATGGAGTTGCAAGTTCGCCGTGGTATAAGCGAGATGAAGCATGTGTTAGTGGTAACTGCTCATTATACAACAGGTCGTTTTGAGGAAGCAATCTGATTGGTTGAAACAGCCTTCTAGCCGTGCTTCAAACCAGCATCACGGAACACCTAATTAAAACAAAGAATTCAGCCGTGCTCACAATGCGACGCATTGTGAGCTTATAGATCGGCTATTTTCAATAGATTTTCTACACATTTTGAATTTGTGAAATGGCACATTCTGCAATATGAATACTTTTACTTTTAGTACTTTAAGTACATTTTGATGATTTGATTCCGTACTTTTACTTGTAACGAAGTACTTCTAAATTGCAGTATTGGTACTTTTACTTAAGTAAAACAATTGAGTACTTTTTCCACCACTGCTGGTTTTAGATTAAAGACCACAGCTTTTCTCATGCCCGCACGGAGTGACATTTGTATCATGTGACGTTCCACAGCCTGGAGATAAGAAGCTGGCCCACAGCACTCAGATGTACAACTATGAACACCCTGGAGATAAGAAGCTGGCCCACAGCGCTCAGATGTACCACTACCAACACCAGAAACAACAGATGCTGTCCCTGGAGAAGTGAGTAGAGCCAAAGATGGTCTATTTATGAAGATGGGCAAACTTCATTGGAGCCACTATAGGCAAAATGGTACACAAAGCCTACAAATGGTCTCCTAAATATAGTAGGCGTGGTTTGCTTCTCCCCGGGAGGTCGGGGGGAAAAGCAAGAATTCTCCTGATTTGTCTCGCTAAAAGAAGCCATTTTAGTATGAATATCTTGTAAATATTGTGTGCTTTGTGATGATTGGGTCCAGCATTTAGTTCAGTGACCATGGAGTTAAGGAATGGTTCATAAGCTGTGTTCACGTTCATTCCCATTGGAAATTAATAGACTCCAACATTCTTCCCGTCTCCTAATAATGTTACCGCCCACCTCACGCAGATACGGGAAGTAAAGCAAAGTTGGCCTCTCTTGCTAATTTTCCTCTTGGGTAGAAGTTAGAACCTTAGAGTATAGAGACGGCACCTGATTTCTCCTCCCATCCACTTGCATTAAGTTGCTCAAAAGCTTTCACTCCTCCTTCCGGGTAGGAACAGAGTGCATTCTGGGATGGATTGGGCCCAAACACATGAACGCACTGCCGTTGACTATCATTGCATCCCACCCCTCACTGGTGCGAAATCGGGTAGGAAAAACGGGGACTCATCCCTCCCGGGGTGTGTGTGTGTGTGTGTGTGTTCGAGAGAGGACTGTGCTGTCTCTGCTGCCATATATGGAGTGCTGAGTGACATGCGTGTTGTATCATGAGGACATACAACAGTAAGCTTTACTTGCACCTAAAGTATTTGTGTCCCCTCTATGCTTTCCCTGTGTGTGGAGTAGAAACTAATTGTTAAACTGTGTGCGTGTGTCCTCCAGACAAAGAGATGAGCCAAAGGTTTCAGACTCGGGGGCTACATCAGACGAGGAGAATGAGGATGGAGATTTCACAGTGTACGAGTGCCCTGGACTTGCCCCCGTGAGTAACTAACTGTTGCACTTTGTATTAACCCATTTTGGGCGGGAACCCCTCAGTTCTCAGTCCTGGGGACTGATTTCAGTCCTGAGGATCTCATAGGGGTCATTTAATGAGATCAGTGCAGATTTGCAAAAACACATTTTCAGTCTTTCAGCCCTGCATTGTGTTATACTTTAGCTATTGAAAAATAGCTAAGCTGATCTACAAGCTCATAGCGCGGCACTGAGTGCCCCGCTATGAACTTGTAGGTCTGCTATTTTAGATAAATCGTGAAAATGTGCCTCAAATCTTTGAATATATATTCTTTCAGAGTTTCAGTTTTTAACTCAAATCTTTGCTTCTGGGGCGTCCCTGGAACAACATATTTTCAGATGGGGGGGGGGGGGTGTCGGCGGCATATTACATGTAATCTTTGGGGTCCTTGACATGAAATATTGAGAACCACTGATATAGAAAAAAAGACAATCGTGATATCGATTCTTGTGGAGGAAAATCGAGATTCACATTTGAGCAAGAATCGTGCAGCACTAATCAGGGGTCATCAATATGTCCGTACACAGAGTAATGTGCAGTGTTGTAATGACTGATTTTACACTTGCTGAAAATAGCCGATCTACAAGCTCACAACGCGTCACAGCTTGAAGCGTTGTGAGCTTGTAGATCGGCTATTTTCAGCATGCAACCAAGTGTAAAGTGACTTATAGTGGATCTCTTGTCCACTAGTTCCTTCCTAACACTTTTGTCCAGTTTGTATTTGTTGACGAAATTGTCAATATATTTAGTCTTAGTTTTGTCATCATAGCTTAGTTTTCATTTTGTTTCCATTTAGTTTTCGTCAGTGGAAAAAGGTAGACGACGAACATTTTGCGTCTTAGTTTTAGAGTCGACGAAATCAACACTGCTAATGTGACCTGGCCTTGTCCGTGCCAAGTATTTCGTTTCTGTTAACTTTCATTTTGTACGTCCATGGCAAAAAATTATAAGATGGGGTCTTTTGTAATGTCACCAATAAGGTACTACATACAGTACAAGCATGTTTCTTACTGCCCCTACAAAAAAGCATTTAGTATAAATGTTAACCACACTAACTCTCGCTTTCCTATTCTGGGGATATAATAATGTTGCAACACGTTACCACCCCTTATTCCTAAACTAAACGTATATGCCATTTTGTACTAGTTTGAAAAACATTTTTAAATAGTTCAACTAGCCGATCTGCATTGACACATTGTGAGCTTGTAGATTGGCTATTTGAATTATTTTATAAAAAAGTTATTTTTTCTTCAAAATGGTAAAAAAATAAAATAAAGGCAAATAATTTTAGGGATAAGGGGTAAGGCAAGATTGGTATAGAGTGGTTAATTAAATTATTTAGAATTGTAGTTCCAATGTAATGCCTATTGTAATGAACCTTCCTTTAAATTATTTTATTGAATTAATTATTATTTTTTGTCTGTTTTTGCATAGTTATTTCTTTTTTAATGACAGTATACTCAACTCCTTCATGTCTTCTTTGCAGACGGGGGAAATGGAGGTGAAGAACCCGTTGTTCGACGACTCTACCCTTTACCATCAGAGGTTCCATAAGTAACGTTCTGAAATTCACGACACACAATCCCACCACATGCACGTCGCGCACACACTCACACCCCCACGCATTATACACACTACGCCCTACCCAATGAGCTGTCCTCATACTCATTTATATACCTATGTACTCGCGCACACAACAACATCAGTGCAGTGTACGCCAGGACGAGATGTAATTTAAATGTTGGATTGGGAGGAGCAGAAGGCAGAAAATAGGACATTGGCTACTGGCCTTTTATTTCTCTTCTGTCAGACAGTACTCAACTCTGGGACCAACACCTCCCATTCGCACGGACAGTGACACAGACAGGATGTCATTCCCTTGTGCCCGGCGATACAGTCTTCTTTCTTTTTTTATATACCGGTGTATATATATTTTTAAACCTTGTATTTATTTTCTTTTTCGTTTACTACCCCCCCCCCCCTCCCCCTCCTCCTCTAACCATTTTCAACGTGGCATCCCTATTTTGGACATTAGGCATTTAAAGTCAGAAAAGCAGATCTACAAGCTTGTATATTGGCTATTTTTGTTGCTCATCGTATAATAACAGTATTCATATCAACGGAACTTAAAGTCAGGAATACTCTTTGTCTGACGGAATGTTTGTATTGACTGTTGCATCCTCTGTTGATATAGCTATGACTTGTCTAGCCCTGGTCCAGTGCGTTAGTTAGCGAGTTCTCTCCAACGCCCTGCCAGGCACACCTCTACTTCACACCAACAAAGTTCCACTTCCGCTCGAGGGGTCCGACTTTAGTCAAAAAATAAACTAAACTACATTGCTACTTAACGAAACAAAGACTGTTTTGTGTTTTTCAAACTCTACTCTCCAGGCTTGGAAGCCTCTCAGGACCCCAGCCTCTCTGTATAATATCCTTTCCGACACAAAACGGTAAGTTTCGGTAAGTAGCAAAGTAGTTTAGTTTATTTTTTACTAAAGTCGGACACCTCGGAACGGCAGTGGAACTTTCTGTTGGTGTGAAGCAGAGGCATTCCCGGCAGGGCCTTAGGAGGGAACTCGCTAACGCGCTGGACCAGGAGCTATGACTCTTCCTGTGGGGCGTGGGGTGGGGTGTGTACAAAGTGGAAGTTATTGGGTATAGTGAAATTTCTTTAGATGCCAATGAAACCAGAGTGAAGTGTCTCCATCAAGATGGCTGCTTCTCTCTAATGACTTGATTCATATTGACCGGAGGAAATATAAAATGTCTCACTACAAAGGTTTAAGTTTAGTACTTTTTAAGAACGGATGTGTTTTTATTCATCTATTTCATGGACACGACAACACACACACACCCCCACACACACACACACACACACACGCGCGCGCGCACGCGCACGCGCGCGTGCACACACACACGCAATGGACGTGGTTTGTAAACACTGTTAATGTAGCCATCGTAATCTCAGTCTAGTTCCTCTATGCATGAAATGAATTGATGACGCTGTGTTATGACAACTGGAAGTCGATATGCATTGACCACACTTACAAGTTTCTTGTGCAAACTTGATTATGATATTTATATACGTATATATATATATATATATAGATGAATTTAACTTGAATGATTTCAAAGGAATTTGAAAATTCTTTTACCTATCTAAACTCTGAAACAGAGAGATCTCCTCGTGTACATAGATCTGACTAACATGGCTTGTCCCCATGGCCTGTGATCTTCTGTATATAGCTGCTAAAACGTGCGCAGGAAAGAAAATGGTACCTGTCACTTAAACCAATGTGTCCGACTGTGTCTACACGTTCCTCTAGATTCCAGAGTGCCGTGTCAGATATTGAACCTTTTTATGTCTTTATTTTTGTTTCTCTGTGTTGACTATTCCGTGGGTTCCTCCCTGCAGTACCTTCCTACCTTACTAACATATATTTTCTCCAAAAACAAAAAAGAAGAAATCATGCCAATCATTGCACAGAGAACTCTGGAACAAATCTTGTCGAATCACAATACAATGACTGCAAATTCGATTTAGTATTTGTATCCCCACTATAATTTGACATATGTGTCATGGTATACGGAGCCTATATGGAGCCTTTCCACAACAAACCTGACTTTGTTGACTGCACCATTACCCAGCCACTTTGATCCTGTAACATGCGCAGAAAACTCCACAGTGTAATTTTATCATTTTGTTATTCAGAGAGTGTATTATTATGTATATTTGTACACTCTTGGAGTTAAATTAGCACTGAGGATTTGACTGTGTACTACTGAATGACGATCAAATAAAAAAATCTCCAAAGCTTATTCTAAAGATGTATTCTAAAAGTGTAGGTCTGTAAACAACCATGGGGGATTTGGAAATGCATTCAGAAATGTGTTGGGAAGCCTTTCTTTTTAAAGTGTCCTACTGTCGTCTCTCAGGAAAGCTGCTGCCTGCATTGTAGCTCCTCAATCCGACCTATTCCTACTGCTTTTCAACTTCTCAGCTCTCCCACACTTCTGTACATGACCTGTAAAAGAGATGGATACTCCATTGTGATGACTTGAAAAGAAACAATATCTTTATATATCTACAGTAGACACTGGGGGAGTGTATTGCCATGTCAGGTGATCTTAAACTGTGTTTTAAAAGACTTCCGTCGAGCTTGTTGAACAACACCGGATGGAGGACGATGACCATTTAACAGAGTCTAATCCACTCGCTTAATTGGTGTAGATTTATTGTTGAGTGAATTGGAAATTGTTTAAAATTTTCACATTTTCATTCATCATTTTAATTTATTCAGTGTTTTATTCATATATTTTCCAATGTTGATGATATTAAAAAAAGATAACTGTTAGGATTGAGCTGCTTTCATGTCTTCGTTTGGTTTTGACCATTTTGTCCTCCTGTTGATTCATGCTCTCTTGTTATGACGGAGCCTCTAGAGACTGTTTTATTTGAACACGTTAAGTTATATATTCACTGGGAGATGACTCAGTACTCTTCTTTTTACCACCAACATTATTGTTCAGCATGCAGTGGGATAGAGAAGGAAATTAAATAAATAAACATTTCTATTAGTGGGAGTGACTTCGGTGTGGTCTGCTGTGTGATCTGTGGGAGGAAAGGAATAGTTTTGGATTAAAAGTTATACCCATTCACGACGGGATCCCCTGTTGGTGTTTTAAGCCTTGTTATGTTATACTTTGGCTATTGAAAAATATCAGATCTACAAGCTTGTAGCGCGGGTGAACATTTTTAAGTCAAATCTTTGCTTCTTGGGGGTCCCTGGAACAGAATTTTCAGATGGGGGGTCCAAATACAGATACTTCTGGGGGTGCTTGACATGAAAAAGGTTGAGCACCACTGACAACTTTGGTCCGACCCACTATATTAGAGGTATATGAATTTGAACTTTAGTGCTGCTATCAGATGTTTACAACTGACACTACAAAGTTACCCATAGCTTTCAAACTATTTACAGATATATCTGTAATCAGGCGTTGACACTAAATGGCTTCCCTCCTGCCCCTGGCAGGTAAAATAAAACTTTTGGTCATGTGGAGTTTTCTTTCTATTCAGGTTGCCCGACCAGGCAAGTGCTCGATTTGAGAGTGGACGCAACCGTCTATAAACACAACACGTGATATCAGTCTGAACGCCTGAACGTGGCCAGAGCGCTCTGTCTTCTGTTCTGTGGGATGTAAACTACCGGTATGTTGTTTACCTAATATGTGCTGTTTTCACTGTTGTGAATGTGTGAACCCCATAGTCACATTCATATAGCTATGTAGGTATTTGGCATAAAATAAATGGGTATTATTGCACAGCCCCGGGAAGTAAAAAAGTGTTAAATTGAACCGGTAATTCAGATTTTACCTATCATTTTATAATGGACGATTTACTTTGGGCAAGTGGGCATGACCTTTGAGCAAGTGGAACATGGGCATTGGGCAAGTGCCTCAGGTCAACACCTGTGCAATAACAATCGATGACCAGTAGGTGTTACCATTGTTTCAGCTGTGTTTTAGCGGGTTTACAGAGCATGCCATTTGGCTTGGTTTAGTTTGGTTTATTTAGGGTTCCTAATTGTTACAAATGGTAACGGTTACACTGAACAATATACAAACATAGAATACACTAAAGCAAAATACTTGTAAATGTAACAGAGAAAATAATACAAAAATAAAATAGAATGAAGCAAATAAACACTGTTAATGAGTGAACAAAATAAAAAATAATGGTAAAGGTAACAGGGAAAAATTAATGTTGAAATAAAGCAATTATACACTGGTATTGACTGCGTGAGTGAGCATTAAAGTACTTCCCTTTCATATAGACAATAGAGACAGAATAGGCCTGGCCCTAATTATAGAGACATACTTGATTTGGTATTTACACCAACAACATGTCAAGTTATTCACAATGGTTGGGAAATAAACAATTATTACGAATGATCAATTGATGCCTATTTTTAAGTGCATTTTTACCTTTAATGTCTGCGATATTTTAAGGGTATATAAGGGTGATATAAGGGTAAAGAGTTCCAAAATAGCATTGCCCTGTTCATCACTGACTCAGTCTGACTGTATTCTAGACTTGGGCACTGTGAATCTGTCCATCAAACATGCCATAGGGGAGACGGGGGTAATGTGAGACACTGGGTAATGTGAGACACCCCCTGTATCACATGACCACAAGACATTTGTGTCATGTGACCATTATATGTTGAAGCCCCTCCCATTTCCTACCTGCCATGGAGGAGAGGACCTTATTGTGCTGTGGTAAGCATGTTTTTTTCACAAAAATATGTTTTTTGCATGTAAAAGTTAATTTTCTTGTCGTCAACATAATCAGCTGTTGTGTCAAAGCAAATTAATTCAGGTAGAAAAACTTAAATCATACATGTTGATGAACTACCATCATATACATCCATGAGATTGCTGCTAGCTGAAGATTAGCCTGAATTGCTAAAAGAGGTCCTGTTTACCAAAATGTGGGTGTGGGGTAAAGTGAGACAAATGCTCTGGGGTAAAGCGAGACACTGTCTCACATTACCCCACCATGAGGCACAAGTTAAGTTCAGTCTTAAACATATTTTAATCTAATATTACATTGCATATGTTTTATTTTCTATGTCATAAACATTGTAGAAAATGCCAAGATACACCAGAAAGACAACCTGGGGTGGAACCGCCCTTGTAGAGATTGAGAAGGCAGCCGCTGAGAGCAAGGCAGAAAAGAAGATAATACACCAGAAATATATGCACAATTGCACAAATTATCAGAAGAATCCTGGGAAACACGAAAGCATGGGAGAGACCCACATTTGCTATAAAGGAAAACGATGTGGCACATGTTCTGAAATGTGATGTGGCGAAGAAGCTGCCACAACCTAAACAGCGTGGAGGAACCACACAGAGAGAGCAAATCCTCACCTTTAGAAACCAGTGACTTCCAGGAAAGTCTGGATGGCAACCGAGGAAGGTCAGTGACGCTGGAGAGACAGCTGACCTCCAGGAAAGTCTGGCGGGGTAACAGGGGCCAGCAACCCCTGTCGCAGCACTCGCAAGAGGGCACCAAGCAAGCTACAGAACGTACAAATAAGCAATACCTCCAGAGTCTCCCGAGAGGAGGGGAGGAAGGGAGACCTGATAGGACAGATTCAACGACAACAACAATGCCAGTGACACCGACTCAGAGAAGGCTTCTTTGACTCAAATACACCAGAGTAAGGCTAAGTGTGGACACTGGACAAGGATGGACACATGCACACCGCACAGACGAACAGTGAGATGTAGGAGAACCCTAGGCATGAGGCAAACCATAGTCCTAGAGACCTCAGTGCCTGCAGTCCCCCAAGAACACACAAGGCCGAGGGAGCCTCCTGTTGGTTCAGTCATGACAGAAAGGACAGTGGGCGGATCTTCGGGGGGTTCCCTGGGCGAGGTGGTCGCTGGGGTGTGGTCAGCACTGGTTTGCTGCACCTGGCCAGCAGGTCACTGCGCTCCCTGTTGGCCGGGTGTGGCCAATGATATAGCTGGTTTCACCTCGGTGATGGCTGTGCCCGGGGCGCCCCTCCACAGATTTGTCTATAGCTGGGGGCATGGAGGAGAGGGGCAGTGACTTGGCCAAATCACTGCTGACCCGCCAACTGGAGAGTGTAGTTGTTGAGGGTTGAAACACTCTAAGACGTTTGGAGACCACCTGATAACCTCTCTTCCAGGCCAAGGCTTCATCCATTAGAAATGGATTATAATCACATCGTTGATGTATTTACAAACTGTAACCTTGGCTGGAATGTAGAGTAGACCTAGTTGTAGCTGTAGCTGTTCTAGCTGGTTCTGATGGTGCTGAGCCCCTACTAGCCTGCTCTAAGGGTCAAGTGTTCCGAACCCAATTGCTGTCTACTATGCTAAAGTGACACAGATACATTCCCGGTCTTAATGGGTTAAATGGGGGGAAACCTCGACCGAGAGAAACGTTTATCTCTTTTAGCAAATGTTGCTTTTTGTAGAGATGTGAATTGTGTGCGTGTGTGTTGTGTTCTAATCATTAAAATTAAAACATTTTGAATTACAGAATGTTGTCTTTGATTCTGTTCAGACTTACTTTCAAGTGTTTAGAAAGAAAATGTGGTTAATGACCAATTCCCATGATTCTGTTACTAGTCTGACATTAGTTTTGGAATGTGTGGTTGTCAAGCTAGCTGTCAGTGTTCTAACTGTTAAAACAAGTGTTATGGTAGTTTTAAAGTGAAAAGAATAAGTGGTTCACTTTACCCCATTGATTTTGCTGGTCTGTCTCACTTTACCCCAGCCCTGGGGTAAAGTGAGACACCTGACCACTTTTTTTAAAACAATCATATTTTCACTGCCCTTTGTCTTGGATTCATTCTAATCATTTCCATTTTTAGGAAACATCCCAAATGAATGGGAAATATGTAAATTTGACTGATATATCATTTTAGCTCGCCTACAGGGGAGCAAATGTAAAAAGTGTCTCACATTACCCCCGTCTCCCCTACCAGTCACAGCCTGCAGGTGGCTAGTGTAACGGCCCGGGCACAACGTGGGTTCGACTCCCGATCAGTGTTGTTTTCGTAGACTAAAACAAAGACGAAAAATGTTCGTCGACTACCTTTTTTCACTGACGAAAACTAAATGAAAGCTAAGCTATGATGACTAAAACTAAGACTATAAATATACGGACAATTTCGTCAACAAATAAAAACTAGACTCAAATGTTAGGAAGGGACTAGTGGACAAGAGATCCAGTATAAGTCATTTTACACTTGGTTGCATGCTGAAAATAGCCGATCTACAAGTTCACATTCGCATTGTGAACTTGTAGATCGGCTATTTTCAGCAAGTGTAAAATCAGTCATTACTACAGCATCAAGGCCCACCAAAACACATGTTAGTCCCCATCTCTCTCTCCCCATTTCCTCTCAGTCTAAAAAAAAAAGCCCCCAAAAATATCTTGCCAAATACAAATAGCGCGGCATTCGGTGCTGCGCTATGAGCTTGTAGATCTGCTATTTTTCAATAGCTAACGTGTAACATAATGCTTAAAGCACCAAAAGGGGTTCCCGTCCAGTTGCCCTGTCAGAAGTTGACAGGGCAACAGTGTTGGGGAAGTTACTTTGAAAGCGTAGCTTGTAAAGCTACAAGTAGCTCACCATGGCAGTAGCTTGATCAAGCTACATAGCTACCCCTGGAGAAATGTAGCTTGTAAAGCTACAGCTACATAGGAAAAAGTAGCTCAGCTACTTTTTATTTTTCAGCGTTAAATTGAGAATGTACATGCGGGAGACCTCTCCTCCCCTCTGGGAGACCCCTGCTCCCCTCTGGGAGACCCCTCCCACCCTGCTCCCCTCTGGGAGACCCCTCCTCCCCCTGCTCCCCTCTGGGAGACCCCTCCTCACCCTGCTCCCCTCTGGGAGACCCCTCCTCACCCTGCTCCACTCTGGGAGACCCCTCCTCCCACCCTGCTCCCCTCTGGGAGACCCCTCCCACCCTGCTCCCCTCTGGGAGACCCCTCCTCCCACCTTGCTCCCCTCTGGGAGACCCCTCCCCACCCTGCTCCCCTCTGGGAGACCCCTCCCACCCTGCTCCCCTCTGGGAGACCCCTCCTCACCCTGCTCTCCTCTGGGAGACCCCTCCTCCCCTCTGGGAGACCCCTGCTCCCCTCTGGGAGACCCCTCCTCCCCTCTGGGAGACCCCTGCTCCCCAAAATTGTAGCTTGTAACTTGAGTAGCTAAGCTACAAAAAATGACCCAAAAGGTAGCTGAGCTACTTGACGAGGTACACAAATATGAATGTAGCTAAAATACCACAAGCTACAGCAAAATGTAGCTAAGCTACGTAGCTCAGCTACATGTAGCTTAATACTCCCCAACACTGCAGGGCAACAGCACCACCACATTTCCTTTGTTGAGTAATTTTCATAGTCATATAGTTCATAGTCACAGGACTCAGTAATTACAATATCATGCCACCACACATGCATGTGAGCATACAGGACAGGAGTGATTACAATAGCTTGCCACACATGCAATGTGGGCAGTCTTGTTGCGAACGCAGTGAGCCACTTACTATGACAGCAAGGGCTGAATGTCTGTGTGTGTGTGTGTGTGTCACGCTGTTACACCACCCGCCCGCCACCAGAGGGCGCAGCTGTAGCACACACACACACACAGGGCGCTGCTGTAGCACACACACACACACACACACACACACACACACACACACACACACACACACACCCAACCACACACACACGAGCTGCGTTCGCTTCCCGCGTTTGCGCGTCTTACTTGTTATCTCAGATTTATATCAAATTCAGCTTTGCAAATGCTCATACAATCAATATGTTTCAGTGATCCTAACATACCAAAAGACAAATTGTTTCCTAGCTATTAGCCCATTTGTCCAGCTCATAGTACACCTTGTGAGTTGGTAATCTATTGTAGTTTACACAGTGAGCCACTTACTATGACAGCAAGGGCTGAATGTCTGTGTGTGTGTGTGTGTGTGTGTCACGCTGTTACACCACCCGCCCGCCACCAGAGGGCGCAGCTGTAGCACACACACACACAGGGCGCTGCTGTAGCACACACACACACACACACACACACACACACACACAACCAACCACACACACACGAGCTGCGTTCGCTTCCCGCGTTTGCGCGTCTTACTTGTTATCTCAGATTTATATCAAATTCAGCTTTGCAAATGCTCATACAATCAATATGTTTCAGTGATCCTAACATACCAAAAGACAAATTGTTTCCTAGCTATTAGCCCATTTGTCCAGCTCATAGTACACCTTGTGAGTTGGTAATCTATTGTAGTTTACACAGATTTGGCACAGTCTTTCTCTCCAGTCAGTATAGGTCTTGATGCTGTGAGTACGGTGCCATTTGAAATACACCTCATAGGCCTTCCTATCTGAAGAGAGGTTCTTGATATAAGCAGCCAGCTCTGCAGTGCTGTTAAAATCATCCACATGGATGAAGGAGCCAGGAGGTGCCAGGGCCTCATACGTAGGCCTGTTGGGGCCAAGAACCACCGGCACCACTCCAGCTTGGAAGGCATTTCTCCATAACTTCTCACTAATATAGTCGGTGCTTCTAGAGTTCTCCATTGCCAGGTAGAATTGACAGCGTGCAATCGTAGGCAGCAGGTCTTTGTCTGACACCGGTCTCTTGTTCCAGCGTCCATACACCTCGATGGGGACATGTTTCTTTAGACTTTGATAAACACCTGTCCGCACCTGTTTGGATCTGTTTTCGCTGACCACCCAGCTCACAAGGCAAGACCGGTTTTGAGGGGCCACAACGGGCATGTAGCCACTCCTTGGAATTGTCTTTCCGTAAGGTATGAATATGTCGGCATCGCGGCGGTAGCTCATGGTCCAGTTGAAGAGGCCATTGTAACGGGCAAGGTTTCCATTGTGGATGGGTGGTTCCAATGACAGCCACACCCAATGCTGGGAGGCCGTGCGACGGAGGTGGAGAGGCAGGGAGGAGCGCCCTGTCCTCAGCTCGTCATGGTGGAAGACCACGACATCGGCTGTGGAGATGATGGAGGAGTTGTCACTCAGGAAACAGTTGCTGATGTTGTACATCTCCCTGCACGTGTCTCCCGCGAGGCTGTACGAGCGACCAAACGGCCAGTGCCACAGAAGAACGGTGAGGTTCTTTCGAAGGGCATCTGGACGACGCCGATGCCTCATGTGACGGTTTTGGTCCCACAAGTTGCGGTGGAGCAGATATGAGGAGAAGAGGATAATGATGAGGATGAGGATGGGTAAGGATGTAGTTGTAGAGGTAGGCATTGATGCTCAGGTATATATTCCAGGCAGTCCAGAAGCACACTGCACATAGTATAGCAAATATGCGACTCCTGCAAGAAAGATGCTTATAGGTTAGAGGGGTCAAATATACCCTTTTGCATTTTTATCACAACAGAACATATGAGGGCATTCACTGGAGAAAGTCTCTAGTATTCCTGTATTCTCAAATATTTGTGAAGGATTTTACATTGTTTTTTAATTGTTAAAGGACCACTTCACCACTTTTCAACCTATCTTCATATAATAGGTCCTCACTGATAATCATGATAAAATGGCACAATGTTTTCTACCCTGTCTGTGTCTCATAGGAGGGCTGTGGGCAGTTCAGAAACCCGTCCACCAGTGACATCATCGATGGGGAATCCAAGCTAATAGAAACTGCAGGCTTTCTAGTCCTGAAAAGTTGCAATGCGAAAATGGAAGCCATCGTTCTCACGATAATAAAAATCTAAACATTTTTGTAAAAAAAATGGTGGGCGGGTTTCTGAACTGATCTAGCCCTCCTATGAGACTGAGTAGAAAATAATGGTGCCATTTTATCACGATTATTAGTGAGGACCTATTATATGATAGGTTGAAAAGTTAAGTCCTTTAACAATTAAAAAACAATGTAAAATCCTTCACAGACTGCACATTATTCCTGTGATACTAAACAAAATGGACCAATATCTCCTCTGTGTTCTAAATGACATGCAGTTCTTGGAACTTACTGCTATACTTTTGAGAATGTAAGTGGATATCCAGGTTTTGGGGTTATGTCACACGTGAGCTATATGCAACATTGTTTCCTTTCTTTTCTGTTTTGTGTCATGTTTTGTGTTATGTAAAATGTGTGTATATGTGTTGCATACAAGGCCGCTGGGTCGCAAGACAAATTTCAGGGCAAACTGATAATAAAGTACTGTCATATATCATATCATTTTAAGGTTAAAATAAAGACGGGTCCGCTTTCATTTTGGGACTCAAAAGAGATTAATTTGACACCCTCACAAACTTGACACCCTCATAAACTCCTATTAGGCCGAAAATGCATTTTGATAAATTGGATTAAGAAATAATTCCCCTGCCGTACAACTAGACATTTTTGGTCTAGTTGTGCACCACTAGATTATTTATTTATTTTCCCGCTTTCCCACCAGATTTTGAAAGAAACCTGGGAATGTTGTTGTGTCTGGGTGCGTCCCAACATGTCTACAGATTCTACAGATCTGTTTGGATATTATGAGCTGTCAGAAATACTATTCATGATACTTTGTAACTATAGTTTATAGCTGAAGAACAAACGCAACTTCCTTTTAAAGGTCTGAAGTTTCACAATCATAATTCATTCATTTTATTTTATTTTATTGTATTAAATAGCTAGAGTGGGTGTGTTGTCTCTTATCTAAGTAGGAACATCATATGCCTAAACTTAGTTTAAGCTTAAATTGGCACCAGCACTATCTTTTTTATTAGTGTCCCTTTCTACAATCAGAGTGCACTGCTGCACTTTGATTGTAGGCTATTTGATTTTATTCAGATATTCAGAAATATTCATTTAGGGGTTCTTGACATGAACATGTTTGAGAACCACTTTAAGTTGCCCCGGTCTATGAAAGGTGCTGTAAAATAAAGTTGCCTTGCTTTGCCTTACTGTGGCAGTTACAATAGGTGGGTAAAAGATTATGAGCATGATGTTACATTTTCATGCACCTTATATATGCATAGCCTAACAGTCTGACTCTACATGTAGTACTATAACTATCTACTATTTGTGATACTGTACAATGTGTAAATATTTGTATCTACTCAAAATAATGCTCTCACAAGTTAAACTAAACGGTAAATTGGGTGTAGTTGTGTTTATAATTTCACACCTTACCTTGGTGGGATATGATATGCCTGATGCTCCTACAGTGTGAAGTACAAGTGAAGGTCCTTTATTTAAGGCAGCAGCAGTTGTTTGCGGTACATGTTCAAGGTCTAACAGCCCCACCCCACACTTACGGTAATTCTCATTTTAACCACTACTAGTCTACTTGCATACCCACCCATGTACTATACCAAGCAGTGCACTGTTACCAGCACAGGACCTGTATTTCTTTGTTTTGGTCATGATTATATTGCTGTACATTGTTTTGGTATTGATGTTGTTTTCTTGTCTAAAAATATTACATTATTTCACTTAAAGACCTGCATGGTTTCTTTGGGCACAGAAGAGTCGGTTTGTAGATTTATCAACCACAAGTTAGCTTTCCTTCCTTCCTGTTTTTTTTTGTGTTTTTTTTTCCTGTATGGCATAACCACATCATAACGGTTTTGTATAGCTCTATACTGTAGCTGCCTGCCACCCAATACTGATGCCATGAGCGAATTGCTGATTTCAAACCTCAGCTTTTTGGTTCAATGCCAATAAAACATGAGATAAATAGAAGCTACAGTATAGATCCATGAAGAACAAAAGAGTCTGCAACACTGTTAAATAATACATTCAAGGGAAATTGCAAGTGTGGTTGCTTAGTACAGTATAATGATGATGATGTATTGACCCTCATGACCTCCCAAGGGGCGGAATAATAAAACTCACAATTTTTGGGGTTGCTCTATAAATAAAGTTGATTGTGATGAGTCACTATACTATACCTGGCCAACAGATAGGCATACAGTGGTGGAAAAAGTACTCAATTGTTTTACTACTACCAATACTGCAATTTAGAACTACTCTGATACAAGTAAAAGTACGGAATTGAAAATGTACTTGAGTAAAAGTACAAAGGTATCGGCATCAAAATGTACTTAAAGTACTAAAAGTAAAAGTATTCGTATTGCAGAATGTCCTATTTCACAAGTTCAAAATGTGTACAAAGTCTATTGAAAATAGCAGATCTACAAGCTCACAATGTGTCGCGTTGCGAGGCATTGTGAGCTTGTAGATTGGCTATTTTCAAATGGCCAAAATGTATAGGGTTGAAGTGGTTAATTTATGTTTTCTAATCTAAATTTAAATCGCCAAAGTAACTAGTAACTAAAGTTTTCAAATAATTGTAAAAGTAAAAATGTTGGCTCTGACTATAGACTGGTTGGTTGCCTGGTAGGCAACCACACTAACTATGTCTCTAACATGGACCTCTACACAGGAAGGATGAAAGCAGGCTGTTCTTCCTTCTTTCTCTTTCAATATACCTATCGCATCCATAGATAGAGTTATGATCACATCCTGCGGGGAGAGTATAGCACCAGGTGTCTTCTTCTATAGTTGTTCCCTCGAGGATCTTGAAGACCAGGTCCGTTGGCATGGCAAGTTGTTTTACTCTGTCTGTCCTCTATCCTGAGCCATCCCACCATAGCATAATGAGCAGAGGTTGTGAGGCCTATAGTAAGACTTGACCAGTTTGTTTTGAGA
This sequence comes from Protomyctophum parallelum, assembly GCF_964188405.1. Taxonomy (NCBI): domain Eukaryota; kingdom Metazoa; phylum Chordata; class Actinopteri; order Myctophiformes; family Myctophidae; genus Protomyctophum; species Protomyctophum parallelum. Next base: position 38,381,698 of record NC_139710.1, read on the forward strand.
GGTCCGAAGCTATATGTTTTTTAATGGCTTCATTGGTGCTAGCGCACTATGAGGTGCATGCATCGTCGAAATGACATTGGTGAGTCCTCCAGCTTGTGTCCGCATTGCATATGTGTTCCTACTGAGTGACTACGAGAAATCTTGTTCTTTGGTTGACTTTTCTGATTACTTTTGGTGCCATTTTTTATGACCGATATCCCATCTCTGATTATTTGCAGGGTCATATCTGCATATGCGTATCATCATGACCGATTCCGATATTATACAGTACAGAGGACCACAATGGAAACAATCCTAGGCCCTAGGGCAGCGGTTCCAAAACCTTTTTGGCCATGCACCCCCTGTTACCTCCTGACACTGGACATATAAATTGCATAAACTATTTAGAGACATACATTTCCTATTTATCAACATATATGCACATATATGAACCTGGATATAGCATATGCAGCATAGGCTATATTCTGCATACTTGCCATATATTGGCATAATATGTTAATATATTTTAAATAAAACCATAGCACCACCATTAGCCTTGTCATGTTACGCACCCCCTAGAATGCGCCCACGTACCACAAGGGGTGCACAGTTTGGGAACCACTGCCCTAGGGGCTTGGACCAAAGCCTGATAATAAAGTATTCAATCAATCAATAAATAGCCTATACTCTTTTTCCAAGTGTCTGTTTTCACAACTGAATGAGATGAGTACACAAATTAAATGTAAAAAATGTTAAAGTAAATTTTTACATCATATTTGATTTGGCTTTTGTTCTAGACTAGTAGGCCTACTAGAAACTTGATTTATATTGAACTCATTGATGGATTCTTACATTTTGTATTATTTTGAGACCGTTCCGATTTCGATTATGCTACCGATTATATCGTGCATCCCTACCAGGAAGTAATTCCCCGTTCATTTTCCCCAGACATTTCAAAAAGTATTTATTTAAAGACCTTTTAAGTCTTGCACAAAGCCAACTCGAGTTGTGACAAATCATGACAACAAACACCGAGCCGAAGTTGCCGAACAAATAATTAGAACGAAGGACGGCAGGTTACAACACTTTTGTTGTTGTTTTTGCTTTGTAATTATTTGTTCGGCCCAAAATATTGTGTTTGTTGTCATGATTTTAAATAAATACTTTTTGAAAAGCCTATGGGGGAAATGAACAGGGAATTCACTTCTGGGTCTCTCGTCGGCATGAAAGGTAACGCTCTATAGGGAGGTCCTCGATGCATGTCCCACTAGGAGACCAGATGGAGGTATCTCCAAAATGGCCTTGGATCGCATCGGAATCCCCCAGTTACTAATGTTGCTCTGGAGAGGGAAGTCGGGACTCTGGAGCTCTGTGGTGGAGCTCTTGCCCCAGCGACCCAACTACGGATAAGCGTGGATGGATGGGCCCGGGCCGGCCTAGTGTTCTGGGCACCTGACCTAGCCTGACAGCGTGCCGCAGGTTCGAGTGCTGATCCTGACGACCTTTGCTGTGCCCCCCCTGTCGACCTAGTTTATGTCAATAAAGGCAAAAGCCCCAAAAGATTATTATTTTATAAAAAAAACTAGTGATTTGTACTAAAAAGACTAGTGATTTGTAAACACCGGTTGAGCATTTTTATTCCACATCATGATGTATACAGGACAAAATATATAGGTTCATCATTGTAATTCATTTAACTGTTGCAGGGAGTTGAAAACCTTCTATATAATTAGTTTATACGTTTATAAGTAATAGAACTACGGTGAAAAGAAAACAGCTGCAGCTCAGCTGAGCTGACTAGAGTAATAATAATAGAGAGGAGAGGCTTCCCCAACAACCGGAAGCGAGCACTTTCACAGGAAACGGAGCAGCTGTGAGTGAGGCCAGTAGGCTGTTATTATTGTTGGCCCCTCTCTGGCTTCTTGTCGAAGAGAAGAGCTGCCTGCCTGCGATAATGGCGGTGTCTCGACGCTCTTCGCAGCAGCAACAACAACAGCAAAGCACCATACAACAGTCCCCACCCGGCCGCAACAACAACAACACCACCTCTCTCTCGGTCGGACCCGGCGGACCGACGACGACGACGGGGCCGGGCTCTCCTCCGCCGCCGATGATGATGGCGGCTCTCCTGGCGTCGGTGCCGCCGCCGCCGCCGGACTGCGAGCGAGAATGCAACGGAGGGATCGAGGGAGCCGTGGCCTCTCCGGAGCCTCCTCCGCCGCCGCCATCATCATCATCATCGGCGGCGGCAGCGCTCCTGCTCCTCGCAGGGAGCAGCAGCAGCTCCGCCGCCACCACCACCACCACAACAACCTCGGGGGGCGGCGGCGGCAGCTCGAGCGTCTCGAGCCCCGGCTCCGGTGCCACGAGCCCGGCCAGCGACGGCAGTAGCGGCGGTGGCGGCATCGGCGGGGCGTTCAGGGAGCTGTTCGAGGCGTGCCGAAACGGAGACGTGTCTCGGGTCAAGAGGCTCGTGGATTCGGTGAACGTGAACGCGAAGGACATGGCCGGCCGCAAATCTACCCCCCTTCACTTCGCTGCGGGTAAGCATAGCAAAAAAAAATGGTAGCAGTTTGTTTTGCAGCTAACGACGGGGCTAACATTTTTTTTAACTCATCGTAATCACAGTTATATGCTCGTAATGGTTCGTGATAACGGTGGTCGACGTTATTTCCCTTTCGTGATTCACAAAAATACATATACAAGTACATAATGTGATGTCAACCTTCTGGGGGTTTATTGCTAGACTAGTAAATAATAAAGAGGTAGAAGAAAAGTAAACGCTATCCTGCCACTATAGCTCCCAGCTTACAGTGCTGCGTGGGCCTACTGTTAAGGCCCCCCCTCTCTCTCTCCCCAGCCAACATACATTGAGATTTAGTTATATACAGTTAATACAAAACGTAACAATCCCAGGACCACTGATTGGTTTAAGTGAGGCAGTAAAAACGGGTGTAATATTTGTTCGGAAGTATACATTTGACCGTATAAATGTGAAAGGATGTAAAGAAACACAAAGAAACACAACAGCCAGTTCTTGTTGTAACTAGCACTTTACTACTACTACTACAGTGTGTCTGTAATTTTCTGTCAGAGGTGCTTTAAAGTAAAGGCCCCAAGCAACCAGGGTTAGGCTACAAACGTAAACAAAAAGGATGGCAACCACAACAACAAAAGCACAGTAAACGTAGGCTAGGCTCTAGGACTCAACGAATTAATTATTTAAAAAACTATTTGGTTTATATATTGGGCTGTAATAGGTTTGTTTACATTGGTTTACGATTATGTTTGTAAACACTGGAGTAAAACGTACATTTATTTTGAATTATGATTGATTGATTGAATACTTTATTAACAGTTTTTCAGAAAAAAGCACTGACAAAGTTCAGTAAGAAAGCAAGGCTATGACTTGTTTCCATTGGGGTCCTTCATATGATGGGGATGATCAGATGAATGATCGGAATAGCATGTTTGCTATCTAAAAATCAAACGTTTACGAACATATGCTATTTTTTCAGGATTGTACAGTATCGGACCTCCTTTTTATTTTGATTAAAGCAGTGTGGTTTTTGAAAACACCATCTCTTTGGATAGCTATTAGTGCAGCACGATTCTTATGACTTTCCTCCACAAGAATAGAGATTCTAATTTTTTCTCACAAAATGAGATGCATAGGTTCTTTTTTCGATTACCATAATTGTGCAGCACTAATAGCTATAAAGTTGTCAGAACTACAATTAATTAGGCCTACAGTGGAAGAAGATGTTACAGTATTGTACTTACTTATCGTACTTACTCCAGTAGCTTAGAATACAGATAAAACACTGAGATCCAAGATTTTTAATTTATGTATAGCACTTGAACACAAGGTCTTTACAAGTCCATGTTTAACAAAAGAAACAAAATGTCACTAAGCTAAAACTCCCAAGAAAAAAACCTTAATGGAGAAATGGAAGAATAGAAAGTGTATATATTGTGTAATAACAATACACAATAGTGTAGTAATATTTCTATTTCATCCTAAAATGATCACTTTTGTAGAACATTCTGGAACATGAATGAGCGCATTCAATCAACTGTATTTGTACAGACTCGGGGTCCAATAAAAACGGACATGAAAACACCCCTAACCCATAAAAACATACATTTTACAACAAGCAATTATACCATCATTCATTCATTAAGATGATGTAGGTCAGTGGTTCTGAAACATTTTCATGTCAAGGACCCCCAAATTGACACGAATTAGCCTGCGGATCCCACATTTAAAAATATATCATGCCAGGGACCACCCATAAGAGAAGATTTTTACGGCTCTAGCAGTGATTGTCAACCCGTTTAATTTCAAGGACCCCCAGTTTGACATGCATATCTACAGACCCCCATTTTAATGGCATTTCTATCTCTGGGACCCCCAATTTATATTGTAAAATCAATGTTAACTTAACTCAGTGTACAACATGGAACCAAATGGACCCCTTAGGGTACATTATCATTTAGCTGGGGACCCCCTGGAACTCCCTCAAGGACCCCATGTAGGTAACTGCTTTATTGCCTGCCCAAATAATATTTTGCCGTAGCATTATACCGTAGTAACAAGAGAAGTAGGCCTTATTTGGATGGAACTGGGACGAGGTTTTAAATATGAGCTACCTTGAAATTGTCCTGCATTAGAGTGGTTTTCAACCAGTGGTCCGGGGACCATGGATGGAAATTACCATCTCTGCTAAATCCTGTGTATTTACGCATTTCTTTAAATTAAATGTTCATTAATATACTACTCTGTCCTGTCCAAATAAAGTAAGTAAAGTACCAGTGGTCCTTGAAGGGGTTCCCAGGTGGTCCCCTAGCTAAATGGTGGAGAGTTGGTAACCAAATAGACCCGTATTAGATTTTCTGAAGAGTTAAATTCTTGTTGAACATCTGCTAATTTACAAGAAGTCTGAACGACAAGGAAATCCATTCGTTCGGGTTCTGCAAGGCTGAATCTCATCAAATGGTGGTCCGTGGCCCATTGGTTAGCCATAAACAGTCCTACAGTCATTAGTCGGACAAACCCGTGCTGTGGGTTAAAATCACACCCGTGTGAACTGAGTGTTGCAACTCCCCTCTCCCCCTGCACCCCCCCCCCCCTCTCTCTGTGTCTCTCATTAGCAGGCAACAGTGCAGCACTATCCCTTTCTCTCTGTTTCTGGCACAACAGCGCCACTTTTGCCCCTATTGCTACTCATAGTCACACACATAGGCCCTCATTTATCAATCGAGTGTAAAATCTGCCACAAATTCGAGTGCAGGTTTCGTAGTACACCCACGTCTCCACGGCATTTATAAAGTGATCGCAAACAGCTGATCCTTCCTTAATTTCGTTCTCACGTTAATAAATGTCACGGCTGAATTTGATCTGGCACGCCCTAAGAAATCAAGCCTCGCCCTCGTTTTTGCGACCTGAACCACTGCTATACGATCTGGAAACCATGGTTACCGTGCCTTTCTGCCCGCCTCACCCCCCTCTCTCATACACACACACACACACACACAGACGCACACAAGCTGCACGCACACGCAACTTGCAAGCCCAACTAACTGGTGTGTTGTTAAATAAATAAACAACGAACACCTGCATGAATTAAATAAAGTTGTAGGCCTACCCTGTCTGTTCCCTCTCACCTCGCTTGCCTTGCTGTCATGTCCACGCACGCACGCACCTACATGACACCCCCCGCACACATATCGCAATTTTTCACTGTGTGTTGTTAGTTGTATATTAAATCATTAAAGTATTTTTAATTTAATATACAACAAGATATATTAGTGAACGAAAACCTGAACCTGTGAACCATAATTAAATAACAAATAGGCACACACACGCTGCTGTTTTGCAGGTGCTCCTCCTGTCCAGTGTGTCTGTCTGTCTGTCTGTCTGTCTCTCTCTATCACAGTGGTCCGTCCGTGACCAACTGACCATGCACGTTCCGACGTTCGACAGTCTATTTAGATTGCCTCGCAGACGTTAGTCACTGCAGTGGCCGCCGGCCGGGCTGTCAACTGTCATATGAATGTGCAGCAAAAACCGTATATAGCCTCATGTGGCTGGTGGTTGCTTGGCTGGGTAATATACCTATATATCTCCGAATCTCCGATGCAGTTCCCACTTGCGCTGGGAGCCTGGCACGGTACATTTGGCATTGAGCGACGCGTCAGGTTTATTATATTGCACATACCGTAAGAAAGACATCGGCCTTCATGCTGTAGATTAGGCTACAGTAGGCTATACCACGTTGGGACTGCTGCACTATACTCTCCAACGTCCCGTCATGGAAATATTTCAGCACAGACAGCCCAAATCCTCGCATGTATGCGCTCATGCAAAACACTGTTTAAATGGCTTAAGCATCTCTTGCAACATTGTTTTTAATTGCGCGATTTTATCTCCTACTCATTTCATATGACACATGTATTCCTTAACATTTTTTTTTTTTTTTTTTTTTTTACATGTAGCCCATAGGCTATACATTATACATACCTTTTATATAAACATTTTAGGAGTGAATACATATATGTTTAGATGCCTGTGACAGCCTCTCAGCAGTTCAGACAAGGCTGCTCCGCTTGTGTAAAACAGAAAAACAGCGTACGCCAGCTGAAGAGTAGACGTGACTATTTGTCCTACTCAAGTTCAATTTCAAGCTTTGCCGGAAATGTTAAATGCCGAAAATGTCGGTAATTTCGGCGTGCGCCCATATTTTGGCGTACACACGGTTGATAAATGAGGGCCATAGTGTGCTGAATGAATGTACATTTGAATTGAACCCAGTGTTGTTTTTGGCAGCAAACTTCTATTTTAGTTTTAGTCATAGTCTTTGGACTGAAACTTCATTTAGTATTAGTCATATTTTAGTTCACCTGGAATGTTTTAGTGTTAGTCTAGTTTTAGTCGACTAAGTGTCATGTGATTTTACTCGACTAAATCTACAGTTGATTTAGTCGACTAGAATGTATTTCGGCTGGCCTTGATGCCGTCAAAATGACGGATTTTACACTTGCTGAAAATAGCAGATCTACAACCTCACAATGCGCCGCGACGCGCTGTGAGCTTGTAGATCTGCTATTTTCAGCATGCAACCAAGTGTAAAATGACTCATACTGGATCTCTTGTCCACTATAGTCCCTTCCTAAAATTTGTCTAGTTTTTATTTGTTGATGAAACTGTCAATATATTTAGCCATCATAGCTTAGTTTTCAGTTATATTAGTTTCCATTTAGTTTACGTCAGTGAAAAAAGGTAGTCGACAACATTTTGTTTGTCATAGTTTTAGTTAAAACAACGCTGATTGATTGAACCCCCCTCCCCTTCTTCTTTAAGGTTTTGGCAGGAAAGACGTGGTGGAGCACCTCCTCCAGACGGGGGCCAACGTGCACGCTCGGGACGACGGCGGGCTCATTCCGCTGCACAACGCCTGCTCCTTTGGCCACGCCGAGGTGGTCAGCCTCCTCCTGTGTCAGGGCGCCGACCCCAACGCACGAGACAACTGGAACTACACCCCGTTACACGAGGCTGCCATCAAGGGGAAGATAGATGTGTGCATTGGTAAGGATTAAATCACGGTTTCTTTTAAACTTTCGACAGGAATAATTAATAACAAAATGAATAAATAATATAATATATACTGTGTGTATATGTCTGTCTCTCTCTCTCTCTCTCTCTCTCTCTCTCTCAAACTGTGGACTGCAAAATATGAGCTACATCTAGGATCTGTGATCATGACTTATTTAGAATGCTTCATTTTTTATTCTAAATATAAAAATGTAATCAAAAGACCCACATGGTAGATTACGGGCTATATCTTATCTTATCCCTAAACCTTTTTTTACTATTTAAAAAAACCTTTTCAAATGGCTGATCTACAAGCTCACAACACGTAGATGTAGATTGGCTAGTTGAACTATTTTAAAATGATTTTCAAAACAGTAAAAAAATGGCAAATAAGTTTAGGGATAAGGGATAAGGGTGGCACAAGATAGAGCCCTACATACCATCCCTTGCACCAACAATGGCATTTGTCGGCCTGGGCTGTGGCTGAGCGCTCCAGGCACCTAGGCCGGTAATCCAGCCTGACGGTGTGTCGTGGGTTCGAGCCCCGAGTCCCGAGCCCGTCGGCCTTTGCCGCCGGGCTCGGTATTTATTATGTATAATTAGTTGCATGAACCTTCATTTTCTTTTTTGATTCTACTTTTCCTCTCCTACAGTGCTCCTCCAGCACGGGGCAGACCCTAACATCCGCAATACAGATGGCAAGTCAGCCCTGGACCTGGCTGACCCCTCTGCTAAGGCTGTGCTCACAGGTCAGTCTATTAACCCCGCTCCGGACGGGAACCCCTTTGTGTGTTTTAAGCATTACCGGTATGTTAATACTTTAGCTTTTGAAAAATAGCAGATCTACAAGCTCATAGCGCCGCTACGAGCTTGTAGATCTGCTATTTCTTTAAAAAAAAAGAGAAAAATCATGAATATGTGGCACATCTTTCAATATATATATCTTTCAGAGCGAACGTTTTTAACTAAAAATATTTGCTTTTGGGGTAGTCCCTGGAACAGCATATTTTGCGATTGGGGTCCACGGCCAATTACGTATACTTGTTGGGGGTCCTTGACATTAAATCGTGTGAGTACCACCAATATAGAAACGTACGTTTTTCAGAAAACTGTCATGATTTAGAAGACATTTGTAGAATCTGCTCTCAGGTCTAAATGGGTGTTAAAGGCATTTATTGTACTAGCTGATGCAATTATTCAGAGAGACTGGACACATCTGTAATCTGTTTTGACTTCCTCACTCACTCACAGTGTGTGATTTAGACAAATTATTTCACTGGTTTGGAAAGTGGTGACTAAATTTGTGGCAGGCCTGGAGTACACAATTCAGACACCAGATAGGGGTGTTGGCGCTAAATGAGTAATAATTGTGTGCGTACAGTACACATGTAAAGGAAGGCACAGACATAAGACAGGAGTTGTGCTAAGGAGAGAGATGGATGTCTTATGGAAAACCTATTACGTGTTCACACATCACATCTGTGTGGCATCCCCTTTTGTGTCCTGATCCCGTCCGTGTCTTTTGAAACGTAGAAATCATCATCATAAGGTGCTAAAACAAACGGTACACTTTAATGCAACCATGACGGTTCAGTCTTTTTAAAATTCAAACACACCTTTCAAATTATAGTGGCAAAGTTGGGTGGAAGGAAAGAACATGAGTGATACCACAATCATACGTTAAACATAATGTAGAGTTATCTGGAGTCAGTGCTTGGTGGCTCAGCCATGCAGTTAGTAGTCCGGCATTATGCTTTAAGTAGCATATGACATGTCAAACTGTTTTTTTTGGTGATTCTGAATCTGTTCATGTAGGACACATGCTCAAAAGGACAATTATAATTATGAGGCAACACAATAATTCAGAGTTTGGAAGTATGATAATTTTACTCGAGTAAGGAGCCAAGACTTACATGTTCATGTATGGAAACTCCAGTCTGACTCTCAGTCACATAGGGTCACAGCCTTTATAGCTTTCACTCCCAGCCAACCCCCAGCATAGCCTCAAGACTTGAGCCAGTTCAACAAATGGGACAGTAACATTGTAAAACAAAACAGCACCACAAGGGTGTGACAGATGAGATCATCTCAGAGGAAATTACTTAGAGGAGAGACTCTTTTATAAAAGGGTATTATTAAATGTTTACATCTACATTTCTACGACAAATCCATTCCAAGCATTACTAGTTTTGCACAAAAAACACTCCTTGGGCCATTGCAATCATAAATGTGTTGAGGTCAGCACATTTTGGGCAAGTGGCTATGGCCGTTTTTTGTGCAAAACTAATGCTTGAAATAGAATTATCTGTATTTGTCCACGGACTACCATGTCAAAATATGTTGTTCCAGGGACCCCCCCCCCCCCAACTCCCCAGAAGCAAAGATTTGAATTGCAAACGTTCGCTCTGAAATAATATACTGTATATTCAAAGATTTGTGCCACATTTTCAAGATAAAAAAAGAAAATAGCAGATCTACACTCTCGTAGCGCTATGAGTTTGTAGATCTGCTATTTTTCAACAGCTAAAGTATAACATTACATAATGCCAAAATCACCAAAAGGGGGTCCCGTCCATCCATAATGGGTTAAAGTAGACAAGGGGACCTTCCAGAGCGGGCAGTGCAAAGAGCAGACATGGGTGTTGCTTCATCACATGACATTAATTTAACACTTTTCTAAAGGAAGGCACATAAAACACCATTCCATTACTGTGCTTCTGCCACCGTTTTGTTATTAAGTGTGCCTGCCAAGCAGTGGCACACCAATAGAATGGCAAATCGAGTGGCGAAGTTGAGTGGCAAAGTGAGTTTAACGTTGTTTAAAGGAGAATTCCATTCTAGAAGGCTTTCTTACCTTTATTTGTAGTTGTTACGTCCCCACCAAAGAGGTCCAGGTGTTATTTTGCGCAAAAGCTCCTTATTGGCTATTTCCCCTACCATAAGCCCTAAATGAATTGCATTGAATATGTTTTCTCATGCCAATAAAGCCCTTTGAATTGAATGGGAATTGAATGGGGCTATGGGGTGTTGTGCTAATTTGCTTATTTCCATCGCTCAAAATTATAATTATTTTGTATATATCCTCTCTTCATAATGTAAATAATATCCCAAGCGGCACAGTTTACTACTTATTTCGATGGAAATAAGCGAATTAGCACAACACCCCATAGCCCCATTCAATTCCAATTCCCATTCAATGCAATTCATTGAGCGCTTATGGTAGGGGAAATGGCCAATAAGGAGCTTTTGCACAAAAAACACCTGGACTTCTTGTCTTGGTGGGGACGTAACAACTACAAACAAAGGTAAGAAAGCATTCTAGCATGGAATTCTCCTTTAACATTGTTTAATACAATAAGATAGGACTTTTCTGTTTGGATGTATGGTCTGTCAAGGCCAGAAAGTAGTTTTTTGCCACTCAGTAGATGTTCCTGCATAACTTCCGGGTAGGATGATTGCTATCCTCCATAATTACATTTATTTTGTGTATTAATATAAAAGTAAATTAACTTAAACATTTTCTTCGACACAGGTGAATATAAAAAGGATGAGCTCCTCGAAGCTGCAAGGTGGGTGACAGTTTTATCAGGTTCTTTCCATTTCCTGTGATTACAACAACGTTTAATGTTTATCAAATGTCCTCTATTTATTGCATACGACTCTAAAAGGCCATGAGATGGCGACACATTTTTATTTTGCCATAGCTAGCACGTCCAAAATCCTTAATTTAGTACTTACATTCTCTATTGTGTCTCTTTAATATTAATGTGATGACAAAGGAGTGGAAATGAGGAGAAGCTGATGGCTCTGCTGACACCGTTAAACGTCAATTGTCATGCCAGCGATGGCCGCAAGGTAAGAAAACGTCATCCCACATTTGTTTTGGTGTGAAAAATACGTAAATTCCACACACGTGTAGCTGTAATAATTACATTGTAAATTTTGTGATGTTCGTTTTATTGTGTGAAGAATATACAGCTGCAAAGTCAACAAGAAGATTTGAGATTATGACAAACATGTACAGTATGTGATGATGGAGAGGTCTGATGATTAGAATCTGTGTGTAACATGGAGAGGATTTCTGGATTAAGAAAAATGGAAGGGAATATAAATTGGGACAGTAGCACAATATATATTGTGCAGTAGCACAATATACACCAGGGCCATATAGCCCATAATATAAATATACACTATATTACTGTAATATATTTATTTTGTCACATGAACAGTAAGGGGGGTGATCACACTGAGGGCGTCGCTGCCGGTTCAGACGTTTCATAAATTCCGTGGCAAAGCCATTGGGAGGAATGGGCGTGGCGTGTCTGTCGGAGAAGGACCTACAGTACATGCGTAGCCAGATGATCAAATGACCAATCACCACAGGGAAACAAAAAAATAATTAAAGTAGATGTTTGAGTCTTTAATTTAATGTAAACAATTCATGAGCTTTTGCCATTGTCAAAACGGGAAGGAGCTTTGCATCTTAAAAAAATAAAATAAGAATGTGTAAACTTTAAGCATGCCCAAAATGACACAAACAAGGAGGAGCATGCACCAGATGTGTAATACCGTGGGAATTTGGGGAAACCGATGGTTTTGCTTGGAGACGCTCCTTGGTGTGATTGCCCCCTATTTCCCTACACACTGGTAAAATGTAAAGACATGAAGATGAGCAATGGTTATGATGATTAGTAATCAGAAAAATAAATGTGCAGAAACAAATTCAAGGATGAAGAGAAGAGCGGTTTATTTGTCACTCGCATACAGGACAGCCAGCAGAATGTTGGTGTGACATGGTCTGCAACATAATTATAGAATATACACAATATAGTATGCAGCAACCGATTTTTTTAAATTTAGAAGACAAAGCTCGGGACGCCACACAATAATGTTTTATTAAGGTACATGTCCTTTACGCAATAAGATGTAATGCAAATGACCACACAGAAAGAATTGGTATCATTTTGAAACGGCAGGGGTCAATAGTTCTATTACTTTTCTTAATTTTGGCGAGGAAAGGTTTTTCTTTAATTGTGCATGTGTGGCCATACTGGCAGACCCATTCTCTAAAACCCATTTTTTCCCCCCATCATTAAAGTGTCGTCATTCCCTTAACCTCACCTGTCATATTAACCCTCCTTTGTGTGGGTTCAACTCTTCATCTCCATGTCCTTCCTCCTTTATGTTATAACACCTGGAGTTGCACAAAACGCCATTGGATCAGTAGTGTTCTCCTGTTGCGTGAGGCCCATGCTCTTCTAATAAAGTTTGAGGGATTATGGTTCTCTGTTGTTCTCTCTCGTGGCTGAAAATGGGCTCTGCACACACGCCATTTTGGAAAGAACTTGGGCCCGTTCCCTACAGGTGTTACAGATGATACTAATGAAGGCTCTGTTCCATTCTGATCAAACAGCGTCCAGGGTGCTGCTATTGTGCATGTCGGTCTCAAAAGTGTCCTTGAGTGGGTTCCAAATGGCCCTGTACAGGACAGGTGTGTAATTCCTAGAGTGTATAAATTGAACCATTTGTACACTCAGTTATGGGGTCCTTGAAATGAAAAAGTTTGAGAACGACTGTACACTAAATGGATGGAAACGCTGTACACTAAATGGATGGAAACGCTGATTCTACAAACGTCTTATAATTCACAACAGTTTTCTGAAAAACCTATGTTTCTATATCAGTGGTTCTCAAACTATTACATGTCAAGGAGCCCAATTGGCCACCGAACCCCATCTGAAAATATGTTGTTCCAGGGACCCCCCCAGAAGCAAAGATATGAGTTAAAAACGTACGCTCTGAAATAATATATATTCAAAGATGTATTCAATTTTAAAATAAATAGCGGATGTACAAGCTCGTAGTGCGGAACTCTATCTGCTATTTTTCAATAGCTAAAGTATAAAATAACTGTGAAAACACAAAGGGGTTCCCGTTTTGAATGGGTTAAAGCTGCTATAAGCAATAATATGTTACATTCTTTAATGATTTTAATGGGGAATTCAGGCAGCCAGCAATGGGTAGAACTCTCCCAAAACAAATTAGTCTCTGTCACATCTAGGGGAACGCAATCTGCTTGTCTACTTCCTGATTGTTTAGTCATTACGACCAGGGCTTTTTCCGACCACTGACAAAGCTTCTAGGAACATCTTTGAATGCAGATTGTGGCCCCTAGTTTTGTCACAGAGACTAAATTGTTTTTGGGAGGGTTCTACCCATTGCTAGGTGTCTGAATAGAAGATTTTTTTTTTATTAAATTGAATTATCATTAAAATGTTGACATTATTGCTCATAGCAGCTTTAAGTCAAGTGGTATCATCATCTGTAACACCTGTGAACTACTACTAGGGAAGGGCCCTGGAAGTAGGAAGAGTTGTTCTGTGCGCATAGAGCCCATTCTCACTCTGGGGCCCCGGAAGTAGGAAGAGTTGTTCTGTGCGCATAGAGCCCATTCTCACTCTGGGGCCCCGGAAGTAGGAAGAGTTGTTCTGTGCGCATAGAGCCCATTCTCACTCTGGGGCCCCGGAAGTAGGAAGAGTTGTTCTGTGCGCATAGAGCCCATTCTCACTCTGGGGCCCCGGAAGTAGGAAGAGTTGTTCTGTGCGCATAGAGCCCATTCTCACTCTGGGGCCCCGGAAGTAGGAAGAGTTGTTCTGTGCGCATAGAGCCCATTCTCACTCTGGGGCCCTGGAAGTAGGAAGAGTTGTTCTGTGCGCATAGAGCCCATTCTCACTCTGGGGCCCCAGGAGCAAGGACTGTCTAAAAAGGACGAGACGCGAAGACAACATGGCGTCGTACATGGTGCTCCATGGAAGGAAAGAAACATGCGCAATGGGCTATATGCAGCCAACACTTCCTCGTTCCGCTTTCTTGGTCTCAACTGCGCATGTTTCTTTCCTTCCATGGAGCACCATGTGAGCAACATGGTGGCGCCCTTACGGTCTTCGCGTCCCGTCCTCTTTAGACAGTCCTTGCCCGGGAGTAGGAAGAGTTGTTCTGTGCGCATAGAGCCCATTCTCACTCTAGGCCAGGGCCCTGGAAGTAGGAAGAGTTGTTCTGTGTGCATAGAGCCCATTCTCACTCTGGTATGATCTGGAAGGACACTATCTATACTAGACTTGTTTATTGGGTAGCCTTTTGTGACTGCAGTGGTTTACCAGTGGTGGAAAAAGTACTCAATTGTTTTACTTAAGTAAAAGTACCAATACTGCAATTTAGAACTACTCCGTAAGTAAAAAGTAAGGAATTGAAAATGTACTTGAGTAAAAGTGGTGGACTCCTGTCTGCGTAGTGTGTCCCGGTAGCAACCTTTTCACTTTAGTTTCTAACGATGAAATTACGTTCTATTATGGACTCTAAGCTAAACTATTTGAAACCTCATCTTGAAATCCATCAAGTATTTATTGGCCCAAACAGGACATTTGGTTGTCGCATTAAATAAATTAAGTACACATTAAATATATACTGTACACAGAAACCTCCAAGAAAATGCATCAAAACAATGAATTATATATCAGAAGTTTTTTTATATATACCTTTTCATGTTATAGATTTTGATATAAATATGTAGCATTTTAATGTATTTAGACGGGGCAGTGTAGGAAGGAAAGATAGTCGGTTGACATGCAGGTTTCCAGTTGGAATGAGCAGAGTGTACCATCTAGAGGAGATTATGTTTTTGTTGTTTGGGATTAGTTTAACTTCTGTGTTTTTGTCCCATGGATGAATTGAGATTTTAGAGCGGTAAGGAAGACACCCTGATGCACTACTGTACTGTGTAGTGCACTCTCCAATTTTATGTCTTAAATGTCCGTGCTGTCTTGCAGTGCACATTTTGGTCATTCTTTGCATACAACTCCATCCATATTGACAGTCTTTATATCTCAGCGAGCCATTGATGATCCACCTCTGAGCTGTCAACAAGGCTTTTGTCTGCAATAAATAAGAAATTACATATTTATTGCAATAGGTAGCATAATCATTATCCATCCTGAATTCACCGATTTGCTTACCTGTGTCCTTCGGTGGCTGCATTTCATTCCCATCATGGCTATTTTTTTTTACCATCAGTCATTGCTTTATTCGTTTCCCCATCTCTCCTGTTGTTCTGATTTTGCATGAACTAAGTCATTATAACGAGGCAGAAATGGATCAGCATTAAGAACTCTCCTCTCTGCACTTCAGTGTTCGGTGCACTTCCAGTTTCCCTGACCAGTCCGGAAGGAACTGCCTGACTAGCCCTGAAACATGACCGTCTCAACTTCAGCCTGTTTCTTTGGCGACTGCTACATTTACAAAGCAAACGTGAATATAAACGTTCCGATGTCAATCATGAAGTTCCACCAATGTTAGGATTTTTGCATGGCCGGCCATTTTTGCACCCGTGCATTCCGCGCCTGCCCTGGCTATTTTTCTCAAGATGGGGTGTGTTCAGAACAGTTGCACACCGGGAGCACACTTTTATTGGCAGTGCGGTCACTTCGGACTCCGGTCACTGTGTGCCTATATCGAACACACCCAGTGTATCGAACGCACCCAGTGTATCATGTATGTATTACTAGTCGACTAGTTGTTTAACTACCCATTATGTAAAAAATAAAATATATATATTTTTAAATGTTTTGTACATTTAAAAACTGTGTACATTGGTGACTATAATGTAGCATTCTAGCTGATCTTGAGGCCTACAACTAGTACCAACAAGGTCAACTAGTCGACTAGTTGCTTAAAGCCCTAATATGAGCGCGTAGTTGAATGCCGATGGCGAAAAAAACCTGAAGAAACTGGCGCTAAAAATGCTTTTTATTGAACAATGTGGAATGCACAGGTTATCCCTTTATATTTGAAATCTGAACATTTATGTACACGTTTGCTCCGTAAATGTAGTAGTCACAAAAAACGCCACGACGCTCGTGAAGTACGAGCGTCACTTGAAATGCCAAAAGGTCATGACTGGGATTTATACTGGGGCTTCAAACCAACACGCCCCATGACCTAGAAAAGGAGATGAACAAAATAGAATCCAACTTTGTACCAAGAGCGCCTTTTTCGGGTGTCCAGGAGATGAGCCGGAACCTCTTTTTGGTTTTGTAAGGGCGTGTCATTGCAGAGTACTCGTGGAGTTTCTCCAGAGAGCTGAAAGTCACATTTTCCCTCAAAGCCATTTACTTAAGTGATTCCTCTTACTTCTGGTGTCTCTTCGGATGTCATTTGATGGGTCGGAGAACGGTGGTTTAGAAGCTAGACCAATAAAAAGAGAAGGGTAGGATTGCTGTGAAAAGATGCTTCCATTTTGTAATTTTTGTTTCGTTTTGTTTTCCGTGTGACTCTGGCAACATTTGTCGATCAGTCAACATCCCAAAAAATGCTGGTAAGTTAACCTTGATAACAGCCACTTGATTGATGCACTGTTGTGATTTTTTTTTGTTTAATCCATAGTTATTATTATTATTTTTTTTTTTACATGACCGATGAGCTGGCTGTCACTTGTTAATTGCACATCATGGACCTGGGTGCACGGGTCACTTCCATCTTTCCCACCCCAATCGTGTGTGTGTGTGTGTGTGTGTGTGTGTGTGTGTGTGTGTGTGTGTGTGTGTGTGTGTGTGTGTGTGTGTGTGTGTGTGTGAGTCAAACAAACCTGTGTGTAATGTGAGAATGTATGTGGATGTGTACACAGCGAGTGTGTGGCAATTGTGAGTTGGTGTTGTGGTGACAACCTCTCAACCTTAACTTTTTTTCACATTTTGGAGAGGAGCACAACATTTCTAATTCTTAATGCCTGCTTCCATGAGCACCTCTCCCGCACCCTCCGAAGCTCTCGCACTCACCCACACCTCCTCCAACTGTTCAAGTCACTTGCTATTTAAGTCAATTTTTTTTTTTATTTTTTTTTAATGATCATTCATGCATGCCTGTAGGCCTTGCTCTTGCATTTTTGTCAGTTGGTTCTTGTATGTGTCCTTGTGAATTATTTTTGGTCCAGCTGGTATTCAATAATAAGTGAGGGGGGGGGGGGGGGGGGGGGAAGCATTTCACTGCTCATTCTGTATGCTGTGCTGCCATTCATTGGTAATGAATCAAACTTCTTGCTCGTGTGTGCCATCCAACACTTAGTGAATGATGACATGTTACTGTCTGCTTGCTGGTCACTGCATTGATCTCGGTGCATGGGAATCTGAATGCATTGATGAATTGAATGATTCTCTCCCCCACCCTGGATGATTGTGACGTCGTGCTTGAGCTTAGACCTGAGATAGTGGTATAGAATATGACTGTTACTGGAATCTGTTTCCATGGCTTTGCTCAAAACTAACATTGCCGTTTGACGGGGGCTGAAATGAAAACCACCTGATTTCTTGGTTTAATTTTTTGTTTCTGCAAAATTGGTGCTTTACTAAAACACACTCACATACATAGCCTGCTCATCGTACCTGCTCGAATCTCCATCAAGCCTTATTTATAATGTAATAATTTTCAACTACTTAATAATAATTGAACAACTACTTCACTTGCATCTCCTTTTTTTTCTTTTTTTCTAATCTTCCATTACAGTAGGAAGATTTTATTTTCCCCGCTTTATTTAGCCCACCTGGTTGACGGATAACGATAATAGGTCAATAACGGTGCTGCGGTTTGTCCTGCCCTATATTAGCGATGTTGTCGTCTGCATCAACGTCAGAGGCATTAACGAACGACGGGCCAGTGAATTTGCCGCTTGGTTTTTTTTGTCGGCCCCAGAATCACATTCACCCTCTTCTGCGTCGTCGAGCATTCGCCATTCCATCTGCAACTCACCGAGAGTGTATATAGCCTGGTGCAGCACACCTGCTTTCTGCCCTAATCAGCCGCCCGCTCCCTTGCCTGGCTTCCTTGAAGGAAGCGCTGAACGAACGTCCAGCCAATGGGCTCTATGCACACGCGCCATTTATGGGGAAAGAACCTGGGCCTCTTCCACTTATACTTCCTTCACAGGTGTTACCGATGATACTTAATGAAGGCTCTGTTCCATTAGGGTCAAACGGGAGTCTAGGGTGCTGCTATTGTGCGTGTTGTTGGCTCACTGGAAATACTCTTGTTTGCACCAGTGGGTCTCACTAAAGTGTTCTTGAGTGGGTTCCAGATGGCCCCGTAGTGACAAATGGAACCATTTTATACACTTTTGGGGGTCCTCCCTTGAAATTAAAGTTAAGAGAACCGCCGTACACTAAATGGAGCCCCGAGCCTTAACCCATTTGGGGCGGGAACCCCTTTTGGTGTTAGCATTATGCTATGCTTTAGCTATTGAAGCTCATAGCGCGCCACCGAGTGGCTCGCTACGAGCTTGTAGGTCTGCTATTTTTGAAAAATCGTTAAAATGTGCCTCAAATCTTTCAGAAAATGTAAATTTCGATGTCAGGTCTAAATGGGTTAATTAGTATCATCGGTAACACCTGAAGGTTGAAGGAAGCATAGGGAAGCGTCCCCCCTGGGAGTAGGAGGAGTCATGGGGTGTGCATGGGGAGCCCAGTCTGTCTGGTTCGTTGTGGCTGTCCTAACGTTGTGTTGGTCTCTCATCCAGTCCACCCCGCTCCACCTGGCAGCCGGCTACAACCGCGTCCGCATCGTGCAGCTCCTCCTACAACATGGCGCCGACGTCCACGCCAAAGACAAAGGGTAAGGTTTGGCTCTTTTTGTGGCGGTGGAAAGTGGAAAGTGCTTTTACTGTACTGTACTTGAGTACAATTTTGAGGTATTTGTAAGGGCTTTCCGATCATTTTGATTTTGAATCGATACCGATTTCCCCCCCCCCCCCGATCCGATATTTATATTTTCATAGAACACGTTTATGCCATATCACAATACTACAATATCCAAAAATTGCAGCCCTTATCCACTAATATCAAGATATGGATATAATATTGATACTAGGAATGTCCCGATGTTTTTTCTTTTTTGCTGCCGATCCTAAAATGACGTGATCGGTCCCGATTTGAAGCCACGTGAGGACCATGGCTATTTGATGAGGCGTGTGAGGCTTATGTCACTATAACCACTGACCTGTCTTCCATCCGCAGGGGCCTGGTTCCTCTTCAAATGCCTGTTCTTATGTCACTATAACCACTGACCTGTCTTCTAACCACTGACCTGTCTTCCATCCGCAGGGGCCTGGTTCCTCTTCAAATGCCTGTTCTTATGTCACTATAACCACTGACCTGTCTTCTAACCACTGACCTGTCTTCCATCCGCAGGGGCCTGGTTCCTCTTCACAATGCCTGTTCCTATGGTCACTTTGAGGTCACCGAGCTTCTTCTCAAAGTAAGAACAAACATAATGAATTTAATTAAAAAAACAAGCACAGTTTTTAAGACGAACATTCTAGCCATGACAGTGCAGCCCACCTCTACAGGCTGAGCTCTACAACAAAAGAAACTAGACTAAAATGTTAGGAAGGGACTAGTGGGCAAGGGATCCAGTATAAGTAATTTTACAATTGGTTGCATGCTGAAAATAGCCAAAAAACTACACTGACTCACTGTGTGTGTGTGTGTTCAGCACGGAGCCTGTGTCAACGCCATGGACCTGTGGCAGTTCACGCCGCTCCACGAGGCGGCATCCAAGAACCGCGTGGAGGTGTGCTCCTTGCTGCTGAGCCACGGGGCCGACCCCACCCTGCTCAACTGTCACAGCAAGAGTGCCGTGGACATGGCGCCCACGCCGGAGCTCAAGGAGAGACTCACCTGTGAGTGTGCACACGCAAACACGCACGCACACACACAGCACCCAAACCGGAGCTCAAGGAGAGGCTCACCTGTGAGTGTGTGTACACGTGCACACGCACGCACACACACGACTTGGCACCCACGCCGGAGCTCAAGGGGAGACTCACCTGTGAGTGTGTGTACGCGCACACACACACGCACACAAACATTCAAACTCCCACGGCACCCATGCCGCAGCTCAAGGAGAGACTCACCTGTGAGTGTATGTACGCACTCACACTCGCACACACACACACACACTATCACTCACACGGCACCCATGCCGCAGCGCAAGGAGAGGCTCACCTGTGTGGATATAATATTGGGATGTTCCGGTAATCACTCTGCTCTTCTCTCCTGTGACACACAGATGAGTTCAAAGGTCACTCGCTGCTCCAGGCCGCACGAGAGGCTGACATGGCGAAGGTGAAGAAGACCCTGGCTCTGGAGATCATCAGCTTCAAGCACCCCCAGACCAACGAGACCGCTCTGGTAAGATGAGAATGAGAAAAAAACAACTTGCCTAAAAAAACGCTGATTAGCCTTGACGTCGGTCAAAAGTCATGTCCGCTGTGCTTTGAGTGGCAATCGGGGCAAAACGCTCTCGACAGAACACTATATAGACCATTCTCTAGAGGCCCGTCGGGTCGTAACGCCAACGGCCCCGGGTCGGCTGAGCCAACTTCGCAACGTTCGACACGGCAACTCGCTCGCTCTGGGTGGTGTCTCACGTGCCTCCGCCGCAGTTCATATATTTTAGGTCTAGTCCGCAGTTGTATGCCGAGAGGCACTTTACGTTCCACGTTGGCCACAGAAGCGGTGGCGCGGTTATGAGCACAACCCATGTAGGATTTAGAATGTCGGGTCATAGATGGGTCATAGCTCACTGACATCACAGGTTAATGCAACTACAGTAAACTCCTGTCAAAGGCAAAACTAAAGTGTGTGTGTGTGTGTGTGTTGTTGTTGAACTGCGGCGCAAACCACAGAAAAACTAAAACATATGTGACACCATGTTGTTTTTGTGTATTGCAGCACTGTGCAGTAGCTTCCCCTCACCCCAAACGGAAACAGGTCACAGAGCTGCTCTTGCGTAAAGGTGCCAACATCAATGAGAAGAACAAAGAGTAAGACCATCTACTGAATTATGTTTTTATTTACTTTCTTGAAAGAGAGAGAGAAATTTGGCCGTTTTTTTTTTGTTAAGGAAAACCGAGCAGGTAAAAATGTATTCCAAGAAAAAACATGTTGTATTTCTCATCACTTTACTTGTCTCGTCTCTGTAGCTTCATGACTCCACTGCATGTCGCTGCAGAGCGCGCTCATAACGACATCCTGGAGGTCCTGCAGAAACATGGTGCTAAGGTAGGCTTCTTCAATTCATCTATGTAGAAACATGGTGCTAAGGTAGGCTTCTTCAATTCATCTATGTAGAAACATGGTGCAAAGGTACTGGCTTCTTAAATTCATCTATGTAGAAACATGGTGCAAAGGTACTGGCTTCTTCAATTCAATTCAATTCAATTTTATTATAGTGTCAAATCACAACAAGTTGTCTCAAGACACTTTACAACCAACAAAGTTCCACCCAGAGCAAGCAATATTGCGAATTTGCGACAATGGTAACGAAAAACTCCCCTTAACTCCCCCGAAAAACTCCCCTTAAATTCATCTATATAGAAACATGGTGCTAAAGTACTGGCTTCTTAAATTCATCTATGTTGGAAAAACAAGGCCTCAAAGCGTCTTAAAATGCCACCGACGGGTAAAATCACCTCAGCTTTCCTACTCTTTGTATAAATGACACGGTTCTAAGTAGAGTGGACTGCTCAGTTGCCGGTAAGCAATGTGGGTTTAAGTGCCATGCTCAAGTGCTCCTTGGTGGTTTATACATGTATTACATATTTGGGGGATGGGATTATAATTTCTTCCTCGGACAGGAATGAAAAGTCAACGTGACTGGGCGGGAGAGGGAATAACATCAATTGGCTCCATTATATTAACAATAACTGTTCCTTGTGCCATATCTTTTGAAGTAAAACTGCATGAAACACAGTAATCTAAAATGAACACAAAATCCATTGCCTTTCTTAATGAAATTAATTACCCATTCAAACTAAAATACAACGGGATGGGAGTGGGAGTCATTTTGAGGGGGAGCGGGATGTGGTCGGGAGCCTTTTTTCTTTCTTTTTGTCATTTTTATCCCACGATTTTGCAACCTATTTTTAATGTCAATTTTCTAATGTAATCCCGGCTGTACACTTCCTCTGCCAATCTGGGGGGGGGGGGCGGACTGACCTCATGCTTCCTTCTATACATGAGGAGTCCAAGCTGCTTCTTTTCACCCAACAAGGGGAGAGTTTACCCGGACGGACTTAGCGCGTGGAAGGAACACGTTATTCTGACCAGTTTCTTTCCCCTCCATCAGGCGCCTCGGCTGGCCAGGGGGAGGTAGTTTAGAGACCAGGATTACTGCATGTTTTTTTGTAAGGCCCTTTCACCAACCCCACCTCGGGTATGGGCACTGATGAGTCTGAAGTCATTCTACCATGAGTGAGGCGGGATGGGATTATTATTTTTCTGTTTTTACTCTGGCCCGGGTTTTTTGCGGGATGGGATTTATTTTCTGTGGGAGTGGGATGGGATGGGAGTGAAAATCCACTCCCATGTCCGTCCGTCTCTAGAATTGGCTATATGTTTGCTTGGATCAGTGTTGTTTTCATCGACTAAAACTATGACAAAAATGTTCGTCAACTACCTTTTTCCCTGACGAATGAAAACTAAGCTATGATGCCTAAAACTAAGACTAAATATATTGACAATTTCGTCAACAAATTCAAACTAGACTAAAATGTTAGGAAGGGACTAGTGGACAAGAAATCCAGTATAACTCATTTTACATTTGGCTGCACTTTTTCAGCAAGTGTAAAATCAGCCATTAAGATGGCATCAAGGCCCGCCGAAAGACATTTCAGTCGACTAAATCAACTGTAGATTTAGTCGACTAAAATCTCACAATATTTAGTCGACTAAAACTAGACTAAACACTAAAACATTCCAGGTGACCCAAAATGTGACCAAAACTAAATGAAAACTATTCAAGAGACTTATGACTGAAACAAAAAATCAATCAATTTTCTGTCAAAAACAACACATGGCTTGGATATTGCCCTGACGTGGCCCCTCCTCCGCCCTCCCTCCCTCTCCCAGGTGAACGCGGTGGACACGTTGGGCCAGACGCCGCTCCACCGGGCGGCGCTGGCGGGCCACATCCAGACGTGCCGTCTGCTGCTGAGCTACGGTGCCGACCCGTCCATCGTCTCCCTGCAGGGCTTCACCGCCGCGCAGATGGGCAACGAGGCCGTGCAACAGATCCTCAACGGTAAACTAGGGCATTAAGCAACTAGTTGACTAGTAAATCCACTAGTCGACCTTGTTGGTACTAGTTTTTTATTTTTTCCCGATTTTGTAGACATAATGGGTAACAACTAGTCGGCTAGTAAACTAGGCAACTAGTGAAAATTACTAAAAGTGAATGCCCTACGGTAAACCATGGCAGCTGGGCTGTGTGCGAGCTTTCTGGCTCTATGCACACTCGCAGCAGCCATCTTGAAAGAACACAACACAGGTGTTGCCGATGATACTAATGAAGGCTTTGTTCCATTCTGGTCAAACAGGATAACTGGAAACACTCTTGCTACACCAGTGGGTCTCAAAGTGTCCTTGAGTGGGTTCCAAATGGCCCGTACGGGCGTATAACTCTGAGAGTTAATGAAACCAAATTTGTACACTCTCAGAGTTATGGGGGTCCTTGAAATTAAAAAGTTTGAGAACCACTGCACACTAAATGGAACAGAGCCTTAATTAGTATCACCAGTAACACCTGTGAGGGAAGTAGGTAGTGTTGTTCTGTGTGCATAGAGCCCATTGCACATCATTTGATTGTTTATAACATTTTTTATTAGATTATTCCTGTATTAAAAGTAACGGTTAAGGCAAACAACATAGCCTGCTATGATGGGTTTTCACTATGCAAAAATATGACATTTCATAGAATAGTCGGGGCTTATGGTTACCCTGTGTTTACTCTTTCCTCTTGTATCTCTCCCCGTTTGCTTAGAAAACGTTCCCACGCGCAACTCTGATGTGGACTACCGATTCTTAGAAGCAGCCAAAGCTGGCGATCTGGACACAGTGCAGGTAAGACGGGAAAATCTGGTCTGGACACTTTTTCCCCACCCCTGCCCTGTTTGCATGAATCCGCGGAGCGCTGCCCTGGTGTCAAACGGCTCTCATTACCAGAGAGATAGTACGGTAGACGCCTCCTTCGGCTCTTGGGCTGTGTCTACACAAGCGAGGGCAAGCTTTACACGTTGGCGCTCCACTAGTCTCGCGTAGCCAGACAACTATTGCGAGAGGCAACAGTCTGGCAATGCGAAACTACAGTGCTTCACAGAAGCTTCCACGTGCGTCACAGAGCGGACGTTTGGGTCTGTCAAGTCGCGGAAAAGACTCACTGTGACTGGCCAGTAGTCACTTGAGTGGCAGTGTGGCGTGGCGTATCGTGCCTTCCGCACTTCCGCCGCACTTCTGCCCTCACGTCGATTCACGCCAATCTACAGTATGTTCATTACTGCCGCTTGACACCAAAGTTATGGCAGCCGCTCCGCGGATTAGTCTCTATATATCTATTTATAATCTGATGTCAGAATTCAATAGTTTCTCTCACAATCCTTTGTCTGTTTTGTCTCTCTCATGCCTTTGTCTTAAAGGTATATTCAGTGATTTCACTTAACCCCCTGAATGCCAAGACTACGTCAAGCCCATAGACTGCCATGTTAATTGACGTAGTAAATCAACAAATCCCTCCAAGCCAATGACGTTATCTGCGTAGTATACGTACTGCCCTGTCAGTACGTCTTTTTATAACAAAATATTGCAATTGTTTGACATTCTTTTAATTATTTTTATGTAATCTACCAAAAACCGGCCGAAACCCGCGCGATCGTGCACTATCGTGCAAAAAATGTGATATTTTGGGATGTTCCTGGCCGTTTTTAAGCTTAATCTGACTAAGTTATGACAAAGCTAATGTTAGTTTAGCAATCCGGACGGCCAAGCTATAAGCTAGTGGTCAAATTAGCTTCCTTTGTTTACCTCGTTTGACAGGAAGTGATTTAGCCAGATTTAACACTTTTGTCAAAATCAGAATAATGGAACGTTACTGCCATCAAGTGGAACTTCTGGGTATTACTTTGAAATCGAAAGTAAAACGTGATGTATTGTATTTAGATCGCTGATCCCTCTTATTGCATTAAAATGACGAATTAAGAAATGGGGCATTGGCCAGCATTGGCCAGATTTGGCGACTTTTTGAATGGCAATCGAAAAATGTGAGATATGACCACAATGTCACGAAATGTCTCATTTTATAGCTCCAAGTCACTACTTTACAATGAAAAAATAATTATGATTATAGCTTGTTCCATCGTTTACTTATAAGCTTTTTAGTAGACCTTGGTTTCAGTGATAAGTCAAACCAAGGTGTACTAAAGTGCTTATAAGTAAACGAAGGAACATGCTAGGAACATATTTTTTTTTTCGGTGTAAACTAGAGATGTGCAGCTTTAAAATGAGATATTTCGTGACATTGTGGTCATATCGCACATTATTCTATAGTCATTCAAAAAGTCAGCCAAAGTTGGCCTAAGGCACAATAAGATGATATTAAGGGTGGCCATAAGAGGGTTAATTCAAATATCACTTATTTTTTTGTTTTGTTGCGATAATCCTCCCTACTATAGAGTGTGCTGGCCATATAAGGAGTTCCTTCCTGTCCCCAGTTAACCCCTGGGGGTCAAAAAACCTTAGGTTTCGTTTTTGACTCTCTATCCTGATTGGACGAAAGGCTGGGTCCCACAGCCAAAAACGAAACCTACGGTTTTTTGAGTGAAATCACTGAATATACCTTTAACCCATTCTGGGCAGGAACCCCTGTTGGTGTTTCAAGCAATATGTTATACTTTAGCTATTTAAAAATAGCAGATCTACAAGCTCATAGCTCACAACCGAGTGGCACGCTACAAGCTTGTAGGTCTGCTATTTTTGAAAAATCGTTAAAATGTGGCGCAAATCATTGAATATATATTTCAGAGCGAACATTTTTAACTAAAGTATTTGCTTCTGGGGGGTCCCTGGAACTACATATTTTGAGATGGGGGTCCGTGGCCCAATAGAGAGAATTCTGGGGGTCCTTGACATGAAAAAGGTTAAGCACCACTGGCATACAAACATAGGTTTTTCAGAATGTGATATGGTTTGAAATATTCTCTGACGTCATTGTAACTTAAGACTACAAGGACGTTGTATCGTGTCTGAGCCTTGCTCTTCATAAGCATTAGTCACTTGTAATATTAGTAATTAGATCTATTTGCAAGGCATTCTGGATAGCAGATCTGATAAAACCCTAGACCGCAATTAGGGATGTCCCGTTCCCGTTTATACATTTTTTTTAGCTCCCGATCCGATTCCGATCATTTGGCGTGTCTGCCGATACGTCATTTTCCCCCGATCCGATATTTATATTTTTTATAGAACACGCTTATCGAAGGAGGTGCTGACTGCAGGAGATAAAACTATGACTGAGAGAGGAGAGAGGCCACACAGCTCGTAGTCACGAGGCCATCAAAGTTTTTTTTTTCTCCAACGTTTCGGCAACTTGTTGCTGAAACGTTGGCACCATATCCACCATGCACCATATCCAGTCTTAATGTCATGATAATATTGATACTAAGGATGCCGTTACTAATGTTGTTTTTATTTCTCCCACGTTGTCTCACTCGACCCGCCCGCGGCAGCAACTGTGCACGCCCCAGAACGTCAACTGTCGGGACCTGGAGGGACGTCACTCCACGCCGCTGCACTTTGCGGCGGGCTACAACCGCGTGGCGGTGGTGGAGTACCTGCTGCACCACGGAGCCGACGTTCACGCCAAAGACAAGGGGTGAGTACGTCTGCACTGAACGTACACGCTAAAGACGAGGGGTGGGTCCGTCTGTACTTTACATAGTATGTCCTCTTCCCCCAGTGGGCTGGTGCCTCTACATAATGCCTGTTCCTAATCCTATGTCCTCTTCTCCCAGTGGGCTGGTGCCTCTACATAATGCCTGTTCCTATGGCCACTACGAGGTGGCAGAGCTGCTGGTCAGACACGGAGCCTCGGTCAACGTGGCTGACCTGTGGAAGTTCACCCCCCTTCACGAGGCTGCAGCCAAAGGCAAATATGAGATCTGCAAACTGCTGCTGAAGGTGAGCTTTTCACTGCTATGCAGGTGCTGTATGCAAACGAAAAACACAGGACATGATATCAAAACCGATTGCATCGCTCCACAGCCTGTTTTGCCGACGAGACCGAAAATCTTAAAACGTTGATAACTCTTGAGTTTTGTTTTGGCTACATTTAGCAGAAGTTTCTCTTAAGAGATTGCTACAGCCACATCCGGGATAACATCCGGTCCGTCTGTAAAAGTGCTCCGCTACTATAAATCGCTGGGCGCTATGATTTAATGGATTAAATAATCCCGGGGGTTCGGGGTGTTAACTATGAGTTGTTTGTGTGTGTGTGTTCTCATTCCACAGCACGGAGCGGACCCCACTAAGAAGAACCGCGATGGGAACATGCCTCTGGACATGGTGAAGGACGGCGACACAGACATCCAGGACCTTCTGCGAGGCGACGCTGCTCTGCTGGACGCCGCCAAGAAGGGCTGCCTGGCCCGCGTCCAGAAGCTCTGCTCCCCAGAGAACATCAACTGCAGAGACACCCAGGGGCGCAACTCCACACCGCTGCATCTAGCAGGTATGTTAACCAAGGCTTGTTCCTCATGACGTACGCGCGGTAGGTTTGTAGAAAAGGGGTAGTGGACAGTTAAGATCCCTGTCTGGCGTATGATCAGATCCCACCCCAAGCATCTATCCCCTGCCTCTGTTCATATCAAATATATACCTAACCTACCTATGGTCAAGTGCCGTAACCCATTTTGACGTGAGATCAGATTCTAAAAATGTATTCTACATCATGACACTTTTCTGAAAAAGCTATGTTTCTATGTCAGTCGTTCTTCGATTTTTCAAAAATAGCAGACCTACAAACTCGTAGCACGCCACTCGGTGGCGCGCTATGAGCTTGTAGATCTGCTATTTTTCAATAGCTAAACCATAACATGATGCTAACACCAAAAGGGGTTCCCACCCCAAAATAAGTTAAAAGCTAATTCCGTGAGTGCTGGTTTTCTTCTCCGTTTAACATATCAAATCTCTGCCCACTCTTTTATATGGAACTGCATACAGTATTTTCAGATGGGGGTCATTTACAGATAATTCTGGGGGTCCTTGACATGAAAAAGGTTGAGCACCACTGACATAGAAACATAGGTTTTTCAGAAAACTGTCATGATTTAGAAGACTTAAAAAAAATAGAATCAGCCTCCGGTCTAAATGGGTTAAAATAATAAATACAAATTGACCATTATGACGATTATGCCAAAAATGATTGCGATTACCTCAAATAATTAATAGACGATGATGACGACAGCCCCAGTGAAAATGTGTCTCTGTTCTGGTCGTCTCTAGCTGGCTACAACAACCTGGAGGTGGCCGAGTACCTGCTGGAGCATGGAGCTGACGTCAACGCCCAGGACAAAGGAGGCCTCATCCCTCTGCACAACGCAGCCTCCTATGGGGTCAGTCAGTCACACTATATGTTACATCCCTCTGTCTGCACAACGCAGCCTCCTATGGGGTCAGTCAGTCACACTATGTTACATCCCTCTGTCTGCACAACGCAGCCTCCTATGGGGTCAGTCAGTCACACTATGTTACATCCCTCTGTCTGCACAACGCAGCCTCTTATGGGGTCAGTCAGTCACACTATGTTACATCCCTCTGTCTGCACAACGCAGCCTCCTATGGGGTCAGTCACACTATGGTACATCCCTCTGCACAACGCAGCCTCCTATAGGGTCAGTCACACTATGTTACATCCCTCTGTCTGCACAACGCAGCCTCCTATAGGGTCAGTCACACTATGGTACATCCCTCTGTCTGCACAACGCAGCCTCCTATAGGGTCAGTCACACTATGTTACATCCCTCTGTCTGCACAACGCAGCCTCCTATAGGGTCAGTCACACTATGGTACATCCCTCTGTCTGCACAACGCAGCCTCCTATAGGGTCAGTCACACTATGTTACATCCCTCTGCACAACGCAGCCTCCTATGGGGTCAGTCAGTCACACTATGTTACATCCCTCTGTCTGCACAACGCAGCCTCTTATGGGGTCAGTCACACTATGGTACATCACTCTGTCTGCACAACGCAGCCTCTTATGGGGTCAGTCACACTATGTTACATCCCTCTGTCTGCACAACGCAGCCTCCTATGGGGTCAGTCACACTATGTTACATCCCTCTGTCTGCACAACGCAGCCTCTTATGGGGTCAGTCACACTATGGTACATCCCTCTGTCTGCACAACGCAGCCTCCCATGGGGTCAGTCACACTATGTTACATCCCTCTGTCTGCACAATGCAGCCTCCTATGGGGTCAGTCAGTCACACTATGGTACATCCCTCTGTCTGCACAATGCAGCCTCCTATGGGGTCAGTCACACTATGGTACATCCCTCTGTCTGCTCAACGCAGCCTCCTATGGGGTCAGTCTAGTCACACTATGGTACATCATTCCGTTGGTTTCTGTTAATATTTCCTCGTCCATCTCTCCCCGCAGCACGTGGATATCGCAGCTCTGCTGATCAAGTACAACACGTGTGTGAACGCCACGGACAAGTGGGCGTTCACGCCGCTCCACGAGGCGGCGCAGAAGGGTCGTACCCAGCTGTGTGCCCTGCTGCTGGCGCACGGCGCCGACCCCACCATGAAGAACCAGGAAGGCCAGACGGCCCTGGACCTCGCCACGGTAAGGCCCTGGCGCGCCGCAGAAAATTTAGATTTTTTTTGTTTCTTGAATAGTTTTCATTTAGTTTTAGTCACATTCACCTGGAATGTTTTAGTGGTAGTCTAGTTTTGTCGACTATATAGCACAAGATTTTAGTCAACTAAATCTACGGTTGATTTAGGACAAGATGTGTTTTGGCAGGCCTTGATGACTGTTTTTTTCACTTTCACAAAATTGCCGATCTACAAGCGTTGACATGAAATTGAAACAAACAACCCCCTGTGTGTGTGTGTGTGTGTGTGTGTGTGTGTGTGTGTGTGTGTGTGTGTATAGGCCGACGACATCCGTGCCCTGCTGATGGACGCCATGCCCCCCGACGCCCTGCCCAGCTGCTTCAAGCCCCAGGCCACGGTGGTCAGCGCGGCGTCGGTCATCTCCCCGGCATCCACGCCCTCCTGCCTGTCGGCCGCCAGCAGCATAGACAACCTGTCGGGGCCGCTCGGCGAGCTGGCCGCCGCTGGGGGCGCCGGGGCCTCCGGGGTCGCGGACGGAGCCACGGGAACCGACCGCAAGGAAGGGGAAAGTACGTGTGTTTTGGGATTTTTTGTGGTATTATTATTATTAACCCATTTAGACCCGAGAAAAGATTCTACAAAAGCCTTCAGTTTTCTGGAAAAAACCTACACTATGTTTCTATGTCGGTGTAATTTAAATTGGCCCCCGGACCCCAATCTCAAAATGTTGTCTATGTAGTTCCAGGGACTTCCTAGAAACAAAGATTTGAGTTAAAAACATTCGCTGTGAAAGAATATATATTCAAAGATTTGCGCCACATTTTCAAAAATAGCAGACCTACAAACTCGTAGCGCGGCACTCTGTGCCGCTTGTAGATCTGCTATTTTTCAATAGCTAAAGCATAACATAATGCTTAAAACACCAAAAGGGGGTTCCCGCAATCCCGCGATTAGACGATTATGTAATAATTGTGAACAACCCTAAATGTTTAGGTGTGATTGTTTTTTTGTTTGTTTTTTACCCCTTGCTCATTATTGAAGTGATCCTTGGTGTTTGTTAAGGTTCTTTGTCCTGGTACTGATGTCTTTAACACTTGTTGTGCCATGTTTGTTGTTCTAGTGGCGATGCTGGACATGAACATCAGTCAGTTCCTGAAGAGTCTGGGCCTGGAGCACCTCAGGGACATCTTTGAGAGGGAACAGGTCCGAAAACCAAACGCACCTCATCTGTACCTACCGCACTGTACCCTACCCCTACCACTGAACCAAACGCACCTCATCTGTGCCTACCGCACTGTACCCTACCCCTACCACTGAACCAAACGCACCTCATCTGTGCCTACCGCACTGTACCCTACCCCTACCACTGAACCAAATGCACCTCATCTGTGCCTACCACACTGTACCCTACCCCTACCACTGAACCAAACGCACCTCATCTGTGCCTACCGCACTGTACCCTACCCCTACCACTGAACCAAATGCACCTCATCTGTGCCTACCGCACTGTACCCTACCACTGAACCAAACGCACCTCATCTGTGCCTACCACACTGTACCCTACCCCTACCACTGAACCAAACGCACCTCATATGTTCCTACCGCACTGTACCCTACCCCTACCACTGAACCAAACGCACCTCATCTGTGCCTACCGCACTGTACCCTACCCCTACCACTGAACCAAACGCACCTCATCTGTGCCTACCGCACTGTACCCTACCCCTACCACTGAACCAAATGCACCTCATCTGTGCCGACAATACATCACCCTACCACAGACTGAATTCTTCAATCAATGCTGCTTTTGTCGCAATATAAGAAATCAAATTTTTTATTTAAGCACGGACCCCAATATTTGATACCATGCCGTGATTCATGTACTTTTCGCCAGATCTCTCTTGCAAAATATTTTAATATATATAATATTTTAGCCTTGGTGAGAGCGGCCTGGTTAAATGTTAAGCGGCCTGGTTATATCTGCATGCGTATCAATCCGTTCTTGGTGAGGACTGTCCGGCCAATTGGACTTCAGACATGCCGTGTGCGTCTTTGAAGACTAGAGGGGAGTGCAGTACCCTGTGCCAAGTCGGTCGGATCAGTGGTTCTCCAAATCTTATATATTAAAACCCAATTAGTCTTCCGGCCTCCCGAGTACTCCTGACACTGGTCAGAGGTACACAGGCTATTGCATAACTGAAATTATACAACAGGTCGTTTCGAGGAAGCAATCTGATTGGTTGAAACAGCCTTCTAGCTGTGGTTCAAACAAGCACCACTCCACACCTAATCAAAACAAAGAATTCAGCTGCTCTGTTCTCCCAGAGCGCAGCAAACTCGGTGGCTAGGCTAGCTAGTTTTTTGGGACATTTGTGGTCGATTTTCTTAGTTTTAAGGGTAACTGTTGTATAATTGCAATATTACACTTGAGGGGGTGGTTTAACGTCATTAATGCGCTTAATTAATTCACTTCTGCATAAACCACCTCCTCTCGTGTAATATTGCTTAATTCTGACGGGCATCGCACTAGTATAAGAAAGTCAACAGTGAATGAATATTACATTACAATACAGTTTTTGTTAAATAGCATTTTAGATCCCCCCCCCCTCTCCAATTCCTGTTAACTATACTCTGTCCATCTGTCTTGTTTTTGGCAGAAAATTTTGATTTTAGTTTTAGTCATAGTCTCATTAGTTTCTCATAGTTTTCATTTAGTTCTAGTCACAATTCCATCACCTGGAATGTTTTAGTGTTTAGTCTAGTTTTAGTCGACTAAATATCATAAGATTTTAGTCGACCAAATCTACAGTTTATTTTGTTTAACAAAATGTATTCGTTTTTATTTGTTGACGAAATTGTCAGTATATTTAGTCTCAGCTTTAGTCATCGTAGCTTAGTTTTCATTCAGTTTCCATTTAGTTTTCTTCCGTGGAAAAAAAGGTAGTCGACGGAAACATTTTTCATCTTTTTAGTCGACGAAATCAACTGCTGTTGCGTCGACTAAAACTGCATCCTCTTCCAGATCACCCTGGACGTGCTGGTGGACATGGGCCACGAGGAGCTCAAGGAGATCGGGATCAACGCATACGGCCACCGGCACAAACTCATCAAGGGCGTCGAGAGACTGCTGGGCGGTCAACAAGGTGAAGAACGCCCCAGTGTTGTTTTTGGCAGCAGCTTTTAGTTTTAGTCATAGTCTAATGAATAGTTTTCATTTAGTTTTAGTCACATTTTAGTCACCTGGAATGTTTTATTGTTAGTCTAGTTTTAGTCGCCTAAATGCGACACGTTTTGAGCTTGAAGATCAGCTATTTTTGCTACACCAGTAATATGCGTGGACCTCTGGAGTGAGTGTGGAAATATAGTGGCCCTCTCCATCATCAAAGTTGCCCACCTCAAGGTTAAAAGAGGTCATGCTGTGATGCTGTTTTACAGATTACAGTGGCATGTTTGTTCACATTCATGCAGTCCCACATAGACGGTCAGCTTAGTCATCCACAATGTGAGGACCTGTAATGTCATGCCCTACTTTTTCCCCCCCTATTCATTTAGTCATTAACCCATTTAGACCCGACATTTTTTAAATGTCTTCAAAATCCTGACAGTTTTCTGAAAAACCCTTATGTTTCTATATCAGTGGTTCTCAATATTTCATAAAAATGATACAGTATGTAATATTGATTGATATGATTCTGAATCCATTCCAAAAACACTCCTTGGCTAAAAAACGGCCATAGCCGCCATCACAAATGTGATGAGGTCAGCACAAATGTAATGAGGTCGGCACATTTGGGCAAGTAGCTATAGCCGAATTTAGGCCAAGGACTTTTAGTGCAAAACTAATGCTTGGAATGGATTCAGAATCATGAAAACCCCCTAGTTTGACATGTCACATACTACTTAAAGCAGGGATGGGCAACTTTGACGATGGCGAGGGCCAATATATTTCCACACTCACTCCAGAGGGCCACAGTGCATATTACTGTCGTAGCAAAAATAGCCGATCTACAAGCTCAAAACGCGTCGCAATGCGTCGCGTTTTGAGCTTGTAGATCAGCTATTTTTTGCTATATTTGAATTGAAAACCTGAGTACTTTTTTGCTATTTTTGAATTGGAATCCTGAAAAGTTACCTTTTTATTGAAATTTCAAATCTACCTAGTTATAGTTATGTTAACTTTATGAACTGTTAACATAACTACATTGGACACAAAAGACAATAACATTTTAATACTAGTCATTAAGTACTAGTCATGAAGTAATTAAAGCAGGTTTGGAATTGCAACAGCTGAAATCAATACTATATCAGTATTCTGATATTAACATGCAGGCCGCATTAAGTGAAGGTGGGGGCCGCATGTGGCCCCCGGGCCGCCAGTTGCCCACCCCTGACTTAAAGCCTAATGAAATTTGGAAAATGTTGCCTTATATTGGTTGTCTTTGGTGTGGTATACAAAAATGGCCATAACTTTATTTTGCGATGTTTCCGGCAGAGCAGGCCTTTCATTCTGTGGACCTTAATGACCAAATTAATAGAAAAAACACAAATAAAAAGTACGGGTTAAAGCTTTTGGACCTGTGGCCCCTCGACTATCTGGTAGCTGTCTCGAAAAGCCTACAGTCTTCTAAGCTCCTCTGTGGCATTTTAAGGCCGTAGGGATTCTGTGTCGTCCGCGGGGGAAGTGAAAAACTTTGCTTTTTTTAAATTATTAACTTTTTAACCACAAATCCACCATTTCTTGAATGTACCTGTGTTTCCCTCCCTCAGGTGCCAACCCATACCTGACATTCCACTGTGCCAGCCAGGGCACCATTCTTATCGACCTCGCCACTGATGATAAGGAGTGCCAATCTGTTGAAGAGGAGGTTAGTTGAATTAAGGTGCTATTTACACGAGGATGGTGTTCATAGAAAATGGCAAAGTACCGTTGCGTTCTCATTTTTTCTTACCCTTTACACGAGAACGCACACGTTATGCTATAATGTGCTATTATGCTATAATGTCGCTAGGTGGCGATAACGGGCTGCCAAATAGACAGGTCACCCACGTACAAGAAGAAGAACCCCTTCACGCAAGCTTGCGGCTCCGTCTTTTTGGCAAATCTAGAACTTCCTGTTTGAGAGCTAGCAATTAAGACATCCGGTTGCTTTCAGAATAAAAGTGTCGTTAATTAAATAATGATTACATTACATTATTAGTATTATTATTACATTACAGCTATTGTAAAGACACACATTATGTTTCTGTGTAAAAATAAGTAATTAAATAACACAGAAACATAATGTGTGTCTTATAGCATCATTTAAATGCTTAATTTGTAGTTTTAATGTGCAAATTAAACTTTTTTTCAATACTCTAGAGGATACTCTTATTTTGAAGAGATGGTCTTAAATTTGCTAGCTTAGATTTGCCAAAAAACAGTGCCGCGCAACACTGCTCTGGGCTGACACTGACAGGCAAAAGCGCCACGGGATGGTATATATTTTATAATACATTAGGCTACATAAACGCTGCTGCTGCCGCCTATCACAAGGCTTTTTATTTACATCATGGTTTTACATTCACCATCGCTGATGAGCAGCACTTTGTAGGCGAGGAGGGAGGCTTGTTCAGGAACTCCATTATATCATAATTATATGGCTCTCCATCAATGTAATAAACATATGCACTGTGAGCCAACGTGAGCCATGATGTCATAAGTTTTGCGGATTCACCGTTTTGCCTGTTTACACGGAGAAGGGATAAAACGGCGTTCTCAAAGATTTCCACTCTGGAAGGTGGTTTCACTTTGTTGCGTTTTCACCTCATGAGAACACGGTTCTCTTTATTTTGCCGTTTTCTATGAACACCATCCTCGTGTAAATAGCACCGAAGTCTCTCTGTGAGCTTGTTTTAATAGATCACAATCAGGACACACACATACAC
Organism: Protomyctophum parallelum; assembly: GCF_964188405.1. NCBI lineage: Eukaryota > Metazoa > Chordata > Actinopteri > Myctophiformes > Myctophidae > Protomyctophum > Protomyctophum parallelum. Next base: position 38,417,908 of record NC_139710.1, read on the forward strand.
TCACTCACCATATACACCTGTTTAACCATTTAACCTGCCAAGTATATTTCTACGATGAATTAAGAGTGATTTGCCAGCCAACTTTTTTCCATTTCTTGAATGACTGATTGCTGATTCAAAACGGGAACCCCCTTTTGGTGTTTTAAGCATTATGTTATACATTAGCTAGTGAAAAGATCTGCTATTTTTGAATAATTGTGATACATATAATGTTTGGGGGTCCTTGACATTAAATGGTTTGAGAACCACTGACATAGAAACATACGTTTTTCAAGAGAACTGTCAGGATTTAGAAGACATTTTGTAGAGTCCTTCTCATGTCTGAATGTGTTTTAAACCATGTTTGTCTTCCGTTCTCCAGATGCAGAGCACCATCCGCGAGCACCGGGACGGAGGCAACGCGGGGGGCGTGTTCAGCAGATACAACATCATTAAGGTCTGAACCAACCAGACACTGTTGATTTTGAAAGCGCTAGGCTCTTCCGCAAAGTGTAATTTGTTATGTTGCTGTCCCACAGATCCAGAAGGTGGTGAACAAGAAACTGAGGGAGCGATACACACATCGGCAGAAGGAGATTGCAGACGAGAACCACAACCACCACAATGAGAGAATGCTCTTCCACGGTAAACACGGTGTGCGCGACAGGCCAACACCAAGCACGCACACCAAGGCCCGCCCCCGCTCGATCATGATTGGCAGAAGGCCCCCCTCTATCCTGATTACATGAAGGCTGGGCCACCTAGCCAAAAACGAAACCTATGGGGGTTTTTTTTACCCCAGGGGTTAACTGGGGACAGGGAGGAACTCCTTATATGGTCAGAGCACTCTATAGTAGGGAGGATTATCACAACAAAACAAAAAAAGAAGTGATATTTGAAATAAGTGAAATCACTGAATACACCTTTTTAAGTTAATTAGCATTTCCGAGGACATCAAGTGAGGTTTTATTCTGTTGGGATAATTTTTATTCTTGATTTTAGTGACCTTTTCCTCCAGTGGCTACCCCTTAGGTCAAAATCTCCCTTCCCCCCAAGATATCACAATACCTAATAAACTAAACTCACTAACTGAATGGTGCAGCTCCTAACTGTATCGCTGTATCCTCTTCCAAAGGCTCTCCATTCATAAACGCCATCATCCACAAAGGCTTCGATGAGCGGCATGCCTACATCGGGGGCATGTTCGGAGCGGGCATCTACTTCGCTGAGAACTCTTCCAAGAGCAACCAGTATGTTTATGGCATCGGAGGAGGCACCGGCTGCCCCGCCCACAAAGACCGCTCCTGCTACGTATGCCACAGGTGAGCTGGAAGTGTCAGAGAATGACGTGGGATAGGACCTGGAACGCAGCTGTATGCGTCACTTTTAGCTTTTAACCACTTTAACCCATTTAGACCTGAGGACGATTCTACAAATGTCTTCTAAACTTCCTGACAGTTTTCTGAAAAACCTCATGTTCTCAATATTTCATGTCAAGGACCCCCAAAAAATGTTATGTATTTGGTCGCTGACCCCCATCTGAAAATATGTTGTTCCAGGGACCTCTCCCCAGAAGCAAAGATTTGATTTAAAAATGTTTGCTCTGAAAGAATAAAAAAAAGATTTGCGGCACATTTTCACGTTTAAAAAAAAAATAGCCTACCTACAATCTCGTAGCGCGTCACTCGGTGCCACGCTACGAGCTTGTAGATCTGCTATTTTTCAACCACTAAAGCATAACATAATGCTCAAAACACCAAAGGGTTTCCACCCAGAATGGGTTAATTAACAGTTTTGCAGCATAACCTGCTTTCCACACTATTTAATCCATGTTTCTGCCCTGCGTAATACGCTAAACCTGCTATTTGTTGTATGTGTTTAATTCGCCGTTTTTTTTAATAATTTGTCGCGGACCTGGTGACGAGGCCGTCGCATTATGATGACGAAACCGGAAATCGACCCGTGCTCTGGGCTGCAAGGGCTTCTGGGAAAATGAGTTCAATGCGAGTGAACGGTGGTTTAACTGGACTCCAGCAGCTCTCACTGCCTGTTTGTTGTTGTTCCGGATCGCGACGGTGTCATATTCTTCGGTTCGACAACAAGCCATGGAACTATTTTCAGGTTGATTTTCATGGATCAAAGGCGCAAATACTTAATTAAACAATCTCGGCAGCCTCAGTATATGTCACCTTTTAATCTAAAGCCGTCAAGGTGTTAGTTAATCTTTTAACCCCCTTTGACGGCTGGTGTTTTTCCACTAACCTTTGAAGATTCGCCCAATATTGTACGTCGTTCCATTAGGTGCCTTAAAATAGTGTGCATGATTGTCCTAGTGTAGGAAAATAATCCATGATCGATCCGTGAAAAAAAAAAGGTAGAAAAACATAGGCGATCGTATTTGGGTGCGTCATCCCATAGGAATCCATTGCGTGGGGGTAATGTTCCATCAGTCCTTACCCGCACGGGAAGACTCGCTTTTTCTTTCTTTTTTTGGTCACGTGTCACAAAGAACCCGCGGAACACGTATGGTGTCTCCTAAGTTATGAAAAGCGCCCTCCAGGCTCAATAAAACACAACTCGTCTTTAGCAGGGAAAGACTCGATCAATTATCTCAGGGAAACTCTGGTTTAGCAGTCTTAAGTCTTAACCACTTTAGTGACTTTACCCTTTATTTTAAAAGTTTAACGATTTGAAAAATAGCAGATATACAAGCTCATAGCGCGGCATGAGCTTGTAGATCTGCTATTTGTGAATTTTTGTGTGCAAATCTTTGAATATATATTAATTCACACCGAACATTTGTAATTCTTCTGGGAGGTCCCTAGCAAAAAACTATTTTGAGATGGGTGTCGGCGGCCAAATACATATATAATTGTGGGGCTCCTTGACATGAAAATGTTTGAGAACCAGGAAAAAGAAGCATAGGTTTTTTTAGAATCGGCCTCGGGTCTAAATTTGTTAAACGCTTTTACTGTCTTTGCTGCTCAAACATGTCGCTATGTCCTTTCTCTAGCACAATACAAATGCCCCACAACAGGTCTCTGTTTTTTTACCTGGTTTTAGCTAGCTCGCATTAACATATAGAGTATAGACTATGATGATGGCCACAGGTGGCTGAAACCCCTTTATTCTTTTCAACCCTCACAACGATGAATTGTGTCCTGTGCCATGTCTACATGTGTTTGTTTTACAGTTCTTGTGTAAAGCAAATTGTAATGCTGAAAGTATAACGCTGCTTTTGAGAAGTTCTATATACAAGCAGTTTATCATTTATTACCAGGCATTAGATTTGTAAGTGTACAGTATATAGTTTTCAATGTACAGATATCCTACTGTTAGACTGATGATAGGTTAATGGTTTACATATAATCCTAGATGACTATTTCTATGCATTTGACCTTATCTTCGATGTATTACCGCGTCTGCTAAATGCCTAAATTGTAAATTGCAGTCATCCTTTGAGCGTGAAGTACAGTTTGGTTGTGGTGGTGACTAGCACCATGTCACTAGCAAAGCAGGGTTTTAACCCATTTTGGGCGGGAATCCCTTTTGGTGTTCAGCATCATGTTATGCTTTAGCTATTGAAAAATAGCAGATCTACAAGCTCATGGCGCACCACGAGCTTGTAGATCTGCTATTTCTGAAAAATCGCAGAACGACTGACATAGAAACATAGCTTTTCCAGAAAACTGTCAGGATGTAGAAGACATTTTTAGAATCTAATCTCAGGTCAAAATGTGTTAAAAGGGCTGAGACTCTAATCCATCTCTCGGATACCCTACCTCTGTGGTCCTCAAAGTGGATTCCGGGGACCCCTTAGGGGTCCTTGAGGGAGTTCCAGGGGGCCCCCAGCTAAATGATAGTTAGGAACCAAATGGCCCCTTATGGGTCTGTAACTCAGAGTGTACAAATGTTACCAGTTGGTTCCATTTGTACATTGATTTTACAATATACATTGGGGTCCCACTCCCAGACATAGAAATGGCATTAAATGGTGGTTCGTTTCGTAGCCTAATGCATGTAATGAAAATGGTTGAAAATCACTGCTGGAGCCGTAAACATCTTCTCTTATGGTCCTTGGCATAATGTTATCAAATGGGGGTCTGCGGGCTCATGAGTGTCAACTTGGGGGTCCTTGGTTTGCGAACCACTGCCCTACCTGACCGACGTCTGGTCTTGTTCTCTCTCTCAGACAGATGCTGTTCTGCAGAGTGACCCTGGGGAAGTCCTTCCTCCAGTTCAGTGCCATGAAGATGGCTCACGCTCCCCCAGGTCACCACTCTGTGATCGGGCGCCCCAGCGTTAACGGCCTGGCCTATGCAGAGTACGTCATCTATCGGGGAGAGCAGGTGAGACACAACTCGGCTTCATTTTTTTCTTTTTGGTTTTATGTGGATTGGGTTATGCGTATAGGTTAACTACACATGTAGGAGCGCTGCTCATTTGATCCTGCTGGCTGTGTAAGTAAGTAAAGTTTTATTTCAGTTCATTAAAAGAGCACACATGCATACATGCATTTAAATCCACTAATGCTACAGCAGTGGCACCGAAAAGGTGAAGGGGGCAGCACACCTAAACCTAGCCTTAACCCAATGTCTAACCAATGACTAGTCTAAACTAAGCAAGGGCGCTTTCACACCCAAAGTTCGCTTAGAAGGTCCGGATCAAGGACCAAATATTAGCATTTTGATTTTGGTCCGTTTGGTGTTCACACTGGACTTTGTAAAGCGTACCAAATATGTAAACAAATGACACGTGGACATGTTAAGCGAACCAAATGGTGAGGGAAAAAGAACATAAGGGGAAATCACTGTCTACAATATTTGGGGCAACCTTCAGTCACACAGAGAGAGAAGAGAACAGCAACAACTTGCTATTGCATTCATTCTTATGAATTATTTTATTAGCCAAATAAGAGCAACAGATGAACAGAGGAGCAGTTGTTTGAACAATAATGTGCTTGCTGCTGATGCATACAATTCACGGAGACGTATAGCCTACAACAAGGTATCACCGATAAAATGGACTTTTCTTCCATGTGTGCACCTTAACCCGATTAGATATATGTTATTTCTGCGCATCAAATCGGCGGGCATTTCCATGTCATCTTATGGTTTAAACTTGAAGGTGGTCACTGGTCAGTTAGTATTGAGCTAGTCAGAACAGCTCCACTGCAGCTAATTGAGTTGACCTAGTTTTACGTCTTTTGCTATAGTGATGTAATCAATTGATCATTTGGGACCACCTGTGTATAGCTTATTTAACTCCATTGGATGATTTTAAATATTTATCTCTGCGTCTCTCCCATATAAATATATCGGGTCTCTCCCCCTCATGTACACACACACACACACACACACACACACACACACACACACACACTCAATATTTTATGACAGATTCTGACAGAAAAAAGGAGGGGACACGAGAAAGAAACTCTCTCGCATGAAGACTCATGCATCGCATGCTTTTTCATAACTTTGCGTGGCGGCGGCGCATGCTTAAAATAGATCTACAAGCTTACATCGTGTACCATACCGTACATACCATTCCGTGTCGATAACTTGTACATCTGTTATTTTTGTGCATGTGAACCTTGTAGCCTCGACATATATGCGTCTACTATTAAAATCAGACTGTCAGCTGTCATATCAATAGTGATCCCCGTAAAAAATACATGCTTTTAGAACTAATTATTAATGCAGCCTCACAACTGCCGACGCCCGACGGCTATTTTGGCTATCGTGCTGTATTTGGTCCTCTATAAAGTTTTAAACGAACCAAACATGTCCGGTGTGAAAGCACCCTAAGTATGCACCCCATATTGCCTTCCCTTTTTAAGCGTAACCCAGGTTTTTTTTTTCAAAACGTAGTAACACATTGTCAAACATTCATTTCATGAAACGGAACACATTTAAAAGAAAAGAGTCTTAGCAAGGCTTAGTTTTTTTTTGCCTACAATTTGAAGAGTAGCAAAATAGCTAACTTTGATTTAACTAAACTGATAACGTAAATGAAAAGGATCTAAACAAAGGGACTGACTGAGAACAGATAGTCTGTCTGACAACCCGCTCAATTAAGACCCGACGTTGAGTCCCGCAGAACACTCTGGTGTTACAGGCCTTGCTCTGGCACGCACGCACGCACGCACCACATTTCTATTTTTGTTTTAGTCACTCTTTTTGGACTGAAACTGCCTTTAGTTTTAGTCACCTGGAATGTTTTAGTGTTGGTCTAGTTTTAGTCGACTAACGCCAGGGCTCCACTGGGCGCGTTGCGTCTCCATCGCGTCCTGCTCGCGTCATGACAACGTCAATGTCACGCTAGAGGTGCTCCACCGCAGGCTTTTGAAAACTGCGCGTCAGCAAAAAAATTTATACATGACTGGACGCGTGCGTGCGTCAAAAAACGAACCGGGGAAATTTTTGAGTCACCGAACGCAGCACAACGCAACGCAACGCGGGCAGTGGAGCCACCCTCCATTGATTAAACATGGAAACATGGGGTTTTTCAGAAAACTGTCAGGATTTAGAAGGCATTTGTAGAATCGACCTCGGGTCTAAATGGGCTAATATTATGATCCGACACAGATGTACTTGTTTTCTTTCTCTTCTTGCTAGAGCAGCCTCCTGTAAATGCCACATTTGTTGTCGTTTTCTCTCCAGGCCTACCCAGAGTACCTCATCACCTACCAGATCCTTAAACCAGAGAGTGCAGCTCAGTCCGCTGCGGGCGCAGAGCAAAAGTCGTAGTTATGCGCACACGCATGCGTGTGCTCCACACACACACACACACACACACTAGGATTTTGTGGTGTTTTTGTTTGTTTGTTTGTTTTTGCTATTCTCCCATTTTATTGTAAATGCCTAAAATAACAGATTTCATTTTTATTGACATCACAGAATTCCATTCTCTAGTCCAGTAGAATACATGGTGACTGGTGGATCATAACTGAATTATGCTGTATAATAATCTCCCCATCTTGTGATGATGATGACGTGTCAGTTTCGTCTCTCTCTCTCTCTTTCTTTGCATTGGCTTGCATGTACTTGAGACAGACGCACGTATGGCCCAAAAGCACGCCTGGATTATTTTAACCCCCCTCTTGCTTGTAGACAATATACATTATCACCCCCCCCCCCCCCCCCCCCCCCCAACCCCTTTTTTACAGTTTATTCTCCGGTCTTGTAAAGGGGTGATTTATACTTGGTTGCAGGCCCCTCACGCCAGCCCGTGCCGTGTGCACCCAAAATTTGCAGATCTACCAGCTCACAACATGTGGCAGCACGACACATTGTGTGAGCTTTTAGATCTGCTATTTGTGGTGCGCGCAACACCAGCGCAGCACAGTCAACCAAAGCCTGTGTAATCCATGTACTACTACTACTACTACTGCCCACCATTTCCCTGTCATACTATATATTAAAAAAAAAGCTCCGTGATTTTTTTTTTTTTTAATACTGATAACACTACGGAATGGAGTGGACAGTGCACCACTCACTGAGGAGTAATAATTATGCCTTTTTTTCTTTTTTTTTAAATGTGACATTTGACTCTGTGGTGCGTAATCACAGAACACTAAGGGTCATTGCTTTTTAATTCTATTCCGGGGTGTACAAGCATACATGCATGCAGACATACATGCCTAACGGTGGGAGAAGAATCACAGGAACTGAAGACCCTCCCCCCAGTCGCCAGTACCTTACCACTTATCCCTAAACTTCTTTGCCTTTAACATTTTTAAATAGTTCAAATAGCCAATCTACAAGCTCACAACGTGTCGATGTAGATTGGCTAGTTGAACTATTTAAAAATATATATTTTTAAAAATAGTGAAAAAAGACGCGGGAGGGGTGTAGGCATTGGGGGGGGGGGGGTATAGGTAACGCACTGACGAAAACAGGGCTCCCTCTGTCTCTCAGATCTTCTGTTCAAGGGCCTGTTGTGGTGTTGATCGGGCAACAACGTTGTGAGCTTGTAGAACTGCTATTTTTTATTGTTTTGGTGCGCAACAACGGCTCGCAACTATGTATGAAATGAATCGCCCTTAACGTTTTGCTACGGAAGGGGTGTTTGCGAGGCATCGTAATTATACATTATATAAACCTATTATACCCCCCCCCGCCCCGTGTGCGCTAGTCTTGGAATATGAGCTTATGATAAAAATGATATGCGTTATATGTACTATTGACATGAAAAGTAATGCATTGCCAATATGCTATGACTGAGCTATATCATTGTTATCGGCTAAACGGTTGGTGTACAAAGTATTTAACAAAGCTTTTGGCATATTATGTGTATTGTTGGCATATCATACGTTCTCCTCTTAAAAGATTACAAATTCACACCATGTGCTTAAAATCTGCTTTCTGATGCCTTGCAAGGAGTGACTCGCAACACACCGAGAACCCGTCTCGCAGCGTCCTTGTATTGCCATGGTCTTACTGACGTCATCCCATGCATAAAGATTTGCACTTTTTACATAGAAACCTATTTAAGTTATTTCGAAATTAATTTGCAAGATGTTACAAGAAAAGAAAAAAGAAAAAACAATGTTTGATGTACAGGTTGTGTAAATGGATTGTGTATAACTGTCAATGTTTAACAATATCGTTTTGAAGTTCGACTGTAAATGATGTCTAAAAAGTTTTCCTTTCATGCCTTCTTGATTCTCCCTACTTTTTTGAATAAACGTCCCAGTAACAGTTTGTGTTTGTTTATTCCGTGCGTGCGTGTGCGCCAATGTAACGGTACAATGTCGTCAACACGGTATGCTGCTGATGCACCACTAGTACACAGTCTGATCAGCCTAGGCCTGCAGACGCATAACAACATGGAATCACACACAAACTATATGCAGCACAACTGTATTTGAAAAGCAACAAATGCTGGTCATACAATTATTACAGAGACGAGAGATTCGGCAGATCAAAACCAACAGTCGAGTCTTCCATTGACCGTGGACACGTTTTAAGAAGGCTTAATACTGTATAGCTTCAACTGTGATCGCCGCGTGGTGGATTTGGGTCGGTGGCATTGGTCGAGTTGGTGTTCTGGACTGGTGTTCTTTCAAACGCAAACACGATGATCGGCGGCTGCACAGCAACGTTGGTCATCATAGGCTGGATGTTGGGGTAGTGCGAATAGGTGGGGGTTTGAGGCTGACTGTTGGGGTAGTGTGAATAGATTGGGGTTTGAGGCGGACTGTTGGGGTAGTGTGAATAGGTGGGGGTTTGAGGCTGGCTGTTGGGGTAGTGTGAATAGGTGGGGGTTTGAGGCTGACTGTTGGGGTAGTGTGAATAGATTGGGGTTTGAGGCGGACTGTTGGGGTAGTGTGAATAGGTGGGGGTTTGAGGCTGGCTGTTGGGGTAGTGTGAATAGGTGGGGGTTTGAGGCTGGCTGTTGGGGTAATGTGAATAGGTGGGGGTTTGAGGCTGGCTGTTGGGGTAATGTGAATAGGTGGGGTTTTGGGTTTGGCAGCTCCTGGGGTTCAGGATGCAATAGTACAACCATGGAAACGCTGGTGCGGGGTTGCTAGGATTCACGTACATCATCCTGTACGGTGTGGGCCCGCCGACGCCCTGGAGAGAGTTGTGGACTACAGGGTACGTCGGAGGAGGATTCATGAGTTTGGCCTGGATCCTCATGAGGATGCCATGATCCTGTACAGATTGAATCGGACCGGACATCTGCACAACACGGAACAGAAAAGAGAAATGCATGAGGAATAGTGCAGCACAGTGCACACACAGCCAGCATTCATCCTGGTAATCTAGACTATGATTCTAAAGTAGGCCTACTGTTCGTTTTCATTCAAATTTTACTTTTCCTACATTTTAAATATTTCAAACCGATTTTATTTTCTAATAAAAATAAATGTATTAAAACAAACAATTATTTTTGTCATATTATATGAGATTGTAAAGCTAATCACATTTTGATAATTTTGACAGGTATAATATAATATAAGGGTATGAAGGCTAATGCACATTTTAGATGGCCAAAGTATGGACTTTAAAGCTTACATGACAATCATTATTTCTCACTGCTTTGCAAAGATTTTTATTTTTTCCCCTAAATCTAGACGGTTTAGTTTAGACCCAATGCAACCAGCCCTATACATAATAAATATACAGTATATATTTATTTAGTATTACACAGTGTATTGTATCGACAAGAAGTAAAAAATGTGTCAAGAGATAAAGATCTGACATTCCTTTTTGCATGCATGATACGTTTACAAAAGGTTGCACTGTTTTTGTAGAAAAAAGTGAACTCACTGGAGCTGCCAGGCAGAGACAGAGGGGCACCAGCATGAAGATGATGGTCTGCATGATCAGCTGTTTGGCTGTTAGGAATTCTGGCATATAGACATACAACACATTTCACAAATAAATTACATCCTGATAAGCATGAAAACAGACATATAAACATATACTGTAACATATTTTAAAAGATTGCCAGTAAATACCGGTACAAATTCAAATGTCACAGATTTACCTTAAGTTGCTGGATCTCTTCTCACTCTCAAAATCGCTCTAATTTGTTTTTGACTGATGACCGCTTTATTGCACCTCTTTTTATAATTTATTTCAGCCAATCACAACATACGAAAGGTGACCACATAATCATGCAGACTGTAATATTTGGAAACTGATTGCACAACTTACTTGCGGTAGGATGGTAGACCCCACTGTTGGCTTGGTTTGGTTTGATAGGTTGGATTGTAACAAACAAGCTTGTTTTTATCAAGAGGAATTTTTCACTTGTGAAACTAGATGAATGATACACCAAAATCACTCCTGAATATTGCCCCAAACGGCACCAATTTCACCTTGGAAAAATATTCTGTAGAACAAGTCTATTTGTCTAAGTCCCAAAAAATGGGATTTTAGAAACAGTGACCTAGTCCTAGACTCTAGGACTGGGTCACTGTTTCCAAAATCCCATTTATTTTCCTACAATTAAAAAAAAGAAAGAAAAACAAATATATTTCAAAAGATATTTTTTCAATAAAAAAGAAAGTAGTGAAACCATTAGCCTACATTACTGATATACCAAAATCAGTCCTGAATACAGACTAGATTAAGAAGTAGTGAAAATAGCCGATCTACAAGCTCTCAAAGCCACACATTGTGTGCTTGTAGATCTGCTATTTACACTGGGCAAACACTAAATGTCTCTATTGGGTCTCGACCTGAAAAGTAATTGTGCTAATTTGCATTAATGTGTGTTATCTAAGCCTCATTTTTATTTTTCTTATATTATATAATTCCAGCTTTCTACCCTCTATTTCAGTGCTACTCAACCCATGGGCCCCACATGGGGCCACTGCTCAATGTATTTGTATGACCATTTTATTGGTATGACCATGACATACCAATAAAAATATAATTTGTTGTTTTCATTGTTTTGAACAAGATTGTAAAATATATTTTATCTTGTCCGTACAAGATATTATCTCGTATGTACAAGATATTATCTTGTATGTACAAGATAATATCTTGTACGTACGAGATAATTATTATCTTGTAGGCCTACGTACAAGATATTATCTTGTACGTACGAGATCATTATCTTGTACGTACAAGATAATTATTACAAGATAATTATTATCTTGTACGGAGAAGATAATATCTTGTACATACGAGATAATATCTTGTACGTACAAGATACAATATATTTTGACTGCATGGCCATTCAGGGGCTCCGTATTATTCACCTGTGAGATCTGTTCAATTATGTTCTCATTTTGGGAATGAAGCCTCGTGCATTTTGTAACTTCATCATTGTTTTTCTCGACCCCCTAGTGGCGAAAAATAAAACTTCTGGGAACTCAGATTACTTCATCATTAATCACAATGTTTTTGTTCACTGAGGTTTGGCCTGGGAATGTTGCTTTTTACTGTGTGTTTCCTTAATTTTTAGACGTAGTCGTAGCTGTTACAAAAATAAATGTGTAAACGTTTCAAAAATAATGCTGACATTTTTAGCTTGTGGCCCCGGGACTTTTGGAATTTTGCTGAGTGGCCCCTGAGCCATTTTACGTCGAGTAGCCCTGCTCTATTTCATTGCTGTTTGTATCAGACATTAGATGTTTATTTTGGTTGGTTTGTGGTTACCGCCTGTGAACTTAAGCAGTATATCTACAGTTAGATCAGTACATCATTTATCCCCTGTGAACTTAAGCAGTATATCTACAGTTAGATCAGTACATAATTTATCCCCTAAGGGGATGTCTGGAAAAAGGTTTCATCACCCACCATATCTCCCATTAAGTAGGACCATATTTGACAGAATACTGCAATCAAACCACCAAATGGTTTTATGGTAATGCACATTTAAAGATATAATTATAATGATAATTCCCTGACCAGCCCCTGTCTGGTATGCACCTATGGTTGAACTTAAAGTTACCCACAGCCCTTTGGGGAGTGTTGCAATGGAACCGACTTGATTTAATTAAAAATGTATGTGCGCACCTAACTCTGTGGTTTTAGATGAAATTTGGTCAGTGAATGTCGTATCTGTTATGTCTGTCTAAAATCTGTTGTGTCTGTCTATATTTGTGGCTGTTGGCACTTCTGATTGGAGAATGTAGCAGGCAGAGAAGCATTTATATATCTGGTACACAAAACATAATCTCACTTTTTAATCTACCTGGTGTGGAGCATTTATTATAGACTCAAAATCATTCAAGGTAAGATAATAATCACTATACCATTTTCTCTTTGGTACTGCTTTTAGATTTATTACTCATGGTATGCTATCTAGTTCCCAAAAACCTCAACGCTACTTGTGTCACTGTGTTATGTGAATCTTTTTTCATTTGTGTGTGCTTTTTTTTATTTTTTTATCTATTGTTATCTTTTCACATACTGTACAATCTTCTTATTTTTCATTTTCATGGCAGGGTCCTATACGTTTGAAAAGATGAAACTGATTGTCTTTTTGATGGCTCTGTTCGCCACTGTAAGTGATTTCCAATTAGTGATTTCCAAATAGTCGTTTATATGCCGTACCAAGTGTTACCGATATTATTATTCCCATGGTTTTAATGCAGCTCCTCTGTGCAGGCTGCAGAGAGGCGTGTCCATGGCAGAGCCCTACAGGCTATGGCCAGATCAGTCAGTCTCAGTAACAGTGTCAGCGCCAGTGATGAGGTGGTATAATTTATAATCTTATAATATAGTGATGTGTGATCAATTCAGCCAAATCTGATTATTGTCAGCTCTCGCAGCATAATCAGCTTGCATAGCATATTGTGCATATTTTGCTGTAAAGATCTTTTAACCACTTACATCAGAGCCTATATATACTTGATTGACGGGGGTCCAGACTCCACACTATAGAGGGTCAACCCCTTGGCCCCTTCCTTTCTGAAAAGTGCTGATTTACAAGCTCACATCACGTTGCAAGTAATGCAATGTGGCGTGACCCTGTAGACCTGCTATTTTAAGCGGGTGTCCAGATAAGGGATGGTTGGGTGGTTAAATACTTCTTCTTAAACCCTGTAAAAAAACATCTTAAAATACACCTTTCTTGGTTTTTTAGTATAGAGTTGCATGAATTGCATTTAAGAGCATATGAGAACATATGGATTTTTCTTATTCTAATGCACAATTCTTGTTCTAAATGGTCATTTTGCAGAATCTACGTCTGGTGCTGACAGGGCTTAAACAGGTCAACCAGCAGCACCCACAACCAGCACAAACGGTCCCTGCAAATCCACCACTCCTCCCATCTGTTAATGTACAGCCTTCTACTAACACTAACCCAACCTACCCTGGCTACCAGTACCAACCTACCCTGCCTAGCAGTGACGAGGTGATAATCATTATGTTTCCTAATTCCTACTCTAACGATCTTTTCACCACTTAAACTCTACATACTTGATTGACATTCCTCTACACCAAATCTACAAGCTCACACCACATATGGACAGCGCAATGTGCTGTGAGCTTTGTAGATCTGCTATATTCACCGGACGTTCCCAAAAGCAGGGACCCAATAAGGGTTCAAGCGATTAGATATTTCCTCTTAAAAATAAATTACCCTGTCCAATACAATTATGGCAAATGCTATAGCCTACTTTATTACACACCTTTCTTGCTGCTCATTATGTGATATATTATTCTAATTCTAATGTGTACAGTTTCTAATTTTGGTCGCTTTGCAGTTGATACGTCTCATCATGACGGAGATGGAACGGATCAACAGACAACAACCAAGACCAAACCCAACAGGTCAGGTCTCTGCATCTCTGTCCTCTGTTCATGCACTTACAGTCTCTAGTACTAAGGTTCCAGAGGTCATCCCCTCTCACTCTGACTCTCCAACAGTCTCTAGTACGAGCTCTGCTAAGGTTCCAGAGGTCATCCCCTCTCACTCTGACTCAGCAGTCTATAGTACCAGCTCGGTTACAGAGGTCATCCCCTCTGACTCTACAGCAGTCTATAGCACCACTGAACCAAACCTGACTACGCTGTCCCCTACGTGGAACCCCAGTGACACTGAAGAGGTGATTATAATCATCGTGTTTTTGTACTTAATGATGTGCGATGATTGCGATCTAAGCCAATCTGATAATATCAGCTCTTGTATAGTGTATTATAATAGTCGGACTTGTGATTTTGGTTGAGCAACCATAATGTGGTTCTTTAAGAGTCTGAGGAGGAAAAAAAGACAGACAACAAGTGAGAAGAATATTCACTCCAAATTAGAAGAATATTCTTCTTTATGGCTCAATGATGCAAAATGGAAACAAGGAAGCGCCAGCACACAATAAATGTCCTTTTCACATGTTTTAAATGATTACCTCTGACGAGGTCCGTTGTCTGTTCGTCAGAGGTAATACACCATGTGAAAAGGACATTTATTGTGTGATGGCACTTCCTTGTTTCCTTTCTTTAAGAGTCTCCCTCTAACAAAGGCCCCTTTTCCACCAAAATAACTTATAGGTTGTAGAACTGGTTCCGTTCTTTATTTTTCATGATGGTTTATAATCATTTATCTGCATCTTCCAGCCTGAATAGTGACAGACACGCCCACTTTGGTTCGCACTTATCAGGTCAAGAAGATGTATTTTTTGGTCCCAGTTCCGAAAAAACAACTTTTATGGATTTGAGGATTAATTTGGTTCAAAATTAGGCGGGGAAAAAAGAACAGAACCTGTTCAACCCCGGTGGAAAAGTGGCCTAAGGGTGGTGAGTGTTTTCAATAGAATTCACTCCAAATCACAACAATCATTAAATGTACATAGTCTGATGTACATAATGATCTTTAAACACCTTTCCTTTTCGCCTCTACACCAAATCTTTCCAATACATTTATAGAAAATGCCATGGCTTAAAATGCACCTTTCTTGATTTAGTAGAGGTAATGAATTGCATTAAAAGTACACAAACAAGCATATCCATTGTTCTTATTCTAATGTGCACTATTCTCATTTATTTGGTCAATTGCAGAATCTACGCCTCGTGATAAAACAGATTCTGGCCACGATCAAAAACCAACCACAACCACAATCGGCAGACAACTCTCAGGTCTTTGCAGATCCAGAAGTGATCCCCTCTGTTGATTCACTTTCCTTTCAACCAGTCTTTAGTTCTATACCAATGA
The DNA here is from genome assembly GCF_964188405.1 of Protomyctophum parallelum. Classification (NCBI taxonomy): domain Eukaryota; kingdom Metazoa; phylum Chordata; class Actinopteri; order Myctophiformes; family Myctophidae; genus Protomyctophum; species Protomyctophum parallelum. The sequence goes on from NC_139710.1 coordinate 38,433,508, forward strand.
CACCAACCCTGACTTTGTCCTCCCCTACTGGCCCCCAGATCAACATCTATTTAAACAACCACATCGACACCAACGACCACATGCCTCCACAGAAGGTGCAGCAGTCACACCAGGACATCATTGTTGGAGTGTCAGGCCCTGCCAACTCCCACACGCCAGCCTACGCTTTACCTCAGCCAGCCACCATGCCTGTGGGAATTCTTCAGCAAGGACAACCTCTCCCCTTTCCCCAGCCAGCTGTGCCACAACAAAACCCACATCCTCGCTACCCTGGTCAACCGCAGCCTCGCTTCCCTGGTCAACTGCAGCCTCGCTACCCTGGTCAACCCCAGGGACAGCCTCGCTACCCTGGTCAACCCCAGGGACAGCCTCGCTACCCTGGCCAACCCCAGGGACAGCCTACCTACCCTGGCCAACCCCAGGGACAGCCTACCTACCCTGGTCAACCCCAGGGACAGCCTACCTACCCTGGCCAACCCCAGGGACAGCCTACCTACCCTGGCCAACCCCAGGTTCCATCCCAGGGCCAGCTTATCTGCTTTAATGTTCCAACTGGTCCAACCCAGGGCCAGCAGACTACACACTCTGCTTCGGCTAGAAGTCCCTCCCAGCAGGGCCAGCTTGTCTGCTATGTCCCAGCTGGTCCAGCCCAGGGCCAGGCTCCTCCCCACCAAACCTTTGGCATTGGCATGTCCCCTGTACATTCTGTTCCACTGCATTACCAAGCAGATGAAGGCCAAGAAGAAGAGGCACAGGAGGAGCCAGAAGCCGTGCCACCAGCGGCATTAGAGGGCCATCCATCACCCCCGGCCTACTCTGCTCCTGGGAGCCAACCTACTGCTCATGAGTAATGTCCCCCAGGCAGAGCCACGCTTCAGAGCTGTGACACCAGCAGCTGCATGGAGGGCCAGGCCCAAGCAGCTCCCCTACTCCCTCCCATGTCAAACTGGCCCCCACCATCGAGACTTTAAAAATCTCGCCTTAAACCCACCTCTACACCTTGGCTTTTAATTCCGTTTGAGAGTTTCTGTGGTCTATGTTTTTGCGTGGCTTTGTTGTGTTCTTTTTTATACTGTGTGATCTTTTCTTGTGTTTTAGATTTACATTGTACCGGTATTTAGCGTTTTAACTCTCTGTACAGCACTTTGTAAACATTGAGTTGAGAAATGTGCTTAAACTAAAGTGGATTGGAATGTGCTGCTGTTTGTTTTCAATTGATGCACAAAAAGCAATAATCCCTGGTGTAGCCTACTTTTTTTTAAACTGCTAATACAAATAAAAAAGCTAGTTGAAATCACGTTTGGATTTGTTTCTCTATAAGGCTTCACTCACACCTTTCGATCTAGCATACAACATTGATGCATGCTAGATGTATGAGACTTGTTTACTGATGCAAGCTCCCAATGCATTTCCAATGAAAGTCATTTTTGTTGTACGGCTTTCGGCTGTGTTTCGAGTGCCCCCCTCCTCCTCATACAACACAAATGTTGTGTCAAACCATGTGACTCCCATTGGAAATGCATTGCGAGCTTGCATCATTAAATATGTCTCATGCATCAGCTATACATCAATCTGTTGTGAAGGTGTGAGTCAGGCCTAAGGCCTTGGGTCCCAGATAAAATTGCCAAGGTGGGGCCCACCTATAGGACCCAGGTAGAACCCACACTTAAAGCCCACACGGGAAACCCAGGTGAGAACAATCTGGCGCACGCTGACATTTTCATGTGTGTCCCATATAGTTATCCCACCTGGCTCCCACATAGGCAGCCCACCTCTAAACCATATGGGACCCACGTCGGCTGGGAGGCTACTGATAAGGTAGCCTAATGATATACTAATAATACTATAATAAATACCCTTTGTTTAGCTGTTTTATGGTCGTGATTCACCAGGATCCTGGATGACTTAATTGATTCTAGGCTTAAACTTGACATTGAATATTTTTGTAAATCTTTATGGGAAAAACGAATGGCCGATTTTTCAGTGGAACCAGAAAACCACGCCCACTAGGCTATGCCCTATTGACGCGTGTCTATGACATCATCATTGCGCTCAGGTCAGCTGACTAAAGTTGTGTTTTTGTTTTATTGAACCGAGGCGAGCTATGTCATGTTTAAAGTTATGAACATTACAACGATATTATTGGCACATAGTTGGAGACACCATGATCGCAGGCGAATGTTTTGCGATTCAACTTTATTGCAGTTTATACAATTTATTTCGCTCTGTTTTCTTTTCTAGCTGACGAGGAGGGGGACCATTTCAAAACATGCTCACTTTCTTAGTGATATTGGGATATATTATTAGCAGCACTTTAGCATCCTCGCATGTTATTAGAGTAGATGTCGGAAGACCACTGAGAGAGCTGAAACACTTCTGGAGCAGCACAGGCTTCTGGTGCGTGCTTTATTCAATCCTACTCGAACTTTCTCTGTGGTCAATACAATACAAATCAATACAAAAACTGTTAACTGTGAGTGGACGACCATAAAAGCTGCATTACACTTGTTTACAAGAGGGTCCACCATTTTCAATGCATAAAAACATTTATAGACGTACGAATATAATATATTCCTACTTCTCCAGTTCCAGTTTTCCAACACACCTGTCCGCATGCATTTAAATGCCATTAAATGGGCAGTCCGTAGACTAATGCATGTCAAACTGGGGGTCCTTAATTAAACTGGTTGAGAATCAATGCTAGAGCCGTAAAAAGCTTCTCTTATGGGGGTCCCTGGCTTATTTCTTCAAATGGGAGTCTGTGCTAATTTGGGGGGTCCTTGACATGAAAAGGTTTAGTGGGAAGTAACCACTGCTGTATATACGTATTATACGTATAGTTTCATTATATAGACATTCCACTGTTGGGTTCTTAGCTTATGTATATGATTCATGATGACTATTTTTTTTAATGTAGGCCTATATGATGTTTTTTGTTCTTGCTTACTGTATGTCGCTCCGGATTAAAGAGGGGTTCTGCTAAATGCCTATTATTGTAAAAACTGTAAATGAAAAACATCATGTCTCCTGGCCTCTCCTCCCAGCCCCCCGCTCCCACACACCCAGGCTCACCTGTTTGACCTGAGCAGGGACCAGGAGCTGAACTTGGCCTACGTGGGTTCAGTTCCCCACCAAGGCATCCAGCAGGTCAGGATCCACTGGATGCTGGAGCTGGTCTCTGCACAGTAAGTACTGAACTCTGGGTTCTGGGAATAGTCCGGCAGCCGACAGGCTTCTTTTGTTTAAAGTGGGAAATTTGGTATAATAGTCTTTTGGCCTCTTTATTGGCCTAAAATATTGTCTATATACATACATTCATGAATCCACTTGCTGACCGGCTGTCGCTATTGGGCAATTTTTTTATAGGGGTTTCTTCCCATTAACATCTTATGGCAGACAAAAATGTCAAACTTTCCTTATTCCTTAAGTAGCATGTGACATGTCAAATTAGGGGGTTTTCATGATTCTGAATCCAAGCATTAGTTTTGCACAAAATACACTCATTGGGCTAAAAACAGCCATAGCAACTTGCCCAAATATGCTGACCTCATCACATTTGTCATGATGTCTATGGCCGTTTTTAGCCCAAGGAGTGGTCTTTGTGCGAAACTAATGCTTGGAATGGATTCATAATCATGAAAACCCCCTAGTTTGACATGATTGGTTATTGGTAGGGTCACAAGAAACCCCTATAAAAAATTGCCCAATACCCACAGCCGGTCAGCAAGTGGATTCATAAATGTATGTATATAGACAATATTTTAGGCCAATAAAAAATACTATATTATATACCAAATGTCCCACCCATCCCATCCACCGGACTAGAAGTGGAGCTTCAATACATTAGTTTATTTCTCTCTCCCTCTCTCTCTCTCCTAAAACTATACTAACTAGGAAAGTCAGACTTGCTCGCTATCTCTGGGTTCCTACTCTCCGAGTCCCCTAGCCCCGCCTTTCGGGACCCTTGGTTACCTTTTCTGTATTTGGAACGTCGGTACCGACGGAAAAGGTAACCAAGGGTCCCGAAAGGGGCTGTCTGTCTTTCTATAATTCATGTCTTCTTTACTTGCTTTTAATGGTCTGTAGGCCTAGTAGGCCTACCTACCTACCTACCTACCTACCTACAGTACGGTACCTTTTATAACATCTGCAAAAGGCATTATAGAAATAAGCAATCATTATTTACATGCATTCTCTGACAAGCGTAATACTACGGATGTAATCTGTCTACAAGGGTGTGGCATTTGATTTAGAACTTGAAGCAAGGAGACGGGTATATGTTTGACTGTAGCATACATTTTGAGGTGTTGCTTTGTTTGTGTGACTGTTGTAGAGATGTGGAGGGAAGAGTCCAGTACGATTTCACTAAACTGGATCAGCTGATTGAGCTCCTGTGGGTCAATGGCCTACGGCCAGGTACAGTACTTTACACATTCAAACGTGATTTTCAAGTCATTGAAAATGCCATTAAATGGGGCTCCATAGACTAATGCATGTCAAACTAGGGGATCCTTGAAATTAAGCGGGTTGAGAATCACTGTTAGAGCCGTAAAAATCTTCTCTTATGGGCGTCCGCACTAATTCATTAGTGTCAATTTGAGGGTCCTTGGCATGAAAAGGTTTGGGAACGACTGCGATATGTATCACGGTACAGAGGCCACGATACGATATGTATCACGATCCGCATTGATTTTGAATAATGTCCTACTAAATCTGGGAATTCTGCTGATTCCTAGACCACCGATTGCCGATGTTTTGACAAACATAAAATTGTCTGAAATCTTTAACAAAAAGCAAGTAAAGAAATACAAAATATTTATATATTTTGATGGATAAATACAAATGATTTAATCATAATATATCATAGCTGTCGGGCAGAAACTGAGGCTAATGGATTTTTTTTAAAGCTGTGTCACATACAGCATTTCCTGCTGTATCGATATGGTAGTCTCTGTATCGATACAATTATCGGCAAGCATTATGATACGGTTATTTTTTGATTAATTGAACTCACCCCTATTTTCTAGGTTATGACAGTAATTGTATACACTGTATAGTATACACTGTATAGTACTGTATACTATACAGTACTATACAGATACAATACATTTATAGCAATCAACATACTAGTCATAGTTTGATTTTAATTCTAAACGATTGCCCTTTTTTGTTATTTCACGGTTACAAAATCCTTCCAAGAAATGTTGTGTTGTGTTTTTCATGATGTGTGATTCACATGAAGTGGAAGGGGAGAAAAACACATCTGTTCCTGGCAAATGAACCACTTCCTTCTCTGCAGGCTTTGAGCTCATGGGCAGCGTCTCCAACTACTTCACCAACTTGGAGTCCAAACAACAGGTGACCGAGTGGAGAAACCTGGTCTACCTCACCACCAGGAGGTACATTGGTGAGTACAACTGGTGAGAAGCATGTGCTGTATGTATGCGTGTGTTTTTGCCCAGGAAACCAAAGTCTTTGGGTTCCGGGGGGAGTATGGTTGCAAATCTGAAACTTAAAGGAATTGACGGAAGGGCACCACCAGGAGTGGAGCCTGCGGCTTCATTTGACTCAACACGGCCAGGACACGGAAAGGTTTGACAGATTGGTAGCTTGCATGTTGTACATCCAGTACACCCCCCCCCCCCCCAGAAGCAAAGATTTTAGTTAAAAATGTTCGCTTTGAAATAATTTATATTCAATGATTTGCACTACATTTTTATGATTCCAAACGAAATGTAGTGGATGAAACCTGGACCATGTAATTATTACCTATTATCTAGCAAAGAGAAAGTATTAACAAATAACAGATGTTTCGGGGGTTGAAGGCATCATCAGTGTCGTATGGGTGTGAATGTTGTCTTGGTATTTCGTAGCATTACTTGATTGATTCTACTCCACAGACAGGTATGGCCTGGGCAGTGTGTCTCTGTGGAATTTTGAGACCTGGAATGAGCCCAACAACCATGATTTTGACAACATCACCATGTCAATTCAAGGTGAGCGCAGAACTGCGGTCTTGACGAGGCTGTCTTTTATTGTATAGAGCGACAACAAACACAATATCTTGGACCAAACAAATTATTACAAAGAAGAAAAACAACAAAAAAATGTGCAGTTTTCGTGAGCCACTGCTCTGTCTACAGAGCTGTCCGGAACCCAAATGCCATGGCTTGTTCCAGTAATTATCCCATTTTGGGCGGGAACCCCTTTTGGTGTTAGCATTATGTTATGCTTTAGCTATTGAAAAATAGCAGATCTACCCCTCGAAAACGAGATGGTACATCTCAAGGGGTCTTTTTCCTAATAAAGAAACTTTAATCATCATAGTGTGCCACCAAGTGGCGCGCTACAGGCTTGTAGGTCGGCTATTTTTGAAAAATCGAAGAACGACTGACATAGAAACATAGCTTTTTCAGAAAACTGTCAGGATGTAGAAGACATTTTTAGAAATCTGATCTCAGGTCAAAATGGGATAATATGAGACGTATACTGTGCATATACTGTATTTGCAGGGTTCTTGAACTACTATGATGCGTGTTCAGAGGGCCTGCGGGCAGCCAGCAGTGCTCTGAGGTTTGGGGGTCCGGGGGACTCCTGCCATTCCCCCCCCCACTCACCGTACTGCTGGGCCATGCTTCAGCACTGCTACAACGGCACCAACTATTTCACCCAAGAGACGGGCGTCCGCCTCGACTATATCGCCCTGCATAAGAAGGTGAGATGGCATTTCCTGGGCATGATAGACAAGCAGAAAAAGCAATATATATATTTTTACTTTATATAATTTTTATCCCACGATTTTGCAAACCCATTTTTTCACCCAGTGTCATCTAATGTAATCTTGGGCGCTACACTTCCTCTGCGAACTTGGCGAGGGCAGCGGACTGACCTCATGCTTCCTCATGAGAAGTCCAAGCTGCTTCTTTTCACCCGACGGTGGAGAGTTTCCCTGGCCGGACGTAGCGCGTGGAAGGAACACGTTATGCTGACCAGTTCCTTTCCCCTCCCTCAGGTGCCGCGGCTGGCCAGGGGGAGTTAGTTTAATAAGCAATATTATAAACTGGAAGTTATTGCCTTCATCAATGATTGGTCGCATCAATGCCATACAGATGGTTTCACTGTCAAAGTTTTTATACCAAATTCTCCCTTTTTTGCTTTTGTCTCTTTTTTTTTATCGACTGGATTTGATAGGATGTAGCGAAGGAGGCCTTATTGGCCTCCCAATATTTGTGACAGTTTCTGACCGTTTTTTCATGTCATGTGAAAGCAGGGAATCATAGCTTCAAATTGACATTGGTTGTTCAGTTTGACCCACCAGTTTTGGAGATATGGCTTATAGAGTAATGTCTTGCAGAAACCAGCGAGTTATGCATTTATTTCATATTTACATGTCGATATCAGCTCTGACATTTATGTCAGACATGCTCTAGTAGTATGTGAAGAGTCTGCCTGTGCTATTAACTCATTTTGGATGAAAAAAATAAATAAACAGTTTAGTTAGTTAGTCTTGCCACCATGACTGTCTCTGAGTCACATTTAAACAGTCACTATTGGGCTGCAAATGCAAGGGCCTTGGCAGAGGGGCTTTCCTGGTGATGACTGGTCCTCTGATGCCCCCCCTCTTTAAAGATTGAATCAATGGCAGTCTCAGAAACCTCACTCCCATCTCTGCTTCTCTCCAGAGCACAGCACTGCCTCATGGCTCTCCATTGCTGAGCTGGAACAAATCCGTCATGACGGCATTGACGGACAGAATACACAAACTAAGTTCCAGAAAATGTGGATGCCATTCCTTGCAGCGCTTTCTGATGGTCATCAATCCCACCCATGTGTCCCCCTTGTTTTTTAGTTTTTGGGTGTTTTGCCTGCCAGAGATTGCCAGCCTTACTGTGCATGTTTGGAAAAAAATATATTAAACAGTTTTCCTGTTCTTAAAAGGTTTGGGAATTGTGTAAGTCTAAGGTAGAATTCATGGTTTTGCGTACATGTAAAGTTCTGTCCATTCTGTACGGGAACCCCTTTTGGTGTTTTGAGCATTATGTTACACTTTAGCTATTGAAAAATATGACGAGCTTGTAGGTCTGCTATTTACCTCTTCTTTCAGAGCTTTTTAACTCAAATCCTTGCTTCTAGGGGCGTCCCTGGAACAACATATTTTCATATGGGGGTCCGCAGCCAAATACAGATAATTCTGGGGGACCTTGACATGAAATATTGAGCACCACTGACATAGAAATTATTTCAGAAAGATGTCGGGATTCATAAGACATTTTCTAAATTTCGACGTCGGGTCTAAAAGGGTTAACCTACTGTCATGATATGAGTAAAACCTTGTCTTCCAGGGAGGTGGATGCTCTTTGATATGAGTAAAACCCTGTTTGTCTTCCAGGGAGGTGGATGCTCTTTGATATGAGTAAAACCTTGCTTGTCTTCCAGGGAGGTGGATGCTCTTTGATATGAGTAAAACCTTGCTTGTCTTCCAGGGAGGTAGATGCTCTTTGTTATGAGTAAAACCCTGCTTGTCTTCCAGGGAGGTGGATGCTCTTTGATATGAGTAAAATCTTGTCTTCCAGGGAGGTGGATGCCCTTTGATATGAGTAAAACCTTGTCTTCCAGGGAGGCGGATGCTCTTTGATATGAGTAAAACCCTGCTTGTCTTCCAGGGAGGTGGAGGCTCTCTGCCGATCCTGCAGCAGGAGGTGCAGACGGTGAGGGAGATCCAGGAGCGGTTCCCTCTCTTCCGGAGCCTCCCTGTTTACAACGACGAGGCTGACCCGTTGGTGGGCTGGTCCACGCCGCACACATGGAGAGCTGATGTCACCTATGCAGCCATGGTGGTGAAGGTGGGACACACGGACGCTTAGTACTTTTCATTATAGAGCAGTGGTTCCCAAGATTTTCATGTCAAGGACCCCCCCAAATTGACACTAATTAGCCCGCGGACCCCCCATTTGAAAAGATATGCCAGGGACCCCCATAAGAGAAGATCTTTACGGCTCTAGCAGTGATTGTCAACCATTTTCATTTCAAGGATTCCCAGTTTGACCTGAATTAGGCCCTATATTTATCTATGTCATTTATATCTCTGGAACCCCAATGTATCTATCTATAAATGCACCAAGTCTCTGTACGTACGTGTGTAATCCATGCAACTCGAGAACCGTTACCCCACGGACATATTTGGGCATGCCTGACACAGAACTCAACAAGCTGGCCTGTTCTGACATCCCAACCCTCCATATTTGGTCATGGCTGACACAGAACTCCATAAAAGGGACACAGACATAACTGGGTGTGTGGTAAATGGTAAATGGTGCATTTATATAGCGCCTTTATCCAAGGCGCTTTACAGAGATTGTGCATTACATTCACCCATTCATACACCGATGGCAGCGGAAACCATGCAAGGCACCAACTAGCACATCGGGAGCAATTAGGGGTTCAGTGTCTTGCTCAAGGACACTTCGACAGTAACTCTGGGGGAGCCCGGGTTCGAACTGGCAACCTTGCGGTTGCCATCCAGGCACTCTACCCCTGAGCCACCGCCGCCCGTGTGGGGCATGCATGTCCAACTTGCATCATTCCAAGTAGGCCAGTGCCCAACGGGCACCGCCGCAGAGTCCCCACGGGCACCTCTCTAGTATAGTAATATCAAATTAATTTAACTCTGAGAGTAACGGGTCCATTTGGTTCCATTTGTACACTCTCAGAGTTACAGTCCTATAAGGGTCCATTTGGTTCCAAACTATCATTTAGCTGGGGACCCCCTGGAACTCCCTCAAGGTTCCACACTTTGGGAACCACTGTTATAGAGGATTATGCTGACATGTTCCGTGCTATATTAAAACTCAACAGTGTTAGTACCCCTATTAGTCATTCACTATTGATGGGAACTGTTCTATGGTGTGGACTAGAGGTGGGATCGGGCCGACTATATACTACACGAACCGAACCCGTCACCGACAGCTTTGTGTCCAAACCGAAACGAGCCCGACCTTAATTATTAATATATGCGCCTGGCCCGTGCCCGATACCCGACACTTTTCTTTTGTTGAGGAAGGCACTTTAATAATTCCACTGACAGCATACAGCTTGCCTGGCTGTTACCTTTAGACATATTATGCCACACTATATGTCTTGTAAATTACCATGAAAGGGGTCCGTTTTATATAGCCTAGCCTACTACGTTGATGAATAAATAGCTATAGTATAACACGCCGTGCACACTAAAAATGCACACTGCACAGCACTGTGCGCAGTCAGTTGCATACACACCGTCATTATTACACACACACACACACACACACACACACACACACACACTCCTGCAGTTTTATACCAGCATTGATGATTGATTTGACATCGGCAACTCTGCATTGGCAATATTAAATCCACACAGCTTGTTCGTGCAAAGTTGCAAACTGCTATTCAATCAAACAATCCGCGCCAGCGGGAGGCGATTATTGGTAGCCTAATTTGCCATGGTCCATGGGCAGGATCAAGTAACTACTCAACTCTTCACTGTTCAACATCTAATAAATCAAACTATATATATTAATCCAAAAATTGCGGTTTACATGTTGTCATGGAGGAGGAGGATCGCATCCGCCGTGGGTGAGTTCAACCTAGGCTAACGCCGTCCTCCTCTCTTCAGTGGTTCTTCCAGCTGCGCCCCATATAATGTAGCCTCGGATCCCTACGATCATTCTGTAGCTTCAGACCTACATAATTAGCGTAGTGACTGAGGTTCACAATTTCACATGGGGCTACGTTCGCTGCTGCTGCTGCTGCTTGCAGCATGTGCGTTGCAAGCTTGCGTTGTTGCAACTTGCAAGCGGTGCTGCTGCTTGCAGACAGAGCATTGTCACGCTGCACCACCTTAATATAAAGGCTACTCTAAAGTGCACCATGCGTCCTGGTTAACCAGGAAACACACAGAGAGACAGACTAGTCGGATTGTTTACTACACTTTATTTTCTATATATCAACAGCATGGTTGCCCGAACCGAAGCCCGACGACCAATTATGATAATGAGCCTTACCCTAGCCCGACCCGTCGTGTACCGACGGGACCCGTCGGGTTTCGGTCGGGTATCCCAGCTCTAGTGTGGACCCAGGATATACATTGTTAGCATGTGTAGCCCCAATGCATAAAATGTGTACTGTATATAGTCAGTGAATTAACTCCCTTACCCTTGCTGTGTCAGTATCAGTAATTTATAATGCTTAGCCCACTAAGCCCAGGCTACATTTGGTGCCATCATGGCTGCCACCGTACTTATCCCACTTTTGACAATATGACATTAAGTAGGAGTATATTTCTCTGTCCGAAGGTGATCTCCCAGCACCAGGAGACAATATGACATTAAGTAGGAGTATATTTCTCTGTTCGAAGGTGATCTCCCAGCACCAGGAGACAATATGACATTAAGTAGGAGTATATTTCTCTGTCCGAAGGTGATCTCCCAGCACCAGGAGACAATATGACATTAAGTAGGATTATATTTCTCTGTCCGAAGGTGATCTCCCAGCACCAGGAGTTGCTGATGGCCGACCGCAGCAGCACTGACGTGAGCGTCAACTACACACTGCTGAGCAACGACAATGCCTTCCTCAGCTACCACCCGTACCCCTTCAGCCAGCGCACCCTGACCGCACGCTTCCAGGTACCCGTACCCCTTCACCCAGCGCACCCTGACAGCACGCCTCCAGGTACCCGTACCCCTTCACCCAGCGCACCCTGACAGCACGCTTCCAGGTACCCGTACCCCTTCACCCAGCGCACCCTGACCGCACGCCTCCAGGTACCCGTACCCCTTCACCCAGCGCACCCTGACCGCACGCTTCCAGGTACCCGTACCCCTTCAGCCAGCGCACCCTGACCGCACGCCTCCAGGTACCCTCCTTGGTAGCCACAGAAACGTCTGTGGTTGTGATGTGACAGACTTTTGCCATTGCCATTGCCTTGCCCTGTATCTCAAATGGTCAAATAAATATTTGTAAGGAATATAATATGCCTTTAGTATTCAGCAAAATGTAGATTTTTATGTTACATTATCGAAGGAAATTAAGATTCTCAGATAATTAAAAAAAGAAAAGAAAAAAACCCTGCAGCTTATCAACTAACCGGTTAATCGATCGATCGAGGTTATCAATGATCAATTTGTGAATTAATCGATAACTTGCATCCATACTTCCAGGTCAACAACACCCACCCTCCGCACGTTCAGCTGATCAGAAAGCCTGTCCTGATCGCCATGGGCCTGCTGGCTCTGCTAGGTGAGGAGCCATGGACTGTGTAGGGCCCAAAGTGGCGTCCCCGGGGACCCCCAGGGGTCCTTGAGGGAGTTCCACTCTCAGAGTTAAATTAACATTGATTTGACAATATTAAATTAGGGTCGGTATGCATAGTTACACTTTTGGAGAGTGTGGTTTATGCGTGTGAGAGTGAGTGAGTGAGAGTGAACCCGCCAAGCGTGTCAACGTGTGTGCGAGACGAGTGCTATGGACATGATATCCATCCAAAGTGGCCTTCAGCCTAGAACAGCATAGCCTCAGAAACTTATTTCCATAATAATAAGGTTTTAACTTTGACGTGTTCTGTCTTTGGGAGTGCATATCGGCAGATTACCAATATACAGTATCTATCTGCCGGTTTTTGATTTAATGGATTACTACTGAAATGAATTATGACCGGTTTGCACCCATTGATGGAACCCATGAACCCACTGCTTTTCCCCCGTGTGACTCCATCCATATTGAAGGTGAAACTCAGCTGCAGGCTGAGGTTCTGGACTCAGACCCAAGAGGAGCCGACAGCAACAGCAGCACAGTGGGAGTCCTGGCCAGCACTCACAGGTAGGCAGGCGTGTAACCATGCATTTTAACAGCGATACGATACGTATCACAATACATGGTTGACGATACGATACATGGACGATAACCAGAGAACTTGCCAGTTTACCGACTCGCCGCTGTTTAGTGCATTTTAGTTTGACTTCACCTTAATTTAAATTGCATTGAATTGAGAGAGAGAGGATAGTTGTTTAGAGTTTACACTATAGCTGAAGTGGGAATGCTAAACACCAGTACCGAAACAATGTAATTAATTAGTAAACAATATCCTGAATCATGGCGATCCGATTCAATGATTTAAATCAATACATTAACTATTTATCAAAGAAATAAAATGTGGATACTGCAGGTTTTTTTAAGGGAAAATGTATGAATATGGATTTAAATACGTAAACACAGTGATTCTTTTGCAAATACATAGACATTATTTCAACACATGGACAAACCTTGTCATGAACACAGAGAATACACACATTTATCGATAGACCAAGTGTAGCTATATTGAATGGAAGTAATGAAACCCCTCTTTTAATTTTTTCTTGAAATTGCTAAATACAAGGAACAAGAACTTGGATACAATTGATTATTTGCATTGCAAAACGATTCAATACAGATTATTTGCATTATGATACGATGCAAAGTCAATGTTGCAGTCATAGACTGGTTGCAGTTTACATTTCGATACTTCGATTCTTGAAATGAACACATCTGATGCCCAGGACATGTCCACACGTCTTCATAATTACACCCGTAGGACGCCTAGAACGTCTTTAGGTCCTTTTTAATGATATAAAATGCGATCGCTTAAAATCCATTTTTATCCATTCAAACCGTTGCTAGGCAACGCCGTTCTCGTCCGTCCCGGAGCTGTTTTGCTTGCGCGTGCAGAAATTCACTTCCTGGTCTTCGGGCCGACAACCTTCCTCATTTACTCTGAATCTAATCTAGTCCGTGGTTTTGATCAGAACGCCGATGTTCTTCTGTCCTAACTTCTGACTTCATCGTGCCTCTCGTTTAGAATATTAACGCTTCTAAAGAGAGATCAGACTTATTAGCGCAATGTAGTAATGGGAAGATTTCACCTCCCGGTTTTTGGGGGGAAATGGAAGGCGGGGTAAAATCTCCCTCTAGTGTCTTTTTATTCTGAAAGATTCCCAGACACAAAAAGTGTTACAAATGGATTTTTTCAATGCAGTTATTGTATCGTTACACCTCTACTCACAGGCCTGCGGTAGCAGGCACCTCAGACAGTTGGCAGGCCGCCGTGTTGGTGTACAACAGTGACGACAACCACACCTCCGCACAGACCGACGACATCACCATCTCACTGACAGGACTGGCGGGACTGAAGGGTTGGTTTAAGGCCAATGTAGTGAAGCTAAAACTCTCATCTTAGTTGTAGTTAAAACTACAACTAAGCGCTCCCCCCAAATATCTTACTCATGCGTAAACTCACATGAAATTTGACGAAGGTTCAAGAGTTTAATGCATAATCAAAAAGTGTCCATTTTGGGGAAAGGAATGGTGAATCACAACTTTTGAGTGGTGTCCCTGGGTCTCTGTCTGTCCAAGCACGGAAATAGCGTTATAGCGTTTGTTCACCTCCAAGTGTCACTGTTGTAGAGCCTCACACACACACACACACACACACACACACACACACACACACACTAATAATAATAAATGTATGATCAATCGATCATGTTGTCTTTGTCCACCTAGGGCTTGTGTATGTCACATATTACCTTGACAATAACGTAACCAACCCATATCAGCTGTGGCAAAGTATGGGCAGTCCAGACTACCCTTCTGCAGAGCAGTTCAGGCAGCTCAGGACTAAAGAGGTATTTTTTTTATTTTATATACAGGTTTAATGTTTGTTTTTAGTTCAATGTTTGTTTTAAAAACGCCATTGACAATGAAGGGACAATGTACGTCATCTTGTCGCTAACACAAACATTAAATGCCATTAACAATAAAGAGAATTTAATGTTTGTGTTGGCACCGTTTGTTTTACATCACCTAATCAACATGAGTTAGACTTTAATATATTAGCGGCCCTCACTTCACACGGGTGTGATTTTTTCAGACAAACTATAATGTAATCAGCTAACATCCCTATTGATATTAATTCAAATACATTGAGTATTCTATACGTGAAATTAAATGCAATATTGGACTGAATTGTTGTGCAGACCTACTACTAGATATCAGTTACACTGACGGCTCAGTTCAGAAGTCTCTTTATAAACGCGTCCCTATTCTGGGCATGCCGTAACAAAGGCGAATATTCTGTGAAAATTGTACAGTATCTCACAGATTCGTGAGCTTGTAGATCGGCTATTTTTCGGTGAATAGATTTGGAAGGAAAAGAGGAGAGGTCCATGTGTTGTATGGAGTCTATGGACCCCTGGGAGAGCCCAGTCAATGACGTATATAGGGTTTAAATTAGTGGCTTTCAACCCTTTTCATGTCGAGGTCCATTATTTATTCAGCACAGACCACCATTTGATGACATTTAGCCTCTCAGACCCCAAACTAAAGACTATTTTGTTATTGTTGCATAAGATGTCTGCAATTCCATTCTGTATTGATGTTGGTACCATTCGGAGAGAATAACAGGCAAACATAAAAACATAAAAAAATAATTATTCTACATGCCCTAATTGTGGAGACTTCATGTAAATTAAGTAATGCAGATGTTGAACAATCATTTAACTCCTGAGAGTGTAAAAGAAACCAACATTTGGTTTCATTTTACACTTTACACACAAGAGTTAAAGATCTGTAATTTGGTTAACAACTCTCCATCATTTAGCTGGGGACCGCCTGGAACACCCTCAAGGACCACTGGTAGTCCCCCACTGGTTTAAGTGCCTAATGTTGTTGTCGTCGTTAGGACCCTCAGGTTGACGGCCCCTCAGCGGTTCCTGCAGGGGACACTCTGATGCTGAAGGCCCGGCTCCCTGTGCCCTCCATCCTCCTCGTCCATGTGTGTGCCCGGCCCAGCGTCCCACCTGACCAGGTCAGTGTTATCATCATGCGTGTGCCCGGCCCAGCGCCCCACCTGACCAGGTCAGCAGCAGTGTTGTTTTCGTCGACCAATACTAAGACGAACAATGTTCGTCGACTATCTTTTTCCACTGGCGAAGTCATTTTACACTTGGTTTTATGTTGTAAATAGCAGATCTACAAGCTCACAACGTTTCCCAGTGCGACATGTTGTGAGCTTGTAGATCTGCTATTTTTAGCAAGTGTAAAATCAGTCATTACGACGGCATCAAGGCCCGCCAAAATACATTTTAGTCGACTAAATCAACTGTAGATTTCGTCGACTAAAACTAGACTAACACTAAAACATTCCGAGTGACCAAAATGTGACTAAAACTAAATGAAGTTTCATTTCCAAAGACTATATGACTAAAACTAAAATAGAAATTTGCTGCCAAAAACAACACATTGATGATTTTGTTCTACAGGGGCTTGATTGAGTCTGTCATTTCCCTTTCACCCGTTTCCAATGAAACAATTTTATTAAAAGGTTTTCATTTTATTTATTTATGCTTTCATCAGGTCAATGGATTACGCTTCATCAGGATCACCAAGGGCCAAGTGTTGGTTGTCTGGTCAGACCACTGTGTTGATTCCAAGTAGGTGTACTATACTTGTTTTGTTTTTTGGGGGGGAGAAAATTAATCTACTTGTTTTTTTCACTGCTTTCACTATGAAATATTCTGGAGAAATGAAAGCTTTTGAAAGAATGAGGTTTTATGTGCAAAAATAAGAATGTCAATGTGCCTCTATAGATGCATCAAGACATTTGAAGTGGAGTTTGCCAACGATGAAAAGGAATACCACAGAATCAACATCCGGAATACCATTTTTACTTCCTATGTTTACTCGCCTGGTAAGAACTTGGGTTTAAAATATGTGTGTTGGCAAATTGAATGAAGATATTGGCATCAAAGGTCGGGTGAGTGACTCTCTTTGGTTAAAATAAGTGTTAAATAGCTCTATATTCTGATTGCTATTGAGTGTTTGTTCAGTAACAGGACTAGTCTCCAACTCTCCATCTCTCAACATATTTTGGAAACACTATAAAAATGAAGCTGATAAATGGGTACTCTCTCCTGATTGGCTGAAATGTTGTTACCTAATACCTACCCGAATACGTATTTTCTATTGGTGGTGAGACAGGGGGACCTCTGTTACTGAACAAACGCTCTCTATTGGTGGTGAGACAGGGGGACCTCTGTTACTGAACAAACGCTCTCTATTGGTGGTGAGACAGGGGGACCTCTGTTACTGAACAAACGCTCTCTATAGCAATGATACATATCAGAATATAGTGATTTACCCGTTTACATTTTGTTATAACAAAACAGATCACTTACCCTACCTTTTAACATATAAACAGGGACTCACTTAGGTCACGTCAATTTCAGCTTGACATAGAGTTTTCATTGTGCATCATTGTGTTGTGTCCCACGTACCAATTACTAATAATGCCTCTGACATTCCACGACAGGCCCCTGTTGAGAATATTTGCACAGTTAGGGTCCTTTCAAACGGGCGGTGATTTAATGCGGGCTATAGTTCATTTTCAATTCGACTTTTTTTCTGTACGCACGGAGAAGTCGAGGGGCAACAACGCAAGCGTATTATTTATGTGGGCGCGGTCCAGTGAAATTGCCGCGCACGTGTGCTCGTTTTGTGCACACGCCCGCGACCTGGATTGTGTTTAGCTTTTTTTTTAACGTTTGCGTCTGCGTTCATCGCTGCAAGTTTGAAATGACCATTATGGGATAATAACATGACATCACATTATACATGGTTTACTTTGGACGTAATGTTTACTCTTTATAATGTGTTTTATTTTCTAGTCAACAAGGACGTTGGTGGTGTTTATAGGGTTCGAGCTGTGGACTACTGGGGCAGGCCGGGACCTTACTCCCTCACTGAGAGGTATTTAGAGGAGCTTTAGTTCACTAGCAGTTATTGTGGTGGCACCTAAAAAACAACATGCTACTGTATGTATGTTAATTAGGCCAATTATGCCAGGGTCAAGTGCATTGTAAAGTTTTCTATATTTGTTTTGTACAGTGTAAAAAGAAATTACATCTTTTGTAATCAATATTGAAAATAAGGCAGGAGCCAGGAGGAGTTGGGGAGATTGGGTATGTCATATCCCTGGACGTTTATGGACTTATTAATTTAAAATAATTTGCCCAGAGATTCAATAGTGATTCATCCTTTTATTTATTTCTTGAAGGGTGATGATCTTAACATGTTATATTACAGGTAAATTGTGTTATTCATTGCATTATGTTACAAAACCTTAAACAGTGCTCAGTGTTGATGGAGAATATTTGGTTGGTTTTGCATTTGTTATGACCATGACAATGCATTGTTATGGTCTGTTACTGTATAATTGTATATACTGTATAAAATATTGGAAATTGTTTTTCAAAGATTATTTCATATTTCAAAATCTTCATATTTCAAAATCTTAACGGTGTAGACACTGACTGGACAGAAACAGTATATAAAAGTTAAGATAGATAAGATAGATAAGATCTTTATTGTCATTGTATGAGACATACAACGAAAAGTATATAAAAGTTGACGTGGCTATTGGCTAATAACAAGGAAACTAATTTGTTTTTGTTTTCCTTGTTTAGAAGATCTGTTTTCTCTTTTGGAACTTTACTTTTCTGCAGCAATAAATGGCAGGGTGTTGTAATAGGTCCTGTCTGTCTGTGTTTGTAAATTTGTCACTTTTTGAAATACTTTTTTTTCATGTCAAGGACCCCCAAATTGACACTAATGAATTAGCCCTTGGACCCCCATTTGAAAAGATATGCCAGGGACCCCCATAAGAGAAGACTAGCAGTGATTCTCTACCATTTTTATTTCAAGGACCCCCAGTTTGATATGCAATAGGCTACGGACCCCCATTTAATGGCATTTCTATCTCTGGGACCCCAATGTATATTGTAAAATCAATGTTAATTTAACTATTTGGTTCCATTTGTACACTGTGTCGTAACCTTGTGTGGTGTGGTGATGGAATGTGAAGGTCTCTGATGGTGACAGCCTGGAGTTCAACATCAGTGAGAGTAGCGAGGGCTTTGTCACATTAATATGTACAGTACGGTAAGTACCTGATATCTTTTGGTTCAAAAAAAGGTTTTGAACCCCATTTGTACACTCAGATCGTAAAAGCAAATTGGATCAGTGGGGAGTCAATGGAGGGTATTGCAACTCTATTCATCCCTGTTGTAAACTCTAATTGGACCCTCGTCTGGTTCTGACCATAGAGGTTCTGACAGACAGGTAGTGTGTGCACTGTGCAGGAAGCAGGATGGGTGGTGTGTGATAATGATTACTGGACAACTCACCCCGGTGCTTGCCCGTTTTTCCTCCCAGAATTTTCACCAGTGAGGGCGATAACGTTGTAATATGCTGTTGGCTGTTTGTATTCTTTTTGGAATAATATAAAAAGATACTCCTGTGGAAAGGCTATATTATTTTACTTATATTGACCCTATATACAATTTAGTATTATTTAGTATATGTAAGGTTTTGCCCACTCAAATGGTACCTCGTCAGATAATCCCCACATATCCTAACAACTTCTGTGAACAGACTTCACTGTAGCTTTTCATAAATTATATTTGTACTTTGTACTATTGAAAGTTTATAGTTAGAGAACTTTTAGTGGCTACAGAAGCAGCTACAGTATATTTTAAAGAGACTAGATCCGAACTCTCACTCACTGAGTGAAGGCCAAACTGGACAGCAATCTGCCGTCAATACGGTCACCAAAGCGGAATTCCAAACGGAAGAAAATAAACTGTCAGAACAAAAGGAAGGACAAAAAGAAAGCTATATAAGCTTACAAAGACTTGTGTTGGAAGTAGACTATATCCGCTGTCTTCTTCCAGTAGGAATAGACCGTGGTTCTACTTGGCTAAACGACGAGCTGAAGTGTGTTAGAATAGCTCTAGCAAACTGTGACCTCCCTAAACACAATCCTGAGTGGCTACGGAAGCAGCTAGCAGCAAAGGAACAGTACATTATAATGATCCTAAATCCGAACACAGACCTGTCACTGAGTGAAGGCCAAACTGGACAGAAATCCGCCGTCAATACTGTCACCAAAGCGGAACAAAAGGATGGACAAATAGAAAGTCAGAGAAGCATACAAGGACAGCAGTTGGAAGGAGACTGGTGCCCAGACTACATTCCACAGTCCTATACCCCTGTTCTTCTTCCAGTAGGAAAAGTGGGTCCTTTCTTTTGGATAAAGGAGCAGCTGAAGTATGTTAGAAAGGAAACTGAGACCCAAATAAAGTGTAACCATAGATGCAACTCTGAGTGGCTACGGAAGCAGCTAGCAGCAAAGGAACAGTACATTTTAAAGGTCCTAAGAACACACTGTCACTGTCAGTCAGTAGTTGGAAGTAGACTCATTACCATCCCCAGTTCCTGCTTACTGATACATGTGTCCCTAGCGATGACATCGGTATATATACTGTATATTATACTGTATATACATGTGAATATTGTGTTTCATTGTTTTTCAAAGATTTCTAATGCTCAGAGTCTGAACCGGGTGTCTGATAAAAAGCTTAGCAATACACATTAAATCTGCAATTGAGAAATATTGTGTGCAAGTTTTATTCTTTATTAATTACACCAGAATACTAGTCTCCAGACCCATGTTAAGACTGATTGGCAGTGTAGCCCCTAAATAATCTTTAATTAAAATAAACTTTTTGGCATGTGCAACTTGAATTAAGGGGATGATGTATATTTTTATAGCTTATACGATTCAAAATATGTCATAACACATAACACTTCAGCCTATAGTTCACAGGCAGGGAAGCCTGAGTGAAGAGGTCATTAAGTCAGCAAGTCACTAAAATAAGCCTAGGAACACTTTAAGATAGTCAGTTTGCAACAGCTGTGAGATCCTGCTATATAGTGGACATTGTGAGGTTTTATCACTGAAGAATGCTTTGAAAATAAGACCACCTGTGGTAACTTGTTGACAAGAGGCAATAGAGCCTTAAGGGTCAACTAACACACACACACACACACACAGGGACAAGGTGACACCCACAGATTAGAGATGTATAAGATGGAACAGAGAATCAGTTAGAGCGGTGAGTGAGAGACGGCAGAGAGAGACAAGGGGAAACCAGGCGCTCTTGCCTGGGACGAAGGCCTCAATATGCTGTAACCATGGAACGAATGCTTGTAACCTGTAGCTGATTGCTGTCCAATAAATGGAAAGAAGGAAATGTGGCGGCTTGGATCTCCTATTCATTTCAACAGCAACTTCAACAAAGAAATTAGGTAAATTAATCCACAGAGCCCTGTAAGAAAAGACACATCAGGGACTTGATTGATTGACATAAAAAAGAGCTGCACAAACGTAGGTAGCATTACAAATTAAATACTAAAGTAAAAAGCCCTGCCTATTCCATTTCTCCCCCTCTAATTTACCATTTCAAGTGCATTTGTCTTATGTAATGCCAGTGCCGCTATTCCAAAGCCCCCTCGGGTACATATTTAAAGTTAAACTATTTTCAACAATTTTTTTTTTTTTTTTGGTGGGTGGATTTTGTTGAGCTGGTCATTTTGAATTTTGGGCACCTCTGGTAGTACTGGACAGAAACATATAAAAGTTGACGTGGCATCAAACGGAAACAAAATAGTTTTTGTTTTCCTTCCCCTTGTATGTTTAGAAGATATGTTTTCTCTTTTTGCAATTTACTTTTCCGCAGCAATAACTGGCAGGGTGTTGTAATAGGTCCTGTCTGTGTGTGTGTTCATTTTTCATTTTTTGAAATGGGCTACTCTGCAGTTGTTTTGGCTTTCCAGTGCCTCCGTGTGTGTGTCCCAGTCACTGCTTTTGGTGTGTCTCCCGTGTTGGGCAGATTAAGGCAGATCCAGTATGAATGAATTGTAGATGGTATATTTTAAGGGCTGTTTTGTTGATTTGTATTTATTTAAGACATTTTAAGTGTATTATGTCTTTCTTTTTTTTGTACCTCATGTGAATTGTCATGTTTTTTGTATGAGGACCACAATGGAAATTAAACATGTCATTTTATTATGTCTTATCGTCCTTGTATGAGTTGTAGGCCTAAGGCCTATAGCCTGTTAGCCTTGCTCCAGACCTGAATTGCTACCATATAAAAAAAGGGAAACTAAATTAAAATGTAGACTGAGTGTCGGGCTAGGCTACTAGCCAGGTGGCTATTGCATTTCAAATGTAATGTAATACAGTTGTAATGAACATAGGCCTTGTGTGTGTGTGTGTGTGTGTGTGTGTGTGTGTGTGTGTGTGTGTGTGTGTGTGTGTGTGTGTGTGTGTGTGTGCGCGCGCGCGCGCGGTCTTTCTCCGAGAGAGAGAGAGAATGCACAAATGCGTGAATGCGTGTGTTCTGTTTTTTCCCCCAAAACAAATTTGATTCCGTGACCGTCCACACGGTGGCGTCGTATTTGCAGTCTGTCTGTATAGACCGATTCCGTACCGGTTTCATGGTTGCAGCCTACGTATTTCCTGTAGGCGGACTCGACATA
The DNA here is from genome assembly GCF_964188405.1 of Protomyctophum parallelum. Lineage (NCBI taxonomy): Eukaryota > Metazoa > Chordata > Actinopteri > Myctophiformes > Myctophidae > Protomyctophum > Protomyctophum parallelum. Next base: position 38,455,960 of record NC_139710.1, read on the forward strand.
GCTGCGGGAGTAAAACCCTCACCAGGCGCACCTCTTCCACTACAGTGAACGGCAGAGTGACTGATGTTAGTTTGCCTCAAACTTTACTCCTTTACCTGCTTTTTTACTAACACTAACATTACAAAAATGCCCAGAACATCGAGATGAACCTGTGTAGTTTATGGCTGCTCCAACAGTAGTGGCAACATAAAAAAAACAAAAAAAACGGAATGTCTAATATCCACCTCGGTGGCGGAGACCAGAGCCATTGAGTAATGGTTGAGACAAAGCAGTGAAGGGTCCTGAAAGATACGTAATTTCCCAATACCCAATCTTTCTGTTTTATGAACACAAGGCTGCTGTATTTTATACCTCATACTAAGCATTTAAAGTATGAGGTATAAAGTACAGCAGCCTTGTGTTAATAAACAGAAAGATTTGGTATTGGGTAAGACTTGCGTTATGTATCTTTCACTGCTTTGTCTCAACCATTACTCAATGGCTCTGGTCTCCGCCACAGCGGTGGATATTAGACATTCCGTTTTTTTTTATTTTTTATGTTGCCACTACTGTTGGAGCAGCCATAAACTACACAGGTTCATCTCGATGTTCTGGGCATCTTTGTAATGTTAGTGTTAGTAAAAAAGCAGGTAAAGGAGTAAAGTTTGAGGCAAACTAACATCAGTCACTCTGCCGTTCACTGTAGTGGAAGAGGTGCGCCTGGTGAGGGTTTTACTCCCGCAGCTATGTCGAGTCCGCCTACAGGAAATACGTAGGCTGCGACCATGAAACCGGTACGGAATCGGTCTATAGGCCTACTATGAACACTGGGAGCAAGACATCCGGTTGCCTTCAGAATAAGGTGTCGAAGTGAATGTTTTCTGAATCTAAAAGACATTAAAGAAAATGCACTTGTATTTTTAAATCCATTGAGATAACGTTTTTATGTTATTTATGTATTTATTTCGACACAGAAACATATAGCATCATAATGTGTGTCTTATAGCATCGTTTAAATGCTCAATTTATAGTTTTAATGGACTTGCTCTTATTTTGAAGAGATCGTCCACCGGAAGTCTGCCAGTAGGCAGGGTCGTGCTAATGGCTAAGAAGCTTTTAGCATTCCCTTCCTCTTGTCAATACTCTTTATGTTCATGGTGAACGTGGTCATTAATAATTCATAGTTTGATTTACAAGCACCGTGGAAGTGTATATTTGCCTGTAACCGCTAAATGTCACCGTTTGACACTTGTAAGTGAAATGGACACATCGACACATTGATGTTTCGGTGGCGAAGGATATCAGCTGTGAGTTGTGTTTATTATAATTATTTGATTGAAGTCTTTATATTAACAGTATGCGGAATGGATACATTTCAAATGAAAGCACAACTCAATACAAAAACTGTTAAAACATTACACTTGTTTACAACAGGGTCCACCATTTTCAGTTGATCAGAACTCTAGGAAAGTGTACAAATAGGTGAGTCAAGTTGGGTTTAAACCGTTTATTTCTCTCAAAGTTACAAAAGGGTCAATTAACAGATTTAGCTTATTTTAAGTAATACTGTCACACATTTTTGTGTTGGACGTTTGTTGATTAAACCTCACGTTTCCCTTGTTTTGTTATGCAGTAATAATCCTTGAACTGTCTGGAACATGGATCCTACAGACTGGCAATACAGTAAATACACTCACCAGAGACAATGGAAAAGCCCAAGACGGAGGACTGATTCCAGGGATCTCTCTGGCAAAGTGGACATGTATTCCGTGAGCAATACTCTGCCCTTTATGAATACAGGAGAAAAGGATGTAGGTTTCCCCAGCAGCACTAAATGGTCTTCAGCCTACAACAACAGACCGCTGAAAGAGAGGGTGAATGGGATCATGCAGCGAAGGTTGCCCGATGGTCAGTGGCGCAAAGCAACTACTGTAAGTACATTTATACTCGAAGTACTACAGTACCTAATTCAGTGGTTCCCAAACCTTTTCACGTCAAGGACCCCCAAATTGACACTAATTAGCCCCCCCCGCCCCATTTGAAAAGATATGCCGGGGACCTCCATAAGAGAAGATTTGTACAGCTCTGGAACTCCCTCAAGGACCCCTTTGGGAACCACTGACCATAAGTACAATATAAGACTACGTTTATTTCCAATAATGGAAATATCCTAAATAAATTGGGTCGTATCTCGTAGGCTATGTATTATAATCGGGGACTAGACTATTTGACATTCAATGTTCTTTTTCCACTAATGAGTTTTGGAAAAATGGGGGTCGTCTTATATTCAGAGTCGACTTATAGCGCAGTACGGTATTTGTACTTTACTTCAGTATTTCTAATTCCTAATACTTTTACTTCTACTCCACTACATCTCAGAGGCAAATATCATACCTTTATTTACACCACTACATGTGTAGTTACTAGTTCCTTTGTAGCTTTAGATTATTATTACGAAAAAATACAATAACAACTTCAGCCCTACATACATTTTTGAAAATAGCCGATCTACTAGCTCACAATGCGCCGCAATATGACACATACCAGCCTTGTACTTGTAACGTAGTACTTATGCATTACAGTATTGATACTTTTACTTAAGTAAAACAATTGAGTACTTTTTCTTACAAAGGTGGTTTTCTTACAAAGGTGAGTGGACGGTAGCCGCAATTTGCAACACTAGATTGTTTTATAATGGGATGAATCTAGAGTTGCAATACCATCCATGTCAATGGATGCTATTTTCAACTCTAGATTCATCCCATTATATAAAATCTAGTGTTGCAAATTGCGGCCACCCATGTTGGAGCCACGGGGGAGTCTTAACCGGCCAGTGGCCACACATGTCAGACTGTTGGTAGTACGTCAGAGCAGAGCCGAAGAGTTTGATCAATCTTCAAGGGGCCCCCCCCCCCCCCCCCCCCGCAGCCCCGCCTCCCCGCACCCCCCCCCCCCCCCGCAGTCCAAGCCAAGGTGAGGACTTTCAGGACTATATTATTATTATTATGAGAGAGAGAGAGAGAGAGAGAGAGAGGGAGAGGGAGAGGGAGATATAGAGAGATATCCCCCCCGTTGGGGGGGATTCCGCCGCGGATTTATTTATTTATTTATTTCCCAAATGGTCTAAAAATGAGTTATTTAGCATACTTTTACCAATGAATTAGCCTATACACAGACAGCGACTGATCAGCCTATTTTGGACGATATGGGTCTTTTCTCCAGTCAGTGTGTAGTCTCACTAGTCTGTGTAGGGTTAGGTCTCTTTGGTGAATTCTTGATCAGTGTTATTATGTCACGCCTCAAGAACAACTACAAAAGAAACCCGATTAGCACTTTTTAACACCTCTTGGACGGCCGGTGTCTCTCAAGACAGCAACAATTGAGGAACAACAGGGGAGGCGCTGTTTTCCCGAATATTTGACGATGGGATTCTCATATAGCCGGCGGAGAGGTCCAAAATGTTCGGAATTCCCAGAAAATATGTAACGTAAATGTAAAATGTCCACGAAAATCTTCATGGGGGCCTAAAGGGGCCCTGGGAATCTTCATGGGGGCTGTGGCCCCGTGGCCCCCACAGACTCTACGTCGTTGCGTCAGAGGTAACGTCCTCATCGCTGGTGACATTTAATCAGTGTTTCGGCTATGACCCTGATGAAGGATCCATATAGCCAAAACCTTTGTGTGTGATTACATGTCTCCCAACTAATGAGGACTGTGGAATCTGTGGCTATTTTTTTAAATTAATATTTGACCTACACATACGTTATCTACTGGTGTAGATGTGTACATCTGGTGGTGTAACTAACGAACTGTTTTCCTTCCAACTGCTCAGGCCTTCTCCACTCCAACTGACCACCTTCCACCACCTAATCCTGTGGAGAAGACAAGTTTGTCGACCTTGAACAAAGATGACCATCCTCTAAAACTCAGAGTGAAAGCTTTGATGAAAAGGCACCGTAATTCTGGTTTATTGCATTCACATGGGGAGGTTTGTAGCTTTGTTGAACACTTACACAAACTATCACTTATATTGTACAATTCTTGACCTCCTACAATTCTTGACCTCCACGCATATATTCGCAATGAATATATTATACGTACACTCACCAAAGTACTGAGAAGCTCACTCAAAGTTTTAATTCCCTGATGCATGTTGCACTTTTTAAAAGGAAACCTGGCTAATATGACAAATATGCCTTAAAACATTATACTTGCCCTCTGTAACTAAAAGTAAAAATTTAAAACACTTTAAATATTTTATTTATTTCATAAATAGAGAATATTTCACTCAATAGGAACTGCTCCTGTCGCAAGTTGATTATGTCATATGTCTGTGTGGTCCAGCCCTATGGAATATATTGAATGCACGTGCTAATAAAAAAGTATTTAAAATATTGCTTTGATTATCTTTAGGAAGCATAAAGTTGTTTTTTATTAGAATATGCACTCCATACATTCCATAGGGCTAGACCACATGGACATATGACATCAACTTGCGACAGGAGCAGCTCCTATTGAGTGAAAGATTCTCTATTTATGAAAAGAATACAATATTTAAGGTGTTTTCATTTTTTTATTTTAGTTGTAGAGGGCAAGTATAATGTTTTGAGGCATATTTATTTTATTAGCTAGGGATCCTTTTAACAGATAATGATGTTATCTTACATGTGTCCTTTGGCAGATCCCTCTTAAACCACAACCTCCCAGCCAGAGCCCTACTACCACAGTTGAGGAAAAGAACTCGACTGTCAAAGGATTCCAGCGTTTCCTCAGTGTACTTAATAAAGGGGTGGACATTGAGATGCTGAATAGAATAGTCATTGCTGACGATGAGCATCCTCCTACTGGTCAGGGTCTTCTGCATAGTCAGACCCCAGTTGTGAAGGAAAAGTCATGTGTGTGCGAGAGTGACAGCCAACGATTACAATGTGGAGCTGGGCAGAGGCACAGTCGGTCTGGCAGTGCAGAGTGGACCACTGAACTGCTCAATCAACATATTTCCAACGAGGCATATAAAGGAAACATCCAGCGTGAGGAGAAATCCGCCCAAAGTGACGATGGAGGCAACCGCCATTTTGGCTCTAGTCGTAGATCCAGATCTCCCCCAGTGGTGGAGGTGAAGAAACCCAAACTGGAGCAGCATCAGGGAGATCTCCATAACATTCTGAAGACAATTGGTTTTAGTATGGATGCAGATGACATGTGCAAACTAGCAGAACGTACACAGAAGAGGCTCTATGGTATGAAGAATGAAACCGAACTGAGGTCGGACGCGACAGCTCTGAGCAAAATAAGTCCTCAGCATGTACGAAGTGATCACCGTCGTTCCTCTTCATCAACCTCAGTGTCTGACAGGCCTAGTTCTAGTCCCTCCCGTCATCAGCATTCCCCCAGCAAAACCTCCAGGGATAGCAGGGAACAAACACTATGTTCTGAATACCTACACTTTAGACAGAGAAGCAGAGGGAGAGAACGAGATGGAGACAAGAATATCATTGCTTCCAGAGATGGCTCTACTGGTCGCCATCAGTATTTAGAGAACACAGAATATCTTGTTACCTATCCTGATGTTGCATGTGCAATACCAATGAATCCCGATGCTTCTTCTGCAATTCCATCATACACTTCAGTCCGGCACTCAGAGTACAGTGCCTACCACAGTGATACTAGCAACTGTGCTTCTTTGAACTATGGGTCCAGTGACATCCCACCTTCTTCGTCCTCCTATCCCCCTGCTTTTTGTAATGATTCAATGACTCCTTTATGTTCCTCTGCTGACACTGGAGCCTTGGATGGCCATGTTTACCCTCATCCGGTAAACAAAACAGTTTACCGGTTTCCCTCTGATCAATTCACAGGAGAAAAGCAAGCAGGAGTGGAGCGAACACCAAGTAACTCAAACCTGTCACTGAGTGAAGGCCAAACTGGACAGCAATCTACCGTCAATACTGTCACCAAAGCAGAACAAAAGGAAGGACAAATAGAAAGTCAGAGTCCTTTCTCTTGGCTAAATGAGCATCTGAAGTATGTTAGAAGGCAAACTGAGACCGAAGCAAAGTGTAACCCTCAACGCAACTCTCAGTGGCTACTGAAGCAGCTACAGTATAGACTAGAGCAGAGCTCTCACATACTGAGTGAAGGACAAACTGGACAGAAATCTGCCGTCAATACGGTTACCAAAGCAGAATTCCAAATGGAAGAAAAGAAAATGGCAGAACAAAATGAAGGACAAAAAGAAAGTCTGATAAGCGTTGAAAAACTGCTGTTGAAAGTAGACATTATCCGTTGTCTTCTTCCAGTAGGAATAGAGCTTGGTCTTCCTTTGCTAAAAAATGAGCTGAGTCATGTTAGAATAGCTCTAAAAAGCTGTGACCTCAGTAAACACAATTCTGCATGGCTTCCTGAGTGGCTGCGGAAGGAGGTAGGAGCAAAGGAACAGTACATTTTAATGATCCTGAATCCGAACGCAGACGGCCAAACTGGACAGAAATCCGCCGTCAATACTGTCACCAAAGTGGAACAAAAGGAAGGACAAAAAGAAAGTCAGAGAAGCATAGAAGGACAGCAGTTGGAAGGAGACTCGGAGTGCACTGGTAGACAAAACGGGAAAGGGTGCACACCAGTGAGGGTGAGTGGCTGGCCTAAGCTGGCAGTAAATAACCAAAAAACTGTGCACTGGTGGACTGACTTATGGTGGACTTATGGTGGCCCTATTCCAGTAGGAAAAGTGAGTCCTTTCTCTTGGCTAAAGGAGCAGCTGAAGTATGTTAGAAATCAAACTGCAACCCAAGCAAGGTGTAACCGTATGCGAAACTCTGAGTGGCTACGGAAGCAGCTAGCAGCAAAGGAACAGTACATTTTAAATGTCCTAAGAACGCAGACCTGTCACTAAGTGAAGGCCAAACTGGACAGAAATCCGCCGTCAATACTGTCACCAAAGCGGAACAAAAGGAAGGACAAAAAGAAAGTCAGAGAAGCATACAAGGACAGCAGTTGGAAGTAGACTTGGGGACGATTCATACTCCTATTTTAGAGCCGAATAAAAGTCGGTTCGGCTCTGTAGAGCCTACAATGTGACGTCATTTGAGGTTCGGGGGGAGGGTACTGTCCTAAAGTCGGCTCTTTGGTGCTACTAATCCAGACAACACTACAACAGTTTTTTCAAACCAGTCTTTTCAAGACTATTGGAACTCCCTGTCTCCCTCCTTACTGGCCTGCCGGCATGCGCACTTAAGACTCCAACTGAGCCAAAATGCCAAAGCTCGCTTGGTCTTCAACCAGCCAAAATTCTCACATGTCTCCCCCTTCTCCGCTCCCTCCATTGGCTCCCGGTCGCTGCCCGCACAGAATACAAAACTCTGATGCTGGCATTCAAAGCAACCAACGGTATGGCTCCCCCATATCTTGCAAGTCTGATCAAACCCTACAAACCCTCCCACAAACTCAGATAAGACAACGCAGCGGAAGAGGGCAAGGACATTTTAATGATCATATATCCGAACAACCCTTTTTGGTGTTTTAAGCATTATGTTATACTTTATCTATTTAAAAATAGCAGATCAGCTAGAACAGCACTACGAGCTTGTAGATCTGCTATTTTTGAAAAATCGTGACAATGTGGTGTAATTCTTAGAATATATATTCTTTCAGAGCGAACGTTTTTTTACTCAAGTATTTGCTTCTGGGGGGGGTCTCTGGAACACCATATTTTGAGATGGGGGTCCGTGGCCAAATATAGATAATTCCAGGGGTCCTTGACATGAGAACAACTCGCATAGAACCCTAGAAAACTCATATTTAGAAGACATTTGTAGAATTGTCCTCGGGGTCTAAATGGGTTAAGTTAACTTAAGTAACTAGTTATTTCTTTTTTCCATGACTAGTAAAGTAAGTACGTATATTTTCACATTTTGAGTAATATTATACAATTAACTATTTTCCAAAGGTAGTTCTGTATGTGTATATACTGTATATAATATATACTGTATATTATACTGTATATACGTATATGTATGTATATTGTGTTTCAAAGATTTCTGAACCGGTGTCTGATAAAATAGCAATACACATTAAATTTGCAATTGAGAAATATTGTGTGCTAGTTTTATTCTTTATTAATTACATCATAATACTAATTTGTCTCCAGGCAGTGTAGCTCTCCTATTTCATATTTCAAAATCTTAACATTGTACAAAGGTAGATAAGATCACATGACATGCCTCTGACATGCCCCTAAAGAATATTTAATTTAAATAAACTATTTTTGGCATCTGCAACTTGACTTGACTTGATTGATTGATGTCAAAAAGAGATTAACAAACGTAGGTAGCATTACGAATTAAATACTAAAGTAAAAAACCCTGCCTATTCCATTTCTCCCCCTCTATTTACCATTTCAAGTGCATTTGTCTTAGGTGGGTAGACTTTGTTGAGCTGGTCATTTTGAATTTTGGGCACCTCTGGTGTAGACACTGGACAGAAACATGTGAAAGTTGATGTGGCCCCTGTCTGTGTGTGTTTGTTCATTTGTAGTTTTTTGAAATACTCTGGAGTTGTTTTTGGCTTTCCGGTACCTCTGTGTGTCCCCTAGTCACTATTTTTGGTGACTAGGCAGATCCAGTATGATCATGTAGAATAGATTAGGCCGGGGGCCACAACTGTAATGATTGTGTGTGGAGGGCCGCACAGTGTGGACATTTGTGGGTCCTCAAAATGCATTTTGTGTTCAACCACCAATTTATGTAATACATTTGTATTTTGTGCACAGTATGAGCACAGGGTGATATGTCTATCGTTGCTGTCGGAAGGAAACCAACTTCATTTTTGAGGTTTTGGAATATTGAACCAATGGAAAGTAGTAAAAAACACTTTAGACAAAACCTTAACTCCATTGGACCTTCAAACTGTCTGCTAGCAACTAACTCCACCACCTCTCCCCCTCTCATGCTAGTAATTGACATTATATAAAGTCACACCACCAACTTTGATGAGGCAGTATTGCTTTGTTTTCAAAATATAAGGTTTTCTTAATTTCCTGAAAAATGTATAGGCTAGGCCTATTTTTCATTTCCTGACACATGATAATTTTGGAGTTAGGTGGTTTCGTCCCGACAGCAGAGATGCTACCTAGAATAGATGTAGACCTACTTGTCAGACCATTTCCCCCCCTTTTTTATTGTTCCAAGGGCCACAAGGGCGCTACGCGGCCGCCAGTTGAATACCCCTGAATTGTATGACTTCGTTAAGGGCTGTTTGGTTGACTTTTATTGAGTAACTTAAAGGACCACTTCACCACTTTTCAACCTATCTTCATATAATAGGTCCTCACTAATAATCATGATAAAAATGGCACGATGTTTTTCTACTCAGTCTGTGTCTCATAGGAAGGCTGTGGGCAGTTTAGAAACCGTCTTCCAGTGACATCATCATTAGGCAGATTATTTTTAAACACAATTTTTTACAAAAATGTTTAGATTTTCATTATCGTGAGAACGATGGCTTCCAATTTAGCATTACAACTTTTCAGGACTAGAAAGCCTGCAGTTTTTATTAGCTTGTATTCCCCATCGATTTCTGAACTGCCCACAGTCCTCCTATGAGACACAGACCGAGTAGATTGTTTTTAGCCATTTTTTCAAGATTATTAGTGAGGACCTATTATATGAAGATAGGTTGAAAAGTGGTGAAGTGGTCCTTTAAGTGAATGATGTCTTTGTTAGAATTAATTTTGTAGGCCTACCTCGTGTGAATTGTCATGTTTCTTTTAATAGTTTGTATGACTATGAGATGAGGACCACATTGGAAATGAGACATGTCACTTTATTATGTCTTATGTTAGCCTGGCTCCAGACCTGATCGCTACCATTTAAAAAAATCTGAAGTGAAACAAAATGAAAATTCAGACTCTAGTGTCAGGCTACTAGCCTTAATGCTTTTCAAATGTAATACAGTTCAATTAAAGTAAGAATATGGTTTGTTTGGTAGGATGTGTGTGTGTGTGTGTGTGTGTGTGTGTGTGTGTGTGTGTGTGTGTGTGTTGAGTGTGTTGTTTTTTTCAAAACAAATTTGACTCCGTCCACATGGTGGCGTCGTATTTGCAGTCTTGTCTGTACTCCGTATACGGTCCTATATGAACACCATAGAGACAGTAAATATATCTATGGCGCTAATGGCTAAGCTTTTACCATTCCCTTCCTCTTGTCAATCTTTATGTTCATGTTCAATGTGGTAATAATTCATAGTTCATTTTACAAGCACCGTGGAAGCGTATATATTTGCCTGCAACCGCTAAATGTCACCGTGTCAAACGGTGACGTTGATGTTTCGGTGGAGACATACGAAGAGGAGCTGTGAGTTGTTTATTATTTGATTGATTGAATTACCGGTATTATTATTTTATTAACATACTGTATGCAGAATTTGCAGATAGAATGGGTACATTTCAAACGAAAGAAAGCACAACTCAATACGATTGTGGACGACAGACTGGTAAAGCATTACACTTGTGTAATGGGTCCACCATTTTCAATTCATCAGAACTCTAGGAAAGTGTACAAATAGCTAGGGCTCAAATTGGGTTTATTTCTCCCAAAGTTAAGAAAATGATCAATTAACAGATTTAGCTTATTTTAACAGCGTCGTTCTTTTTGTGTTGTTTGTTATGTTGGACGAAATTGCTGATTAAACCTCACGTTTTCCCCTTGTTTTGTTCTGCAGTAATAATCCCTGAGCTGTCTGGAACAGACTAAACCATGGATTGGCACCAGACTCAGAGACTAGGACTGATTCCAGGGAAAATACAGAGAATGAATGTCCCACGTTGTGGTTATTATTCAGTAAAAGACAACAAACGACCACATACCATGATGGGCACTAATGACGATTTGTCATACAGGCTGAATTCCAATAATCTTAACCCAGAAATGGTCACATCTTCAGACCCAGATAGCGAACCAGAGGAACTGAGTGAGATCGATACAGAGTTGGCAAGGAAGATGAGAGAACTTAAACAGATTCAGAAGCAAATACTCTGCAAGAAAACTACTATTGCTATGAAAACAACTAGGCCGACAGGGATGAGGGAAGAGGATCTCTCTAGCAAAGTGGACAGTTCTGTGAGAAATACTCTGCACTTTATTAATACAGGAGAAAAGGATGTAGGTTTCTCCTGCAGCAAACAGCCTTCAGCCTACAGCAATGGACCACTGAAAGAGAGGGTGGATGGTATTGTGCAGCGAAGAAGGAAAGCGTGGAAAATAACTACTGTAAGTACATTTACTAGTACTACAGTACTTGAAGTACAATCTTGAGGTATTAAATTGAACTTTACCTCAGTATTTCCGATTCCTAATACTTCAGAGGTAAATATTGTACTTTTATGCCACTATATGTATTTAAAAACTGCAGTTACTATAGTTACTTTGTAGATTTTGATTATTACAAAAAATACAGTAACAACTTCAGCCATATATATATATATATATATATATATATATATATATATTCTTTTCCTTTTTAAAATAGCCGATCTACTATAGCTCACAATGTGTTACTTTTACTTTCCTCTTCTGCTGATGGTTTTCGTATACAAAGGCTGTGTGGAGACGGTTGATTTATCTGACATACTTTATCTCTAACAGAATTCTTACTAATAGATATTTACATCCTGACATTTGCCTTCTCAAAGAACGCTGTTCGTTTGTTACATTCAATCTGTAAATACAACTATGTTTGTTCATGCCTGACAAATATGGCAAAACGGACGCACACCTAACGAACGGACGACACCCTAACCTAACTAACCCTAACCGCACATGGGAGCCACGGGTGATTCTTAACCGGCCACGCATGTGTCTTAACCGACCACGCATGTGTCTTAACCAGCCACGCATGTGTCTTAACCGACCACGCATGTGTCTTAACCGGCCACGCATGTGTCTTAACCGGCCACACGTGTCTTAACCGGCCACGCATGTGTCTTAACCAGCCACGCATGTGTCTTAACCGGCCGTGCATGTGGGGAGCCACGGGTGAGTCTTAACCAGCCATGCATGTGTCTTAACCAGCCATGCATGTGTCTTGACCAGCCATGCATGTCAGAGCCACGGGTGACGGGTGAGTCTTAACCGGCCGCGCATCATGACGCATGTGTCTTGACCAGCCATGCATGTGTCTTAACCGGCCATGCATGTGTCTTGACCAGCCATGCATGTGTCTTGACCAGCCATGCATGTGTCTTGACCAGCCATGCATGTGTCTTAACCGGCCATGCATGTGTCTTGACCAGCCATGCATGTGTCTTAACCGGCCATGCATGTTGGAAGCCACGGGTGAGTCTTAACCGGCCGCATATGTCGGATTGTTGGTGAGTCGGACTAACGTCTGCCCCCCCGTCCTCTGTGAGGAATCTGTGGCTATTTTTCTTTTTTATTAATATTTGACCGACACAGCATACGTTATCTAGTGGTGTAGATGTCCGTATTTGTGCATCTGATGGTGTAACAAACTATTTTCCTTCCAACTGCTCAGGCCTTCTCCATTCCAACTGACCACCTTCCATCACCTAATCCTGTGGAGAAGACAAGTTTGTCAACCTTGAACAAAGATGACCATCCTCTAAAACTCAGAGTGAAAGCTTTGATGAACAGGCACCGTAATGCTGGTTTATTGGATTCACATGGGGAGGTTTGTAGCTTTGTTGAACACTTGTTCAGCCTTATCAAACTAGCACTTAACTATTGTACTACTGACTTCCACGCATATATTCGGAATTAAATACACTCACCACCAGCCACTTTATTAGGAGCACCTGTCCAACATAAATTAACATACTCAGCCATGGCATGCAACTATAATGTCTAGCAATTTCTTGAAAATGTAAAATACATTAGTAAGCTTTTGAAGTACTGAGAAGCTCACTCAAAGTTTTAATTTCCCTGATGCATGCTGCTGCACTCTTTAACAGATAATTATGTTTTCTTACATGTGCCCTTTGGCAGATCCCTGTTAAACCACAACCTCCCAGCCAGAGCCCTACTACCACAGTTGAGGAAACGAACTCGACTGTCAAAGGATTCCAGCGTTTCCTCAGTGTACTTAATAAAGGGGTGGATATTGAGATGCTGAATAGAATAGTCATTGATGATGATGAGCATCCTCCTACTGGTCAGGGTCTTCTGTATAGTCAGACCCCAGTTGTGAAGGAAAGGTCATGTGTGCGCGAGAGTGACAGCCAACGATTACAATGTGGAGCTGGGCAGAGGGACCGTCGGTCTGGCAGTGCAGAGAGGACGACTGAACTGCTCAATCAACATACTTCCAACGAGGCATGTAAAAGAAACATCCAGCGTGAGGAGAAATCCGCCCAGAGTGACGACGGAGGCGACTGCCATTTTGGCTCTAGTTGTAGATCCAGGTCTCCCCCAGTGGTCGAAGAGAAGAAACCCAAACTGGAGCAGCATCAGGAAGACCTCCAGAACATTCTGAAGACGATTGGTTTTAGTATGGATGCAGATGACATGTGCAAACTAGAAGAACGTACACAGAAGAGGCTCTATGGGATAGAGAATGAAACCAAACTGAGGTCGGACAGGCCGAGTTCTAGTCCCTCCCGTCATCAGCATTCCCCCAGCAAAACCTCCAGGGATAGCGGAGAACAAACACAAATCTCTGAATACGGTCTACATTTTAGACAGAGAAGCAGAGAGAGCGGAAGTAGAGAGCAAAGGAGAGAAGGAGATGGAGACAACAATATAATTGCTTCCAGAGATGGCTCTACTGGTCGCCATCAGTATCTAGAGAACCCAGAATATCTTGTTACGTATCCTGATGCTGCATGTGAACAAAAGTTAGGACCAATAGAAAGTCAGAGAAGCAAACAAGGACATCAGTTGGAAGGAGACTCAGAGTGCAGAGACTACATTCCACAGTCCTATACCGCTGGACTTCCAGTAGGAAAAAGGCGTCCTTTCTCTTGGCTAAAGGAGCAGCTGAAGTATGTTAGAAAGGAAACTGAGCTCGAAGTAAAATGGTACCCACGCAACTCTGATTGGCTACGGAAGCAGCTAGCAGCAAAGGAACAGTACATTTTGAAGAGACTAGAGCAGAACTCAGACTTGTCACTGAGTGAAGGCCAAACTGGACAGCAATCCACCGTCAATATGGTCACCAAAGCAACATTCCAAACGGAAGAAAATAAAATGCCAGGACAAAAGGAAGGACTAAAAGAAATGCCGAGCAAGGCGAGCAGCATACAAGGAAAGCAGTTGGAAGTAGAGTACACTGACAACATTCCAGAGTGCTATAGACGTGCTCTTCTTCCAGTAGGAATAGGGCGTGATCTCAAGTCACTACAGAATTGTCTATGGTATGTTAGAAATAGTATAACTAAAGCAAAATGTGACCCTGAGTGGCTACAGAAGCAGCTAGAAGAAAAGAAACAGTACATTTTAATGATCATATATCCGAACACCAAGTAACTTCAGTAACTAGTTACCTTCAGTAATATTACTTTTTTCCAAAAGTAACTAGTTCTGTACAAGTGTAGGCCTATATACTGTATATATAACACAATAATATTGTGTTTCATTGTTTTTCAAAGGTTTATAATGCGAGTCTGAACCAGTGTCTGATAAAAAGCTTAGCAATACACTTTAAATCTGCAATTGAGAAAGATTATTGTGTTCAAGTTTCATTCTTTCTGATATACCTGAATACTAATTTGCCTCCAGACCCATATCTTAACACAGTGCAGCTCTCCTATTTCACATTTCAAAATCTTAACAGTGTAGACACTGGACAAAAACATTATGTAAAAGTTGATGTGACGAATAACAGGTTTTCCTTCCCCTTGTATGTTTAGAAGATTTTAGCAGAAGTTTTCTCTTTTGGCGATTTACTTTTCTGCAGCAATAAATGGTAGGGTGTTGTAAAAATAGGTCCTGTCTGTGTGTTTGTTAATTTGTCGTTTCTTGAAATACTTTTGGCTTTCCGGGGCCTCCGTGTCCCCTAGTCACTATTTTTGGTGTGTCTCCCGTGGTGGGCAGATCCAGTATGATATACCGTATTGTCCCGAATATAAGCACTGATTATAAGACTACCTCCATTTTTCAAGACTCATTTGTGGAAAAAGAACATTGAATGTCAAACAGTCTAGATTATAATATGACCCCAGTCTTATATTCAGGCCAATAGGGCAGATGGTATATTTTAAGTTGTATTACTTCATTAAGGGCTGTTTTGTTGATTTTTGTTGATTTAAGTGTATGTCTTTGTTAGATTTTTTTTTGTACCTCGTGAATTGTCATGTTTTTTTTGCTAGTTGTACTAGCCTATTAGCCTGGCTCCAGACCTGAATCGCTACCATTTTAAAAATATGAAGTGAAACGAAATGAAAATTCAGACTCAGTGTCAGGTTAGCCTGTGGTTATTGCTTTTCAAATGTAATACAGTTGAATGATTAAAGTAATGAACACATACGAATGTCAATACAATAATGTGATTAATTTCATGTGTGTGTGTGTGTGTGAGTGTGAGTGAGTGAGTGAGAGAAAAGGGTTTTATTTTTACCAACAAATTTAACTCCCGTCCACATGGTGGCGGTATTTGCAGTTTGAACACCATAGCCATGTTTGCATGTTTGGCTAGCTAAGCTTTTAGCATTCTCTTCCTCTTGTTAATATTTGTATGTGTATGGTCAACGACGTGGTCATTAAAAGTAATCGTTTTTACAAGCACCGTGGAAGCGTATATGTAGCCTCGATACCCAGGCTTTCAGCGTATATGTAACCGCTAAATGTCACCGTTTGACACTATAGCAACGACAGATTGATGTTTCGTTGGAGACAGACACGGAAGAGGACTCACTCAGTTGAGTTGTGTGTTTATTATTTAACTATAGGAAAGTGTACAATAAATGGGGATATGTTTTGATTGAAGTATTTATTAACAGTTTGCAGAATGACAGTACTTTTCAAGCACAATTAACTTAGTAGGTGCCCTTTGAGAACGGTTTTGAAGGAGTCAAGGGATTCGCATGTCTTAATGACTGTTGGTAGGGCGTTCCACATTTTGGTGGCATAGGAGCGAAATTAATTTAGTCCCTTGTTGGTGCCGAATCTGGGACTGGGTTGCACATAGTTTGTTGAACTCCCTCTGGTGTTGTGGGTGTTGACTTCGTTGACATTAAGGTAGTGTATCGAAGGTGTTGTGGTACCAAGTTGGGGTTATTTCTCTCAAAGTTAAAAAAGGATCAATTAACAGATTTAGCTTATTTTAACATTGTTGTAGTTTTCTTTTTGTGTACGTGTTATCTTGGACGTTTGCTGATTTTAAACCATGTTTTCCCCTTGTTTTGTTATGCAGTAATTAATAATCCCTGAACTGGATGGATCCTACAGACTGGCAATTTACACTCACCAGAGACAATGGAAAAGCTTTCATTGATCCAAGACCAAGATGAGATTCCAGGGAAAATACAGAGAATGAATGTCCCGCGTTGTGGTTATTATTCAGTAAAAGACAACAAACGACCACATACCATGATGGGCACTAATGACGATTTGGAGCATCATACACCTTCATCCGACAGGCTGAATTCCAATAATCTTAACCCAGAAATGGTCACATCTTCAGACCCAGATAGCGAACCAGAGGAACTGAGTGAGATAGATAAAGAGTTGGCAAGGAAGAGGAGAGAACTTAAAGAGATTGAGAAGCAAATACTCTGCAAGAAAACTACTACAATTGCTATGAAAACAACAACAGGGCCACCCTTAAAAAGCATCCTAAAAGCAAAGACACCATGTCAGATGACAACAACAGGGCCACCCTTAAAAAGCATCCTAAAAGCAAAGACACCATGTCAGATGATGTTTAAAGAAGACCGGGAAGAGGATCTCTCTAGCAAAGTGGACAGTTCTGTGAGAAATACTCGGCCCTTCATGAATACAGGAGAAAAGGATGTAGGTTTCTCCTGCAGCAAACAGCCTTCAAGTTCAGCCTACAGCAATAGAACACTGAAAGAGAGGGTGGGTGGTATTGTGCAGCGAAGGAAAGCGTGGAGAGACTACTGTACTACTGTAAGTACATTTACTCAAGTATACTTCAGTACAATTTTGAGGTATTAAACTTTACTTTACTTCAGCATTTTTTATTCCTAAATACTTATACTTCTACTCCACTACATCTCAGAGGCAAATATTATCACATAGTTGGTGACATTTAATCATGCAGTTTTTACGGCTCTGACCCTGATGAAGGCTCCATAGCCAAAATAATCTGTCTATTTTTTTTAAATTAATATTTGACCTACACAGCGTACGTTATCTAGTGGTGTAGATGTCCGTATATGTGCATCTGATGGTGTAACAAACTATATTCCTTCCAACTGCTCAGACCTTCTACACTCCAACTGACCACCTTCCACCACCTAATCCTGTGGAGAAGACAAGTTCGTCGACCTTGAACAAAGATGACCATCCCCTAAAACTCAGAATGAAAGCTTTGATGAAAAGGCACCGTAATTCTGGTTTATTGGATTCACATGGGGAGGTTTGTAGCTTTGTTGAACACTTGTTCAGCCTTATCAAACTAGCACTTAACTATTGTACAATTCCTTACCTCCACGTATATATTCATAATGAATACACTCACCACCAGCCACTTTATTAGGAGCGCCTGTCCAACATAACATTAATTAACTCAGCCATGGTATTCAACTATAGTTGAAATTACTAAGCTTGTGAAGTACTGAGAAGTACTGAGAAGCTCACTCAAAGTTTTAATTCCCTGATGCATGCTGCACTCTTTAACAGATAATGATGTTTTCTTACATGTGCCCTTTGGCAGATCCCTGTTAAACCACAACCTCCAAGCCAGAGCCCTACTACAACAGTTGAGGAAAATAACTTGACTGTCAATGGATTCCAGCGTTTCCTCAGTGTACTTAATAAAGGGGTGGACATTGAGATGCTGAATAGAATACTCATTGATCACAATGAGCATCCTCCTACTGCTCAGGGTCTTCTGCATAGTAGTCAGACCCCAGTTGTGAAGGAAAAGTCAGGTGTGTGCGAGAGTGACAGCCAACGAGACTGTCAGTCTCGCAGTGAAGAGAGGAAGACTGAACTACTCAATCAACACATTTCCAATGAGGGGTGTAAAATAAACTTCCAGCGCGAGGAGAAATCTGCCCAGAGTGATGATAGAGGCGACCACCATTTTGGTTCTAGTCGTAGATCCAGGTCTCCCCCAGTGGTGGAAGAGAAGAAACCCAAACTGGAGCAGCATCAGGGAGATCTCCAGAACATTCTGAAGATGATTGGTTTTAGTATGGATGCAGATGACATGTGCAAACTGGCAGAACGTACACAGAAGAGGCTCTATGGTATGAAGAATGAAACCGAACTGAGGTCGGACGGTACAGCTCTGAGCAAAAGAAGTCCTCAGCATGTACGAAGTGATCACAGTCGTTACTCTTCATCAACCTCAGTGTCTGACAGGCCTAGTTCTAGTCCCTCCCATCATCAGCATTCCCCCAGCAAAACCTCCAGGGATAGCAGGAAACAAACACAATGTTCTGAATACGGTCTACACTTTAGACAGAGAAGCAGAGAGAGAGGGAGAGAACGAGATGGAGATAAGAATATCATTGTTTCCAGAGATGGCTCTACTGGTCGCCATCAGTATCTAGAGAACCCAGAATATCTTGTTACCTATCCTGATGCAATGTACAATTCCAATGCTGCTTCTGCAATTCCATCATACACTTCAGTCCGGCACTCAGAGTACAGTGCCTACCACAGTGACACTAGCAACTGTGCTTCCTTGAACTATGGGTCCAATGACATCCCACCACCTTCGTCCTCCTTTCCCCCTGCTTTTTGTAATTATTCAATGACTCCTTTATGTCCCTCTGCTGACACTGGAGCCTTGGATGGCCATGTTTACCCTCATCCATATCTGCCTGCTGGTTGCAACACTGTACCTGGACATTCTCACTTCAACTCAGATCTGTCACTGATCGAGGGCCAAAGTGGACTGCGCCCATTACCTCGTAACCTCCACATCAACCCTCAATGTCAGACAAAACTCACTGATATGAAAATACAAACAAAACAACCAATACATGGACAAGAATCGTCTATTGGGAAGAAGGAGCTAGATATGACAGAGCAGAACTCAGACCTGTCATTGAGTGAAGGCCAAACTGGACGACGGCAGTCAGACCTTTGTTACCTTCACATAATCAATCCTGTCCAGCACTCAGAGTACACTGACTACCATAGAGACACTAGTAACGGTCCGTCCTCAGCAGCTTGGAACGATGTGTCTAATGACAACCCACCTTCGTCCTCCTGTCCCCCTGGTTTGTGTAATTCAATTATTCCGGTACGTCCCTCTGCTGAGACTGGAGCCTTACTTCGACAGGTTTACCCTCATCCACATCCACCTGCTGGCTACAACGATGCACCTGGACATTCCTGCTTAAACTCAGACCTGTCACTGATTGAGGGACAGCAATCTGCCATCAATACGCTCACCAAACCGGAATTGTATGCATTACAAAGCATACAAGGACAGCAGTTCAGCTCAGAGTACATTGACCACATTGCACCGGTCTATAGACGTGTTCTTCGTTCAGTAAAAGGGCGTCCTTTCTCTTGGCTACCTAGTGAGCTGAAGAGGGTTAGGCAGTGGATAGCTCTAGCAAACATTGACACTAAACACAACTATGAGTATCTAAAGAAGCGGCTAGCAGCAAAGGAACAGCACATTTTAATGATCCTAAATCTGAGCTCAGACCTGTCACTGGTTGAGGGCCAAACTGGACAGCAATCTGCCGTCAATAATAATCCTATTTCAGTATGTTCGCGTGCACAGCTGCGTGCAGCACACATGGAGGAAATAAAGAATGAAATAGAGGAAATAAAAGCAAACCTGACGAAAGAGGTGAGCATGATATTTGTATTGTTTTTCTAACTAGTATTTACCACTTATTCTTTGTCATTTATATCTAATGTTTTCACTTCACATGCATTCACTCTATCCTTGCGTTTCTGATGGACATTATAAGGCAGCATGTACATTTTCGTTCTAGTCATTAGAACTTTTAGCTGGCCATACAGTGTATCTCCATATGCTATCTGGAGGCAACCCGTGCTCACCCCAAGATGTCATTGCGTATCTTACCAACCATGTTGACGCAGAGGAAGTGATCAGACTGTAACTTGATTCCCATCTTATTGCCATGCAACTCAAATGACACTGAGTCAGTCAGCCTGTCTTGTTAGTTGTTATCGATGTTTTCTGTTTGGACTCACTGTTATTTTATTACTTGCCATCTCTTATACAGGTTGCTGGTGTGGTGAACTCAGACCTGTCACTGAGTGAAGACCAAACTGGACAGCAATCCGCATACAAAATCCACATGACTTACACAAAAGAAAAAGACAAGAAAAAACAAACAAACAAAACACACCTAGCAGTCAAAAAAAAGAAAACCCCTGGACAACACCCCTCCACACTCTGTTGTTGACACTCGTGGTTATATCATATGTCATGTACAAATACAAGAGAATCCACCATTCCTGAAGTGCCTGGTTCTGGGAGTCTGGTGCAACGCACAGGGGCTGGACCTGGTGAGAGCAGGAGTGGACCTGGTGAGACGTAGGAGGGGCCCGGACAGGAGTCAACCCACAGAGCCTAGTCCTTCCACGCGCCAGAATGGTACCTCCCGGTCCCGGCAGAGTAGTTCAGGAGGAAAGGATTGTGTGGCCCTGGTTTTTCCCTAATGGGACTGATCAAGGGTAGCTACTGGGACGTTTTAATGACCCTGGAAGAAAAGAAAATGACAGAGGAAGGACAAAAAGAAAGTCAGAGAAGTCCCTCTGCTGACACTGGAGCCACCTGCTGGCTACAACGATGTACTACAACTTGATTCCCATCTTATCGCCATGCAACTCAAATTACATTGAGTCAGTCAGCCTGTCTTGTCATCGATGTTTTCTGTTGTTTGGACTTAAAGTGTATGCTTTATTGTACTTGCCATCTTGCATACAGGTTGCTGCTGCTGGTGAGGTGAGCAGGGAAGCAGCATTGAGTGTACAGTATAAGTGTTCACCAAGACATGTACCGGGCCTCCTCACCATGGCCACAAATGGTAACTGACTTGTACCGGGCCTCCTCACCATGGCCACAAATGGTAACTGACTTGTACCGGGCCTCCTCACCATGGCCACAAATGGTAACTGACTTGTACCGGGCCTCCTCACCATGGCCACAAATTGTAACTGACTTGTACCGGGCCTCCTCACCATGGCCACAAATGGTAACTGACTTGTACCGGGCCTCCTCACCATGGCCACAAATGGTAACTGACTTGTACCGGGCCTCCTCACCATGGCCACAAATGGTAACTGACTTGTACCGGGCCTCCTCACCATGGCCACAAATGGTAACTGACCTGTACCGGGCCTCCTCACCATGGCCACAAATGGTAACTGACCTGTACCGGGCCTCCTCACCATGGCCACAAATGGTAACTGACCTGTACCGGGCCTCCTCACCATGGCCACAAATGGTAACTGACCTGTACCGGGCCTCCTCACTATGGCCACAAATGGTAACTGACTTGTACCGGGCCTCCTCACCATGGCCACACAAATGGTAACTGAATCATTGTCTCACAATGCCAGGCCAGAGGTCCCCAGAAAAGAGGTCTGATGCAGCAGGCCTACCGTTTTGTGAACACGCCCTGGTATCTGACCTACCATTATGTTACTGCATTCTGGGTACATTTAGAAACGCAAAGATCAGGGGAGCGCACCCTCCGATAACAATTTAGTCGTTATGCCACTTTTCCCCGCTGCTTGTCACTACTGGCTCACCCGCCAGTGTGAAGACCCCTTTTAAGGGACATGGCGCCTCTGTCCTACTCCCACTGCTCAACATTACCCATTGACGGATGCCGTGCATTGACAAATGCACCCGCCCGGCTCCCCTCCGATGAACACAGATTTTGATTTTGTTTTTGTATAGACACGAAGCCGCCAAGCCCAATGCTGAGGTGGTGAGGAGGTACCTTTTTTTTGTGCTACCTGAGTGCATCGTTGTCAAGTAGGCCGGTGGCCGACGGGCACATACATGTCTAGTATGAATAATGGAACAATCTGAAACGATCTTTATAATGTGTTTTATTTTCTAGTCAACAAGGACGTTGGTGGTGTTTATAGGGTTCGAGCTGTGGACTACTGGGGCAGGCCGAGACCTTACTCCCTCACTGAGAGGTATTTAGAGGAGCTTTAGTTCACTAGCAATTATTGTGGTGGCACCAAAAAAAGAAAAACATGCTACTGTATGTATATTAATTAGGCCAAGTGTCTCAGTATGCCAGGGACACGTCTTGTTTTGTATGGTGTAAAAAATACATCTTTTGTAATCCGTATTAAAAATTGCCTGGATTTA
Organism: Protomyctophum parallelum; assembly: GCF_964188405.1. NCBI lineage: Eukaryota > Metazoa > Chordata > Actinopteri > Myctophiformes > Myctophidae > Protomyctophum > Protomyctophum parallelum. Next base: position 38,478,403 of record NC_139710.1, read on the forward strand.
ATTGACTGTTCTTAAACATTTATTTCGCGTTATAAATGTATAAGTTATAAATGTGTACTTTTACCATTGCACAGTGGATGAGCAAAAGTCAGAAACATTTAACACCTGTAGTCAAAATGATTGCATTTAGCTTAAAAGTGATGCCGGCACAGCAGCTATTAAATGACAAAGGACAATGACAACTGTACATTTCTTTATAAAATGTATTGTCACCACTAACAACCAACACAATAACCAACTGATCAATGCTGATGTTACCCAACATTGTGACAATAGTGGACAAAAGGTGATTCTGTTAATTGTATATTGGCATTCAATTGTATTTGGCATTAATTAGATATTTCTTGTTTTGTATTTTTATAATTGATGGGGGTGAGGTGAGGCTTTGAATTTCATTCCCAGATGTTTGTTATCTTCACATTTTGGGAGCAGTAAATAGGTGTATCTTTGATGGTTGATGTCCTGGGCAGCTGCTGGACAACAACAACCTTCACCAAGTTGACATGTTTAGCAAGCTCCTGTTGAGAGGAAACAAAGAAGAGGGAAAGGGGGATTAGTTTAGATGTTGTGATGAAATACAACCTTTGAAGGTATTTTTGGAAGTATTTGGGTGACTCATAGTGTCATGTGCCCGTGACTCATTCATTGATTAGACCATCACGCTAGCGTTAGGGCAGTGGTTCCCAAAGTGGGATCCGTGGACCCCCAGGGGTCCTTGAGGGAGTTCCAGGGGGTCCCCACCTAAATTATAGTTTGGAACCAAATGGACCCTTATGGGTCTGTAACTCTGAGAGTGTACAAATGGACCCTTATGTGTCCGTTTGGTTCCATTTGTACACTCTCAGAGTTAAATTAACATAGATTTGACATAAATTGGGGGTCCCAGAGACAGAAATTTCATTAAATGGGGGTCCGTAGCCTAATGCATGTCAAACTGGCGGTCCTTGACATTAAACTGGTTGAGAATCACTGCTAGACTGCTTAACCGGCCACATAAGTCCCCTGACCTCATATCAGTCTTAACCGGCCACATAAGTCCCCTGACCTCATATCAGTCTTAACCGGCCACATAAGTCCCCTGACCTCATATCAGTCTTAACCGGCCACATAAGTCCCCTGACCTCATATCAGTCTTAACTGGCCACGTAAGGCCCCTAGCCTCATTTCAGTCTGATATGTCGGTCTAACAGGTCACATAAGTCAGTTGACAACGCGCGTCGTCGCTGTCAAAACAGTAGCCGTGATCAACGTACAGAATGCAGAGATCTTGGTAGGTCAGTAGACTACTGACCTACTGGCTACTGAGAGCATTCAATGCTCTGATTAAATGTGATTTTTGTCTCTTTCAATGCATTGATGGCATTCAAGCTGAGCTGCAGTGTCGGCAAAAGCCATATCATGTATTGTATGTGCATACCGGACTGCAGCACAGGCTGGAACTGTCCGGCCATGCAGATCTCTTCCTGTTTCTCGCGGATGGATCTCTGGATGGCGGGGGGCAGGCCGCGGGGGCTGCGGGAGAAGATCAGGGAATAGCCGTCGTCGCAGCTTCCGTCGTCCTTCAGGGTGCGGCAGGCGTAGGTAACGGCGTAGTTATCGTAGTCTGTGTCGATGACCCAGTAGTTGTCACCTGGATGAGGGGGCAGGGAAGGAAGACGTTTCAGTGTGTGAGTGGGGGGAGGTGTGTGCGCATGTGCCTAGGCCTGTCACAATAATTACATAATCGCCTAATCGTAATTATTTTAAATAATCTCAATTATTTTTGCATAGTCGTCGATCGTTTCCATGTTGAAAAATGTCCATACGTTTTTCAGAAATGGCAAAAATATCAGATCTACAAGCTTACAACGCATCACGAAAAGTAACGTTTGTAAGCTCAATCAACTATTTCTGCTATTTTGTAATTCTTTTGAAAAAAAACAATATAAAAACAAATAACAATATTAAAAATTATTAAATATGTCAGTTATTTCTTTGTATATTTAAGTTAGTTGTCATATCTGCCCCGTGCAGTTTGTGATTACGAAGCCTAAAAGGAAAACGGAAATAGAAATTGTAACGTTCCGATGTTCAATGCAAAAACACAAATCGTCAATCGCAATTATTTGTGCGACAATTAATCGTCAACTTAAATGTGTAATGGTGACAGCCCTACATACACGTGCCTGTCTGTGTGTGCCTAGTCGCTCAGTGTTCAGTGAAAACTACGAGTCGTAGGTACAGTACGTACCGCCACTGGACAGGTAGCTGGCCAGTCCCTGGTAGTTCATGAACATCTTTCCGGGGGTGGCGGGGTCAGGCACAGAGTACTGGGCAGCCATGTCTGCGCACACCACCCAGAATCTGGACGAGCAAAGGAGGGACATTTTCACAAATATTTCTCAGAAATATTTTTTTAAGATTTCTCAACAAGAAAAAAAATACTCGAAGCACTGACTTTTTTAATGAGAGGACTAGTGAGGACTGAGTCATAGTATGGATTTTCGGTGGTGAGGTGACCACCGAACTACAACATAACGTCACAAGCCACGGTGAAGAGCAAACCACCGCCACCGCTCCAGCCCTTCTCTCTGTTTTTACTCACCATACCACCGCTCAACGTTATTTCAGCTCCGGTGGTCACCTCACCACCGAAAATCCAGACTATGAATGAGCCTTGAGTGCTCACCCAAATAGAGTGACCCTGCCACGGGAGGAGGCCACCATGGCTCCGTCGTCACCGATGGTGTACTCGGCCATGATGTTGTCCTGCATGAACAGTCCCTCTGGGTCCTTCTTCTGCACAGCGTACCATTTCCCTGCATACTGCAAACCACAAAAGAACATGCATTGATTGATTGATTGAAATATTTATTAACAGTTTGTAGAATTTACAGTACATTTTAAGCACAAACTCAATACAAAGACTGTCAACTGTGAGTGGACGACCCAATTAAGCATTACACTTGTTTACAACAGGGTCCACATTGTTCAATTCATCAGCATTACAGCATTACACTGCATTATCACAGTTTCTACTAGGGATGTCAGATTAATCGATTTATCGTTAATAGATCAACATTGATTCTCAAAAGGAAATGGAGTATACGCTACAGGCCTATCTATGTGCCTGCATTATTGGTATTGATGGTAATGGTATATGTTATCATTAGCCTGATTGAGGCAACATTCTGTGAATGGATAACAGATTGTTCTTAGCACAATTGATGTGTTTTTTTATTGTTTAAAAAAAGAAACAGCCGTCCCCGACTCTCCGTTGACCATCGATTAATCGTTAATAATATTGAATTATTAGTAATCGATTTTAATTTTGGACACTTTTACTAGTTTCTACAAGATTTCAGTAATGTAACTTTCAAGTCCATCTGTACAATATATTTCCACCAGATAAAAATATCAAGGGTATTGTTATACTACTATTTATTTGCATACAAAATGGATGAGGGAAAATGAATGAAAATAAAATAGTGTTCTTGTAACGTCATTGTAGCAACACTAAAGGCTCATACATAGTCTGGATCTTCGGTGGTGAGGTGCCCACCGAACATGACGTCACGAGCTGCGGTGAAGAGCAAACCACCGCCACCGCTCCAGCCCTTCTCTCTGTTTTTACTTACCACCGCTCAACGTTATTTCAGCTCCGGTGGTCACCTCACCACCGGAGCGGTGGTCACCTCACGTCCTCACCACCGAAAATCCAGACTATGAATGGCTACGTTTACATGGACAGTTAAATCCCCTTTTCATTCAGAATAAAAGTTAAATCCCATTAAAAGTTGTCATGTAAACACCTACAAAAACTTAAATCGGAATGAAAATGGCCAATCTGATTTAAACTTATATCTGATGTAACTGACCGGATTATTCCATTTTTAAATCCTATTGAACACAATTGTGGACACAATTGTGGACTCATGTAAACACTCATTCGGATTTAAGTTAATTCTGGTCTTTCTGCGCATGCTTGTTTCCATAGGGCCTTTCTCGGCCCCACCTCTCTCCCTGTGTTTTAGGATCCAAGATGGCCACAGCACCAGGAGGGGGTGGCCTTACTGGGCTGCGTTCACAAATTCAAGACACCTGTCTTGCGTTTGTCTTTCCAATGGAAGCCCATATGGTTTGACCAAACATTTTGTTTGATGGGGGGCAGGGGGGGGGGGGGGGGGGGGGGGGCAGAACACATGCATCAAAGCTGTGTTCAGACACAAGTCAGGTGTCAGACACAAGGCAAGTGTCTTGAATGCAGCTCAGTAAGGTCATATGTCGACCCCGCCCGCTCACCTCTGCCCCACCCTGTCCTGGTGCTGTGGCCATCTTGGATCCTAAAACATAGGGAGAGAGGTGGGGCCGAGAAAGGCCCTTGGTATGGCCATATTATGCTCTTGTTTTGCGATTAATTAGAAACTAGACATGTTTAATTTCACATCTCTGAGAGCAACCTCACATAGGCTACAGGATACATCAAATATAAAGTAATATGGCATAAAAGTTTTTTTATTATTATTATTATTATTTTGTTTTACCTGAAATGTAGTGGAGTAGAAGTAAAAGTATTGGAAATTGGAAATACTCAAGTAAAGTAGAAATACCTCAAATTTTTACTTTAGTAGAGTACTAAAGTAAATGTACTTATTTACTTTCCACCACTGGACGTAAACATATGCTCCCCGCCCCCCATCCAATCAGAAGCCTTCCCAGCCCCAAACCTGATGTGGAATGAAATAATGGGATTTAAAAGTATTGTCCATGTAAACACTCATTCGGAATGACCATTTCCCATGTAAACACGCAGCAAAAAACTTACATCTGAATTAATTAATTCTGAAGTTTTCATTCTGAATGAAAAAGCCCTCATGTAACCGCAGCCAGTGAGCCTTAACTAAACTCCCTGGACTCACCCTGGCGGGCTCAAAGTCCTCTTTGACCGTGAAGCTGTCGACCACACAGCTGGCGGTGAGGCCTCGCTCCACGCAGGCCAGGAATGTCAAAACCACAGCAAACATCTGGAAGTCCATTCTGGACGGGACACAAAAATAGGCACACTTTAAGCGACCCAGTATGATTATTGCCCCATTTAGGCCTGACGTCGAAATAAAAAAAAATGTCTTCAAAATCCTGACGGTTTTCTGATCAGTGGTGCTCAATATTTCATGTCGAGGACCCCAAAAATTACATGTAATATGCCTCCGACCCCCATCTGAAAATATGTAGTTCCAGGGACCTCCCCAGAAGCAAAGTTTTGAGTTAAAATGTTCACTCTGTAATAATATATATTCAAAGATTTGAGGCACATTTTCACGGTTTTTCAAAAATAGCAGACCTACAAGTTCATAGCACGGCACTCGGTGCCACGCTATGAGCTTGTAGATCTGATATTTTTCAATAGCTATAAAGTATAACATAATGCTTCAAAAACGGGTTCCTGCCTAAAATGGGTTAATATTATTTTTAAGTTGCAACAATATCGTGAAATTCCTGGAAATATTTTGAAAGAAAATAAAATCCAGTTCTGGACTAGGTTTGGAATTTATCAAATGTCCAGGAAAACAAATTTGGATATGTATTGTTTTTGCCTATTGTTTTAGTTAATACAAATCATTTTCCAAAACATGTATAACATTACACGAAATATGAAACATAAGTAGTTTTTTTCCCCCGCCGAACTGGCTGTGTGATTTAAGCCTAATGTGTACCGGTCGTCACAAAAATAACAGATCTACAAGCTCACACCGTTCACACAGTGTGATCCTATGGCCCTCATTTATCAATCGAGTGTAAAATCTGCCACAGATTCGAGTGCAGGTTTCGTAGTACACCCACGTCGCTACGGCATTTATAAAGTGATCGCAAACAGCTGATCCTTCCTTAATTTCGTTCTGACGTTAATAAATGTCACGGCTGAAATCTATCTGGCACACCCTATTAAATCTAGCCTCGCCCTCGTTTTTGCGACATGAACAACGGCAATACGTTTCCTGAAACCATGGTTACATGAAAAAATAGGTTTCTCCCGTGCCTTGCTGCCCGCCTCACCCCCCTCTCTCATACACACGCACAGCACGCACACGCAACTTGCAAGCCCAACTAACTGGTGTGTTGTTAAACAAATAAAGAACGAACACCTGCATGAATTAAATAAAGTTGTAGGCCTACCCTGTCTGTTTCCCTCTCACCTCGCTTGCCTTGCTGTCATGCACGCACGCACCTACATGACACATTAAATAAAGCTGTCTGTTTCTCCTCTCGCTTCGCTTCCCTTGCTGCCCGCCTCACCCCCCACACGCACGCACGCACATATCGCTATTTGCAAGCAACTGTCTCTCTATCACAGTGGTCCGTCCGTGACCAACTGACCAAGTGACCATGCACGTTCGACAGTCTATTTAGATTGCCTCGCAGTCGTTAGTCACTGCAGTGGCCGGGCTGTCAACTGTCATTATATGAATGTGCAGCCAAAACCGTATATAGCCTCATGTGTGGCTGGTGGTGGGCTGGCTGGGTAATATACCTATATCTCCGATGCAGTTCCCACTTGCGCTGGCAGCCTGGCACGGTACATTTGGCATTCGAGTGACGCATCAGGTTTATTATATTGCACATATACCGTAACTCCAGAAAGACATCGGCCTGCTGTAGATTAGGCTACAGTAGGCTATACCACGTTGGGACTCTCCGCAGCTGCATTGCACTATGGCTACTTTCCAACGTCATGGAAATATTCCAGCACAGACAACCCAAATCCTCGCATGTATGCGCTCATGCAAAACACTGTTTAAATGGCTTAAATCAAGCGCGATTTTAATTGTAAAGTTGGAAAGTTCCTACAAATTTCATATGACACAAAGACACATCTTGTAGGTCTATTCCTTTTTTCTTTTCCTTTTCTTTTTTTTTTTTTTACATGTAGCCCATATACATACAGTTTTATATTAACATTTTAGGAGTGAATACATATGATGCCTTTGGCAGCCTCTCAGCTGGTCAGACAATGCTGCTCCGCTGTTCTAGGACAGAAAAACAGGTGAGGACAAAGCGTACGACAGCTGCCGAGCAGACGTGGGTTTTGAACGTTGTCACGTTCAATTACAAGCTTTGCGGGAAATGTTAAATGCCGAAAATGTCGGTAATTTCGGCGTGCGCCCATATTTTGGCGTATGCACGGTTGATACATGAGGGCCTAAGTCTAGGATAGGTGGTGTAGGCTAGCGAAGGATTTAGAATGGAATTCTAGTATTTGATATTCTATGCTTTATTTTTGTTACACTATGCACACCTGTCTTTGGGCATTGCACAGTCATTGTGCTGATTGATTGATATATACTGTACCTGTAGGCCTGGAAAGGTTTTGGAAATTCATTGGTAAGAATGTGTTGGAACCCTGTTATATTTAGTGCATTTCCATAGATTTCTTATCTTTCAATTAACTATACTATTTACTATGTGTCGGTCAATTTTTATGTACCCCGCTAAACAACTGTCTCCCAAAAGGAAATTAATTTGCTGGTGAACTGCACTTTTACTTCACAGTAGCAGTAGTATCTTCCTTTAACTAGACTGCTTTAAGTATTGCATCACATTTAAACAAAAAGTCCCTTGAAGCAGCAACAACAGCTTACCTGAAAGGAGAGTGTAGCATCAAAGTGGCAAAGAAAAAAGTCTAAATTCCAAATTGTTTGTTCTCAACTGTGACAGGAAGCCTGTCTTCGATCCTCTTTATACCTTTTTACTTCTTCAACCTAAATGCAGCTTTTAAATCTATGGCTAATCCAGTTAACCAAATCCTACCTGTAAGCTGTTGACCCTAAGTTCCAGACACTGATATAAGCTTCATGTAATTGTCGTAGGGCAAGAGCAGCCCAATGTTTACATCACACAATGGGTGTTTTTTAGGCATCTGAGTTACTACTTGGGCTTATCAATGTTGGAGGTGGAAAGGCAATTTTCATAATTGGCAAAATATGTGACCATACCATTTACAACTTATAGAAGGTAAAAAAAATGCAAAATTTCATCATGCTTTATGTAGGCTACTAGCATGTGACATGTCAAACTAGGGGGTTTTCATGATGCTGGATCCATTTCCAAGCATTAGTTTTGCAAAAAGAAAAACACTCATTGGGCTAAAAAACGGCTATTGCCGTCATCCTAAACTTATTTGCCATTTCTTTGCATACTATTTTGGGAAAACATTTTAAAATAGTTCAACTAGCCATATACATCGACAAGTTGTGAGCTATAGCTAGATTGGCTATGTTAACTATTTTAAAAGGATTTAAAAAATAGTAAAAAAAATTAAATTAGTTTAGGGATGAGTGGCGCAAGATATGTATTTGCTCAGACAATATGATGTAAAATTCTCCATCCATCCTACACAAACGTAGGACAATGTTTTAGAAAATACACTCAAAGCTGGATATAAAATAAAAATACATGTGTAAATGCACTATATAAGTAAGTAGCCTTGCCGAGCCATGAGGCCCATAGGGCAGGAGCCTATCTTCTGTCTCTGTAGCGTGAGGCAGCTTGATGTACAAGTACACCCCCTGGACATGACGCTAGTATGTCACACTATATACTGTACTGTATACTGTATGTACAGTACATATACTGTACTGTATATAGGACTACATTTTGATAAAAATGTCAATGCCATATCTCATTACAGTATGTATGTATGTATGTACACTTTATACAGTTACATTATTAACTCATTGATCAGTTTACAGTAAATGCATGTAATCAACACTTATTTAAATAATCAACTAATGCAGGGTTTGATTTTCCGACATCGCAATGTGATGTTCATATTTGTCATATGAAGTATACTGTGTATAAGGCTTATGTATTTTATAAATTGTACTCATTCAGTTCCATGTGTTACATGACCTTGTACAGACATATTGTCAAAATGTGTCAGTACTACTTACTGTACAGTAGTGCTTACTGTACTGTAGTCATATTGTCAGTACCGCTGTTCTGCTCATGAGGTTAGGTATCTAGTGCAGTGGTTCCCAAAGTAATGATAGTTTGGAACCAAATGGGCCCTTATGGGCCTGTAACTCTGAGAGTGTACAACCATTTGTACAGTCTCAGAGTTAAATTAACATAGATTTTACAATATGAATTGGGCTCTAGGAGATAGAAATGCCATTAAATGGGGGTCCGTGCAAACCGAGGGTCCTTGAAATTAAAATGGTTGAGAATCACTGCGAGAGCCGTAAACATCTTATCTTATGGGGGTCCACGGACTAATTAGTGTCAATTTGGGGGTCCTTGACATGAAAAGGTTTGGGAACCACTGATCTAGTGCACATACAGTAGATGACACAATCAGTAATGTACAGTACCGCGCTAGTGCCATATACATGTATACTAATACAGATCTTACAATCAAAAGGCGTATTCTCCTTTTGAGGAATGCTTTTGAACGGTCCAACAAGTAAGCTCTCCCCATAACACAGCATGTATTATTTAATTTTTTACTTACATTTTTTATCCCACGATTTTGTAATCCATTTTTTCACCCACTGTCAATTATCTAATGTAATCCTGGGCGCTACACTTCCTCTGCCAACCTGGGGTGGCAGCGGACTGACCTCATGCTTTCTTCTGTGCATGAGGAGTCCAAGCTGCTTTTTTTTCACCTGACAGGGGAGTTTCCCCGGCCGGACGTAGCGTGTGGAAGAACCAGTTCCTTTCCCCTCCATCAGGCGCCCCAGCTGGCCAGGGGGAGGTAGTTTAGAGACCAGGATTACAGCATGTTTTTGTGAAGGTACCTACCCTATAGGGGACACGGAGAGAACAGGCAAACTCCACACAGAAAGGCCCTTTCGCCAACCCCGCCTCGGGGCGGATTGGGCGCTGATGGCGCAGAGGAGGGAACAGGCCCACAGTGGGAATCGAACCCAGGACCTTCTAGCTGTGAGGTGACAGCACTACCGACTGTGCCACCATGACCCGCAGCATGTATTATTAACAAGATACTTTCATTTTATAGTAAATACTGTAACTTAGTAGTGACTGATTACATTTGGAACATTCTCATTACTTTTTACCAAAGTTTCTATTTCAGAACATTTAACGAGTTTTATTTACAATACAATATTTCATCTGTGAAAACTACATGTACTAGCATAATTGTCTCCACCAGGCCGAAGGCATGTGGGGAGAGTATGTTTTGCACTCCGTCCGTCCGCGTGTCCGTCCGTCCGTCCGTCCGTGTGTGTGTCCGTCCGTGTGTCCGTGAACAGCTAATCTCGGCCACCGTTAACCCGGTCGATGCCATATTTTGCACACGCACTCCCTGGATGCCAACCATGAACCTCTGCCCCAAACTTTCCAGAACGGCCTGTTATAGCGCCACCAGGAGGCCGCTTTGTGCAAAACAAGTTTTTGCACAGTACACCTACAGATTTTGTCCAAACATCACGCAAATTGGTACACAGTCTCTCTAGAGCCATTCAACGAAACGGGTCTTTCAGATTTATCAGACTCCATCCTGATTGCTTAAGATTGGCTTCCAAAGTTCACAGGAGTGCTCAGTTTCAAACAAAATGCTGCAAATCATGAACACATCGCGTGATTTCCGTGAAATTGTGCACCCACATTCCCACTAGGCCGAGGACGAAATGCCACATGAACAATTTCAACTCAGCCTCAAGGTGGCGCTATAACTGGCCGAAAAGTGTTTTTACCTCTAACTGCACGTATCTGTGGATAACCTGGTGGAGACCTGTGCCCGGAAGGGCACTTTTTCTAGTTATAATTGAAAAACAACCAACAATAAGTAGGTAAGTAAGTAGGTGTACGTCATTTGAAGCTTCATCCAACTTGATCAGGTTGATATCAACTAACCCAGTGGATCCCAAACTTTTTCATGTCAAGAACCCCTAAATCGACATGTATTAGCCCGCAAAAGAGATGATTTGTATTATGGTTCTAGCGGTGATTGTCTCCACCAGGCCGAAGGCATGTGGGGAGAGTATGTTTTGCACTCCGTCCGTCCGCGTGTCCGTCCGTGTGTCCGTGAACAGCTAATCTCGGCCACCGTTAACCCGGTCGATGCCATATTTTGCACACACACTCCCTGGATGCCAACCATGAACCTCTGCCCCAAACTTTCCAGAACGGCCTGTTATAGCGCCACCAGGAGGCCGCTTTGTGCAAAACAAGTTTTTGCACAGTACACCTACAGATTTTGTCCAAACATCACGCAAATTGGTACACAGTCTCTCTAGAGCCATTCAACGAAACGGGTCTTTCAGATTTATCAGACTCCATCCTGATTGGTTAAGATTGGCTTCCAAAGTTCACAGGAGTGCTCAGTTTCAAACAAAATGCTGCAAATCATGAACACATCGCGTGATTTCCCTGAAATTGTGCACCCACATTCCCACTAGGCCGAGGACGAAATGCCACATGAACAATTTCAACTCAGCCTCAAGGTGGCGCTATAACTGGCCGAAAAGTGTTTTTACCTCTAACTGCACGGATCTGTGGATAACCTGGTGGAGACCTGTGCCCGGAAGGGCACTTTTTCTAGTTCTCAACTATTTTCATTTCAAGCACCCCCAGTTTGACATCTACGGTATGGACCCCCCATGTAATGGCATTTCTATCTCGGAGACCCCAATTAATATTGTAACATCACTGTTAATTTAGACCAGTTAGGGTCCATTTGTACACTGAGTCCATTTGGTTACTATCATTTAGCTGGGGACCCCCTGAAACTCCCTCAAGGACCCTGGACCCCACTTTGGCAACCACTGAACTAACCAATATGGACGGTTACGATGCTAAATTGTGATTGTAATGCTTGACTTATACCCAGTTGAAAATAGATCTGCTGTGGCTCACATCGCGACACGTTAAGCTTGTAGCACAAACTAAGTCAAGGTTACGTACATTTGGTTGTTTATGCACGAACTAAGTAGCCTAGAGTTCAAAGTTAAGTACATACTTGGTTGTTTATGTTGGTGATCAAGCAATTGAAGGCTATTGTACGGTTCCACATAATGTGTTCTGAGAAATATGCTTCTGTAACCAAATACATCAAATGTGAAGGTGGCATACATTTTTTAGAGCCGGAACAGATAAAATATCTTCTTCTACTTTAACCCAAAATTATGAATACTGCAAGTAAAGAACATTGATTTTTATATCAAAAGATGTTAGGTATCAAAATTCAACCACTGATGATTATCCTGAGATATGACTTCAACCATGAAGCCAACATGTCAATTTAGTATGTGTACTGTACACACACACCCTCTTGCCTGCTACAGTAAGTAGTACACCCATATCCGAGCATCAATTAGTAATCAAAACTTCAGTAAAAAATAGTGACCATGTAGTTCTATTGTTTTTATTTTGAGTACAAACATGAACTAAAAAAAAACCCACTATTTGTACAGGTTGCAATATTACAGAGCTGAATCAAAGCATCAAGTTGTGTCATGTCAATAACGGAACGGCCCATGGTGGGACAGTGAGTGGCAGGCCAGACGAGGAGGTACTATGCATCTTCAAAAGGTAAGAGTGAACACATCCACAATGAAAGGGATATAATTGACCTGATCTTCACCTCAGTGCATCACAGTAAGAAGGACCACAAAGAGAGGTTGAAAGTTGCACGACGACGATGTGGGAATCTTCATGCTGAAGAAGCCCAAGCTCTTCTCCTGGTTCATTTCAGAATGGTATCTTCACTTGCTGTAAAGATAACCCAAAGAAAGAAAAAAAGATCAGATTATAATTTATAATAACTATTTATATAGCACCTTTCCAAGTGCTTTACAGATAACAATAGCAGTAAAAATACAATAAGAATCAATTAGTCTATGGACCCCCCATTTAATGGCATTTCCATCTCGGAGTCCCCAATTCATATTGTAAAATCACTGTTAATTTAACTTACGAGTGTACAAATGGAACCAAATCCATTTTGTTCCATTTGTACACCGAGTTACAGACCCATAAGGGTCCATTTGGTTGCTAATTTATAGCTGGGGACCCTCAAGGACCCCTTTATTTCTACAGATGCAACAAGCTATTACTTAGCTAGAAAGCACGTCAGGTGCCATCTCACCTGAAATGTTACACATAATTTCACTTTCAAACAATGTTTGGGATAATTTTAACTCCGGCTACTCAGGCTTTTGTGAACACCCCAGACAGTTTTAAGTTGCTTGATTCAGTATTTAGATATTTGATATTCATTTCCAACAGACACGCACCCGCACGCAAAACAAATACAATGTTTGAAAGTGAAATATCCCTTTAATAACACTGTTGGGTGCCTAGGAGAACCCCATAAGATAATCTTTACGGCTCTAGCAGTGATTATCAACCATTTTAATTTCAAGCACCCCCAGTTTGACCTGCATTAGTCTACGGACCCCCATTTAATGGCATTTCTATCTCTGGGACCCTCAATTATATTGTAAAATCAATGCGAATTTAGCTCAGAGAACCAAACAAATGGAACTAAATGAACCCTAACGCATCCATTTGTACACTCAGTTACAGACCTGTACACTTGCCTTTAAAAAAAATCCCTCACATGTATTATTTATTAGTTTTATAGCTAAAATTAAACTCTCAAGGACTCCTGGGGGTCCCAATGGTTTGCAGTATGCATTGCTTCTGTTCAGCTTCATGAGAAGAATAGAAAGCTGTGCTGCATCTAGTATTAAGCAGAATAAGACATTTCTTGACTTTGACGATTGATGCTAACCCTCTGCGAGCGCTTTGGCAATGCGCTCTTTCTCCTCTCGGATCTTCCTTTCTTCCTCCTCGACCCTCCTCTCCTCAGCAGCGATAGGCTTCAGTTCATCTAAAAAGGGTATTCAATTAAAGACTCCATTTTACAGGTTTTCCCAAGTGACCGATTATTCAGTTGTAATCTGGTTACTTATATTATTATCTATATAGTTTATATAGACTATAGAGCGTCGCAGTCCCAGTCCCACCCCCTTTCGTGACGACGACTGGCCCAGGAAATAATTCTTCATTCATTTTTCTCAGACGTTTCAAAAAGTATTTATTTAAAGACCTTTAAAGCCGCGGACAAAGCCAACTCGGATCGTGACAAATCATGACAACACAATATTTTGGGCCGAACAAATAATTACAAAGAACAAAAACAAAACAAAAAGTCTTGTACCCTGCCTTTTTTTTCTTCTAATTATTTGTTCAGCCCAAAATATTGTGTTCGTTATGATTTGTCACGATCCGAGTTGGCTTTTTTTTCGAGGCTTACAGATCTGTAAATAAATACTTTTTGAAATGTCTGGTGGTAAAAATGCATGGGGAATTATTTCCTGTGCCAGTCGTCGTCATGTCAAGGGGGTGGGACTGCGACGCTCTATATAACATGCATTTGACATGTTCACTCACTGTTGATCATGGACATGCATTATGTGTTGACTAAATGTGTTTTTACAATGTTTTTGACATGCGTTTCACAACATCATGGGTTCCCATATTGTGTGTTGACAGACTGTAAGGGTGTAGGGCTGTAGGTAGGCTATAGGCTACTGTATATCCATTCAGAGACCCAGGTGTACAGTGCTAATTGCAGAACCTCCTGTGGTTCAGTCTTGTCGCTTTTATGACACCCCATACTCCACTCATACTATTCCAGAACTAATCAAAATCATGGCAAATACAAAACTCCTTGGTGACTCCTTCCTTGGTCACGTTTTGTTTGAAATCCTAGTTTAGGAATAAATATAATGTTTTGGAAAACAGTGAATGTAGCTACTGTACCAACTTAGCCCTGGTTCTTTCGTATTCATACGAGAGTCAAGGCGTAACTGCACCCTGTTTTTTGCGCTCGCTACATTTACAAAGAATCCGTATATATAAACATTCGGATTACAAATATAAAGTACTCACAATTTGTCCCACGGGTGTTAGTTAGTTGCTGCTCCAGCGATTAGAATTGCTTCATCCCGCGTTGTTTAATAAAAAGCATTTTTATCCGAGCTGTTATTTTGCCATTGGCTTTCAACTACGCGCCCCTATCGGTCGGGAGGAGGGTGGCACTCGGTGTGTTCGATATAGGTACGCTGACCGCCCTGCCAATACAGACTAATAGGCGAGTGCGCTCCCGGTGTGCAACTGTGAATTTCCCAAACGAACCCCATTTGAAAAAAGTAGCCGGGGCGCTCGGATAAAAAATGCTTTTTATTAAACTTTTTGATTGATTGATTGAAATATTTATTAACAGTTTGTAGAATTTACAGTACATTTTAAGCACAAACTCAATACAAAGACTGTTAACTGTGAGTGGACGACCCAATTAAGCATTACACTTGTTTACAACAGGGTCCACATTGTTCAATTCATCAAAACATTTAGAGACATACAAATAGACACTTCTATGTAGCTAAAGAACAGAACAGGAATTCATCATATAGGAAGCAAAAAGGGAAAAGATACATATACAGTGAGGGGAAATGGGGTGGGGGGGGGATTCAGATTTTACAGCAACGCGGGGTGCAGCAATTCTAATCGCTGGAGCAGCATCTAACTAACACCCGTGGGATAAAAAGTGAGTACTTTATATTTGTAATCCGAATGTTTATATATACGGATTCTTTGTAAATGTAGCGAGTGCGAAAAACAGGGTGCAGTTACGTCATGACTGTCATGATAATCATCATGGCAGTCATGTATCAAGGCTAGTACCAATTTAGCTTGAATACTCTGTGTGTGTGTGTGTGTGTGTGTGTGTGTTAGACTAGTAGTACATGCTGTACCAGGTTGAACGTTATCTCACCATATCGTCTCTTTCCATAGACGATGCCAGCAATAAGAGCTGACCACCTTGCTGTCTGTTGCAGAGAAAACGACACAAATCACTACTGAATCAAAGCGAGACATGAGTTTAGTAATAATAATAACGGGTAAACTAAACGATACTATTAATAGCTCAAATAATCCTAGAGAAATGATGTGAGAGAAAACACATTTCTGCTGTAATGTTATGGTTATGCATTGAATGGATTTTAATACTTTGCATGATCTCCACCGTCCACACACACACACACACACACACACACACACGGTTAGCATTAGTTCGGTAGCTATCTCGCTGCAGCAAAGTCTGTTTGCAATTATTTTTTCGCAACACAATAAATTCACCGTATTGGAATGAAGTTTAAAAACCAACCTTGATCAAGGGCGACACTGCAACAGGAGGTGCCATTGTTGTAGGCCTATTGTGTCAGTGTTATGTGATGTTAGCAGCACGTCCTCTCCGCTCTGCAACCACAACAACTAGAGGTGACTTTACTTTACGTTACGTGTTAGGAGGGCGAGGGATTATGGGAACATTTGGGAAACCCATGGCTCCGCTGGCGTAAAGAATAAAAGATCTACAAGCTATAACAGCCCAGCTATAAAACTAACGAATACAAATAGAAAGAAAAACATATTTTGTAAAGGCATACATCAACGATGTGTCATATTATAAAATTGGTAGGAAGTATGCATAAGCAATTAAAATCGCTCAATTAAAATAAAGATTTATACAATATATATATATATATATATATATATATATATATATATATATATATATATATATATATATATATATATATAAAATAATATAAAATTGTAGGTTATATATATATATATATAAAATTGTAGGTTTATTTATTTATTTACATTGTAATTATATGAGTAAATGTATACTTTGGAAAATGGTACGAGGACACATCATTATCAGACCCTGCATTGCTATAATTATTTAATGACTATCCAGTGGACAAAAAAGTTTAGCCAATGGTATACAACCTAGACCGATACACCTACTGCACGTAAACAGAGCTGCTAAATACGAGTTTTTTGTTTTGTTTTTTTGTATACTATTTAAATAGTCTTGAGGGGGAAAAATGCTGCTATTTGTCATAAAATGACTGGAAATAAATGCTGCTATTTGTTTCAAAAAAGCTTTATGTGACATAGCTCTGTTTACAAAATGCTGTACCCCCCCCTCCAACTATATAACCACATGTCTGAAATATGAAAGTCAATACCGCCACCATCTGGCGAAGATAGGTTAGGAAGACTGTAAAAAAATAAAAGGACCCAGGGATGACTAATCACGTGATATCAGTGGCACAGGGCGCCTGAGCATTTGAAGCATAGCAGCCCCTCAGCAGCTGATCTGATCTCTGTCTCTCATTCTCTGTCCGTGACTCCGTGTTGAACTAATTCAATTCAACATGGCTAAGTTGTTTCCCTTTGTGTCATTTACTCACCCGCTGCTTCTCCTTTTCTTGTTAGATGTGCTACAGGCTCTGCCAAGCAGCTATTTACAGGTATAGTAGTGGAATGTTTCTTATAATGTTGTTGTTGTTAGTGTTGTTGTTTACTTAAACCGTTTTGTTTAGTGTTTACTTTACCTCCTTTGGGTATCAAAGTATAAGTGCACTTAGCTCTGGTCCATAGCCTTAAGTTCTACTGCTTCAAGGCAATGGACCAGAGCTAAAGTGTACTGTCTATAAGTGTGGAAACTCCAATCCCAAATCAGCATCTTAAATGTGGTCTGGTAGCCCTGAAACATGACTGTCATAATCGTGAAGTACGAGCATCATGTGAACCATGGCTAGTGGTCTGGAAGCTTGTTGGCATGCATGTTGTAACACAAGTCATTGTTTTATTGAGTCAGACTTCATAAAAGAAATCCATGGCAGTCTTGATGCAAGGCTATATAACATTGCTAAAGGAATGGTATATGTTTTTGACCAGCTAGCAGCTAAAAAGTGTTGTCATCTATTTGAAGTTTGATATCATATCAAACCCAAGTATAAATTCTGAACTGAACCATTAACTGTTTCATTTTTTTTGTCAGTCTCATGGGGGCCACAGGCACAGATTGAAGACTGACCATGAACCCAAGTTCACAGAGAAGTACTTCACCCAGATCCTGGACCACTTCAACTTTAACAGCATGGGAAACGGCACGTACAACCAGCGTTACTTAATTACAGGTACAAAAAAGTCTCTGGTATACTGGTGGTTCTCTAACTTCAAGAGGGGGCTCCCAAAATTACATGCTTTCCTGGTTTTAATGGGGGGGGGGCACAGTCGGTAGTGCTATCACCTCACAGCTAGAAGGTCCTGGGTTCGATTCCTGTTGGGCATGCTGTGGGCGCTGGGGGCATGTTCCCTCCTCCGTGTCATCAGTGCCCATACCTGAGGCGGGGTTGGCGAAAGGGCCTTTTCTGTGTGGAGTTTGCATGTTCTCACGTGTCCCCTAGGGTAGGTACCCTCACAAAAACATGCAGTAATCCTGGTCTCTAAACTACCTCCCCCTGGCCAGCCGGGGCACCTGATGGAGGGGAAAGGAACTGGTTGGAATAACGTGTTCCTTCCACGCGCTACGTCCGTCTGGGGAAACTCTCCCCTGTCAGGTGAAAAGAAGCAGCTTGGACTCTTCATGCATAGAAGGGTGCATGAGGTCAGTCCGCTGCCCCCCCAGGTTGGCAGAGGAAGTGTAGCGCCCAGGATTACATTAGATAATTGACACTGGGTGAAAAAATGGGTTGCAAAATCATGGGATAAATATATATATATATAATGGACATACTGGGGTGGGATTAGGGAGCAGAAAACATACACGTTTGCCTCTCATAATTAACAATCCTCACCAATCTTTTCTGTTTAGACGAATATTGGCAGAAAAGCTATGGGCCCATTTTCTTTTACACGGGCAACGAGGGCGATATCTGGGATTTTGCTCTCAACTCTGGATTCATCACGGAGCTGGCTGCACAACAGGGGGCCTTGGTCATATTTGCCGAACACGTACGTAAGACATGTGTGTCTGCTCTGCTACACAGTAAAATCTCCCATGCTAATTTAACTCTGGACAGCGTACGAATGGACCAAGCAAGGTCAATTTTTTTCCATTTTCACACTCAGAGTTACAAATGGATAAATTAACACTCACTGAGTAGATTAGGTAGGTATTGCAATCAAACAATTGGATAACTGCATTCTAAAAATCTATTCAGCTGCTAAAATCACGATCAAACAAACAAAGTAGGACGTTTCCTACATTGTCTGAGTCACTGAGTCATGAAACTCATGTCTTGTGGCTGTTACTCATAATATCCTTCAGCATTCAAGTAGTGCTGCACGATTCTTGCTCAAATGTGAGTCTCGATTTTCCTCCACAAAAATGTTGATCACTATTGTATTATTATTTTTCCCCATGAAAATATGTATTGTCTTTAGTCTGTAGTTGCTGAGCAATACTACATTCAAACTTCTCTTAAAGTCTCTCTCTTGTAGCAAAAACATAAGCGTAACTAAAATGAATTGGACAGCCAACTACAGTGCTGCACGATTCCTCCTCAAAAGAAATGAGATCACGTAGGTGTCTGAATCTAGATCTCAATCTTTTTTCTATTTAATAATTGTGCAGCACTACATTCAACCTAATCTCGCTTCACCAGGCTTTCCACCTCGGAGGAAAGCCTGGTCTGTTACAAAATTGCTGTGTGAACCGGTCTGGAGCGGATTCTATAGATGATATCGCTACGTCATGTTGTAGTATTGTTTTGTAGTCATCGGGCAGGAAGAATCATCCGGAACTTCCTTTTCCCTCAAACCGGAAGAATAACAATAAAAGCTCTCGTAGCCTGCTGCTTTTATTGAGAAAAATCGGTTTGAGGGGAAAGGAAGTTCCGGATGACTGATGACTACAAAACAATGATTACAACATGACGTAGCGATATCATCCTGATGACTACAAAACAATACTACAACATGACGTAGCGATATCATCCTGATGACTACAAAACAATACTACAACATGACGTAGCGATATCATCCGCTCCCGACCGGATCATAAACCCGAAAAGGATACATTCAACCTGACTTTATACATAGTGCATGCATGTGTACTTGATGCCTGACCAAAGTTGATACCCTCCCCCTTCCCCTGACAGAGATACTATGGCAAATCACTCCCTTTTGGACAAGAGTCCTTCAATATTCCAGAGGTCGGCTTGCTGACGGTGGAACAGGCATTGGCTGACTACGCTGTTATGATCAATGAGCTGAAATGGCAACTGGGTGCCACAGAATGTCCCGTCATTGTATTTGGTGGCAGGTAAGAACTCTCACGTTCTTAACATTTGATGCCACACTATAGGTCCAGTGTGAGTGCACTGTTAAGAGTAATTTAGGCCTGACCTCAAAATTAACTTTACTGAAATAAATATTTTCTCGATTCTTGAAAAATAGCAGGCCTACAAGCTCGTAGCGCGTCACTCGGTGGCGGCGCGCTATGAGCTTGTAGATCTGCTATTTAACACCAAGAGGGGTTCCCGCCCAAAATGGGTTAACTCATCCAGTGCCACAGGTGGATACCAGTTTTCGCCCTCGTTGCCACCGAAGTCCATTATAAATAAAATAAAGAATTTGTAATAAAATCGTGCATGTAATGTGAATATCATCACCTGAACACCAGATAGAGGAATTTTCGGAATTTTGAATCATGGCGATGATTTTATTGGCTGAGCACCCCCATAGCGATGATTTGATTGGCTGAGCAAAGTACGTAATGAGGATAAAATGTGAGGGCAGAAAAGTGAGCACGCAAATTGTGATTGGCCGGAATGAGATGACGTATGATGAAAGGACGCCCCTCACTTCACACAGGTGTGATTTCTTTTTAATGTAGTCCTGCTATGAGAATGCAAAATAGACCTATTTTTTTAAATAACAGGTGTTATTTATGCCTCGTCTGATTCAATTCCCATGGTTTTGGCAATGCACAATGTAATGTATACGTATTGAATGTTTTGAAGAGAACAGATGCACTCCACCATAGTGTAGCGTTCCTTGACCCCTTCAAGAAAATGCCTTTTGCGATCAAATGATAATCGTTGAATGACTCTTTCTCATCTCTCCACTCCAGTTATGGAGGAATGCTGTCCGTCTATATGAGATTGAGATATCCAAACATAGTGACCGGGGCTCTGGCTGCTAGCGCCCCCATCTTGTCAACGGCAGGGGTGGGAGACGCCGGACAGTTCTTCCGGGATGTTACGTCTGTGAGTGGGAACAAGTGTAACCAAAAAGAGGAATGGGACCTATAGAATAGGGTTTAATGTATATTTAGCTGTTTCTCAACAACCGAAAAGCTCTATTCCTAGTAAATACCAGACCTGAGTCACAACCATATAGTGTGGTACGAGGTGTATTTCCGTAGGATTTCTTTGCTAAAAGTGATTTTTTTGCTTTGTTGGCTTTCATAGGGACCAAACTGTTAGAAAACGATGGGGTTCAAATTTTCCCAACCCCCCCCCCCCCTTATTTGGGACCTCCCATAATAGTACGCCAGACAATTAATGTCCGATTTTCATAATATTAGGGTTGTATTATAGGTTTCTAAATATTCTGAGTTGATTTCTTACACTTGAAAGTAGCCAGAATAATCTTTTCTGACTTTTGGTTGGGGTTTTTCTTCACCCGGGGCCCCCCGGACTCATCTCAGTACTCATTACATTCCTCGCTCTGCTTCCAGAACAATGTCAAATTAGATAATAATTTAAGCATTAAAAGTTTTTATAGCTGGGCACTGATTACAAAAAGGGTAGTAGTTGGGTCTTCCACAGGGTGCCGGGACTAGTTTTGCCCCTATTCTTGCACCCATATATGTGATTTGCAAGTATTTCGAATAGTATTAGAATATCTTGCGTTTATGTAAAGTACTTTGATAGTTTATTAGTATTCTACCATCATTGTTGACAGATGTTACTGCAGGGAATAAAGGTATTGCAACTTCTCACTTTGGGCACGCAGAACGTGTCAATTTCACACACTGCGCTCACACTAACAACACAACACACACAAACCTATCCTCTTAAAGAGCCCATGGTCAATTATGACTAATTATTACAATACATTATTTGCAGGATCTATTCATCTTCGTCATCATCGTCTTGAATGTCCTCCCTAATAGTGTTGACACAGTCTCCACCATAGCATTTGCAGAGAGGAGTGCAACAGAGGTTATTGTTTGAGCAGCTGCACTGTCCCTTGCAACCTGCTTTGCAACCACATTTGATGAGCTCAAGTACTGCCTTTGGAGCAGGGAGGGCAAGACACCTGACTGGAACATACCCTCCACTATCTGAATTCCATCCATTTTGTTCGTTTGGTGCAAGCTCAGGGCAATTTGTCAGGTATGAATGACTTATTTGCATTGTAAACACGGCATGCAAAATGCTCCAATGACTCCAATTGTGATGGAAGCTTGCCGTTAACAAGCTCAGGAGGAATGGAACCCATTCCAAGGTCCTTGAAGCAATTATTGGCAGGATCATCAAGCCTCAAGTAGGCATTGACCCATGTCTTCTTGGAGATTCCAACTAATTTTCCTCCCCAGTCAGCACCAGAAAAATTGTGTAGGCCCAGGAAAATTGTGTTGGCCCAGGAGGAATGTCATTTTTTGCCCCATATGACACAAGCGCTGATGAAACCAGACTCTTCAATAGTGTGTTCTCTTTGAACAGATTGCCTCCACAGTGCAACTCAAATCAATTTACATTGCTTGAGAGCATTTTCTCTTGACCTCTCCTGAGAGCTGATAATGTTCTTTCCTTGAAGACCTGGAAGCTTTTGGGAAGCTGTTGAGGTACTGATTCACTAGACCAGAAAGATGAGGTGTGGTAGTGACTAGTCGGTCCAGAGCTGCTTCATCTCTAGTGAGTCCAACCATCCCACCATGTCCCTTTAGCTTCTTGATTTCCTGCTCAAGGGCTTGATCTGTGAAGAGATGAGTGAACTGTAACTTTGCCACCACAAATTCACCTGATTTCAGTGCGTTCCATGTTTCTGGGTCATCCTGTTCAAGAGCGTTCATTTGGGAAAGATAGACTGGCATCAGTCGAGCATATTTAAGGAGATCACGAGCAAAGAAATACTTGATAAGTTCCTCTAAGGATGACAAGTAGCCCTCCCAGTCACCTGACCGACAACAGAAAGACAAAGAGAAAAGATAGACAGCAGCAGCCTGGCTGATCTTGGCTGATCTTTATTTAGCAGCAATATTTGCTACACTTGGGTCTGAGGCACCTTACTTTGAAAATAGCTGATCTACAAGCTCAAACTACAACCTTGTAGATCAGCTATTGTTGGCTAAAGTTCTCCTTGGAAAAGGGATGCTATGGTTCAAGTGGTTTAATGTAAAAAAAGAAAAAAAGTTCCTATCCCACAAATGATTTGGTGGGCCCCTGTATAGTAACTCTGAGGAACAGAAACGGGGTGGGGGTCGGGAACATTTGAACTCCTACGGGAGCTGTTTTTTTGACGCCTCGTACCACACTAATACTTGGACCGCCTTTGTACCAAATCTCTTCGGCAAAAATAGCCAATCTACAAGCTTTTAGGTTGGCTATTTTTGGCGAATGTTCTCCCCAGAATAAGGGCCGTTGGAGTTAAGACATACAAGATACAACAAGGAGCTACAACGGAGACATCTGTGTTTTATGGTGTCAGGATCGGAAGTAGTATTTTGCAAATGGGCACATTTAGTAGTGAAATTGGCTTGCTCATCTATACAAATACATACAGAGCACAGTGTATATTTAGTCTGTATGTGTTTGTGTGCATGTGTGTGTTCTACAAGTTCTAAATAGAAGATGAATTACTTTGAAAATGCTGTATTATATGATCATAATAATAATAATGTCTTTGCCTGCTGGATTTCCTCCTCCAAAGGATTTTGAGAACTACGCCCCAGAATGTAAGGACGCTGTGAGAGGAGCATTCCAGCGTCTACAGGACCTGGCCGTACACCAAGGTAAATGCTTCAATCGGCTAAGAATCCCTACAATAGTACCTTAATCCAAAGGGCTTTGCAATGTGCATTACACTGTAACGCACATCGTAACCGTTAGTTACATTCACGCGCACAATCTCCACACCCATGCAAGAAATGGCCTCGCGTAGCCAGCCTTCATCTGCCTTTGCAATGCATATTGCCCCAGGCAGATTTAGTCTGCCCCCTGTCAATTGTGGGAGGAATTCACGGCCGAAGTGGCGACGACCCAAACAAGTTTCATAATACTAATCTAACACTGAGAGGCCACTAATATCCACGCAGTAATATTAGTATTGCGACGCGAGGCTATGCAAGCAAGACATGACCCTCATTAGGGGGGGAAGCCAGAAGGAGCTGGGAATTGAACCATAGAGTCATAGTAATATCCCCGCCCCACCTATACATTTCAATGAAAGTTGCTCACAGGCACATGAAGCATCCGAAAGTAGCTCTACTTCCGAGATTGGCTCCAACGTTGGAGCCAGATTGTAGAAGCAGAATGCATAGAATTAATTATAAATACGGAAGTCTTGCGATATCAGATTTGTCCACCAGGCTTCTGTGCCTTCAATAATCCAATGCGGTGTGTGTACCAACTAACTTACTAAAAGCCTGGCATGTCTGTCTTGTCTCGCGACAGTTCTATGATGATTGAATGAATGAATGAATGTTTTTATATAGCACTTTCAAAACAATGTTCCTCTTATGAGTATTATACTGTATTGTACTTTAGCATTTACTGTATGTACACATCTTCTATCTCTCCCATATGCTTTATTTGATTTGATTTCTTGTCTTTGTTTAAAATATATATATAAAAACCTGTGGATGCAAGAAATGTTATTTGAAATTTGATATGATAATGAGTATTGATGTCCTTAACCCATTTTGAGTGGGAACCCTTTTTGGTGGTTACATACATTATGTAATAATGTAGCTATTGAAAAATAGCAGATCTACAAGCTATGAACTTGTAGGTCTGCTATTTTTGAAAAATCGTTCAAATGTGCCTAAAATCTTTCAGAAAATTGTCATGATTTAGAAACCTTTTTTTTTCCTTTTTTTTTGACGTCTGGCCTAAATGGGTTAAATAAAGAATATAAGAAAAGAAACCAGCGAGCCTGGAACAGAAAAAGAACACTTTCAGTTTCAAAGTAGAGGCGCTCCGATTGATCCACCTCTACTTTCGTGGTATCTGACTCGTCCACAGATTACAGCCGCGTCCAATCGGAGTTCTCCCTGTGCAAGCCTCCCGCCTCTCTTAAGGACATCCACCAACTGAAGGGTCTGCTGAGGAATGCGTTCACATGGATGGCCATGCTGGACTACCCATACAGTACACATTTCTTTGGGAACCCCATGCCAGCCAACCCTGTCAAGGTACAGGAGATGAATAAACTGCAACTCGTGCATCCTTTTTTTTTTTTTTTTTTCAGGGAAGAGTATATAATTCTTTCAGCTTTCAAATGTTTGCACAGCAGCCTTTAGAAGTGGAGGTGTCTTTACGCAATACACAGCAGTAAGAAATAAATTACAAGACAAGATTTTACACCCCCCCCCCCCCCCCCCAAGACAGGAAGGTGAAATCTTCCATTACTACCTCGCGCTAATAATAAGTCTGATAATATTCTAAAAGAGATGCATGGTGAAGTCAGAAATGTGGACAGAACATCGCCGATCTGATCAGAACCACGGACAGCGCTGTAGATTCAGAGTAAATTGGGAAGATTGTTGGGAGTAAATCAAGGAAGCTTTGAAAAGGAAAGGACATGGTCACGTGACTGGCTGCGCCATGACACTTTCATGGATGCTTTCATGGGAGCCAAACTACACCAAGGACTGTCTAAAGAGGACGAGACGCGAAGACCGTACGGGCGACGCCATGTTGCTCCATGGTGCTCCATGGAAGAAAAGAAACATGCGCAGTTGAGACCAGGAAGTTGTACATGCCCAAATTTGTCCATGTACAACTTCCTGGTCTCAACTGCGCATATTTCTTTCCTTCCAGGGAGCAACATGGCGTCTGTATGGTCTTCGCTTCTCGTCCTCTTTAGATAGTCCTTGGAGTAAACCAGGAAGTGAACAGCAAAACATCTACAGGCCAGATGCTGGACAGCCTCTGTAAAAAAATTGATTTTAGCCGTTTTGTATCATTTTATATCATTTAAAAATGAACTAAGGCGTGTCCACACACATCCTTAGCACCCCACGGCTTTATTTGAGAGGACACGTGGACACGTCTTTAGCATAAGTGTTAAACAAGTTTATATAAGTCTATTAAGGGCAGTTTACAACCAAGCACTATAATGATAAACTATAACTGTATTGTTCGTGTTTGTTTTTCTGTTCTAATCTAAGACAGTGGTGCTTGCCTTGAGCCCCCCCCCCCAGCTAAATGTGTTCATATTCAGTTGTTTCAAAATCACTTTAACCACTTAAACCCTTAAATAGCCAACCTACAAGGCTATTTTCAAAAGAAGTCTTAACCTAGAACAGAATTGAAATGGGGATATTTCTGAAACATTTTAAAAACACATCTTATGAGGTTGAGAGGTTCCCTTGGCACAAAGTATTTTCAGATGGCGGTCCCCTGCCAAATATAAATGAATTTGTCGGTCCTTGACATGAAAACCACTGAAGATGCCATAGCTTGTTCCTTCATCAGCACTTTAGCCCATTCTGGGCGGGCACCCATTTTGGTGTTAGCATCATGTTATGCTTTAGCTATTGAAAAATAGCAGATCTACAAGCTCATAGCTCAGGTCAGAATGGGTTAGAAACCTTTCGTCCGTGTGAAACCCCTTGTCCCTTTCGCCCATGCTAAATAAAACCCCTTGTCCCTCTTTGTGCCCTTTCTTTCTTTCGTTTTACTATTTTGAAAAACTTTTACTTCCAATTTCCAGTACTTTTACTCCACTACATCTCGGAGCCAAAATTTTTACTTTTACTCCACTACAATTATTTGAAAACTTTAGTTACTTTGGCGATTTTAATTTTGATTAGAAAACATACATTAACCACTTCAACCCTATACATTTCAGAGAAAAACTTGCGCTTTCTCGATAGTGCGAGAGAAACTCGCGCTTTCTCGATAGTGTGAGTTATCTCGATAGTATTTTCAATAGATTTTTTACACATTTTGAACTTGGGAAATGGGACATTTTACAATATGAGTACTTTTACTTTTAGTACTTAAAGTACATTTTGATGCCAATACTTTTGTACTTTTACTCAAGTACATTTTCAATTCCGTACTTTTACTTGTAACAATTGGTAATTTTACTTAAGTAAAACAATTGAGTACTTTTCCCACCACTGAGTAAATTGTATATTGTATTGGATTGATGTGTGTGTTTCCAGGTGGCATGTGACACGATGCTAAGTGGACCTGATCTGCTGGAGAATCTAAAAAACACTGCAGGTAAAATGATTAATGCATGTATACTGTAATTAAAGTTTAACCTCTTGAATCCCAGCGCCCCAATTCTGTGGCTAACATTCGGTGAAAATAAAAGCTCACAAGGTATTGTGGCGTGCTGAAAGCTATGGACTGTTTTTGAAGATATTTAGATTAGTGACAAAAAGGGGGGCGGTGGGTGGCGCTTGCATAGAACCCTTAGCAATACGATCAAGATAAAGCTTTAAGTTATTAATGAGAGGATACCATGTAACTTCAAAACGTGATTTGGTTACCTGCCCTCTACCGAATCGACTATTGTGTAGATAATATAATCATGTTTTCTTTTTCTCACCTCCAATATGCCTTGAAATGCATAAATTAAATTATTATCTCTTCAGATGATTTTCCTATCGGTGCACTCTAGAGGGCACTAGTCTGCTTCCTTCAAACTCATGAAGTGATTGCAAGTTTCTTTTAGTGAGATGTGCTTCACTTGCGGTTAAAAACAGCAGCAGACGCACGTTAAATGGTCAAATGGTTGTCATCATACCCAGAAGTTAAGTTCTGACCTGAGATCAGATTCTAAAAATGTCTTCTACATCCTGTCAGTTTTCTGAAAAAGCTATGTTTCTATTGTCAGTCGTTCTTCGATTTTTCAAAAATAGCAGACCTACAAGCTCGTAGCGCGCCACTCGGTGGCGCACTATGAGCTTGTAGATCTGCTATTTTTCAATAGCTAAAACATAACATAACGCTAACACCAAAAGGGGTTCCCGCCCAAAATGGGTTAAACATTGTTAATCTCACTTTGCCACTCGATTTGCCACTCACTTTATTCCCTCTATTTGAGATGTTAAGACCATTGCAGGCAAGCAAGTGTATTTTTGAAATCCATCCATTTTTATATGGGAACAAAATTGTTTGATTTGTTTCAATTATATAAACTGCACCCGGCCGGCCCTTTCCACACCACCATGACGTCAACATAATGTATGCTCCGTTGTACGATGGTGTCGTACAAACGCGTCCCCAACAACGGTGAATCTTCCTGTAAACCCTTTCCAATGGCTTCCCTCTAGGGATAGTGTACAACTCTACAGGCGACCTGCAGTGCTTTGACCTGTATTCCTTGTATGTGGAGTGCGCCGATCCCACTGGCTGTGGGCTGGGCTTCAACAGCTTGGCTTGGGACTACCAGGTAAGCTAATGTAACGTTAGTGTCTGCATGCAGTGCACGGTTCTTGCATCAATGTGAATCTCGATTTTCCTCCACAAGAATTGAGTTCACGATACTAATTTTTCCCATGAAAATGTTTATTTGTCTTCAGTCTGTAGTTGCTGAACATTAGTACAAAATGTAGCACCTGGAGCCTAATTAATAACTAACTAATGTGGCTTTAGACAGACATCAAAGTGCTTGACTTAAACCTTTCTCAAAGTCTCTCTCTTGTAGCAAAAACACAAGAGTAACTAAAATTAATTTGACAGCCAGCTTTAGTGCTGCACGATTCTTGCTTAAAATGTAGTAATAAGATTGCATAACTGGCTGATCAGTGTCGGTCACCCAAAATAATTTCAACCTTTACATAACAGTGTTTTGGGGTCCAGGTTTGTTATTATTTGAGATCAGTGAATGACTATCGAATGAGATGTGTACACAAATTAAATGTAGAAAACTTTAAGTTTATTTTTACTTAAGATTCTACATATTTGATTTTGCTTTTGCTCTAGACTAGAGGTACTAGAAACCTTTGATTTATATTGAACTCATTGATGATTTTTTACAAATTTCTTTTTTTGGTGAAAACCCATTAATCTATATTATTTTTAGACCATTCCGATACCAATATGGCATATACGGCGTACCGACACTGTGGTTACTTGCAGTTGCATGCGTCTAATTGCATGGAGAATCGGTTTGGGCTTAAGTCTGAGAGTGTAGATAGATAGATAGATAGATTCTTTATTTCTGTGTCATGCACCAAAGGCGCCCAGCCCACATGGACTTACAGGACACACCATAACATTGCTTCAATATTGCATTGTGTAAAAGAAACATTTTTACACAAACAAAACATTCTGCCTCATTTCCCACGATTTGCATAAAAAGTCTGCCAAAGCAAAAATACCCCTCCCAAAACAAAACTCCAGCTTCTCATAGTCCTCCAACCAGAAAAAGCCAGCACAGATGGTTGTCATCTTACAAAACAATACATGTCTTAACTCTTCATATAAAGGGCAGTAAAACAAAAAATGAATTTCATTTTCAATTTCTTTCAAATCACACACTAGACACACTCTGTCCTCCTCAGGAGTACCAATGAATCTACCCGTTTCTAAAGCTAATGGTAAGGTCCCAGAATGCAGCTGTGCACAAAAAGATCTCTGACCTTTGGATATATTTTGTGTAACATAAGGATCAGGGTCATAATTCTTTTTAATAAGACGATATGTTCTTAGTTTAGGTTTGTACCATAAATCAACAGCCCAACTCTCCTTATACCCAAGGAACATATAGTTCTGTATTTCATGAATATTACAGCGTAGTCTATTTAAATAAATAAATGATGAATTATTCTTAAAGAATAAAGACTTTACTTCATTAGCCCAGGGGTAACCATTAGAAATGTCCCGAATGAAATGTACGAATGAAACCAAGTGGTCCCTTAATGGCAAGACCACCATAGTATGTCAAAATATTAATTTCTCAAGCTCACCAGCATCAATTACACAAACCGTGACCGCTGCCACCAGCCTATTAAATGATGATCATTTTGAAATACGCTGATGACCCCAAAAGTCACGTAAAAGGAACCTTGGAGTTCTATTCTAAGAGCCCTGTGGAACACCACCCCACCACGGTGCATCTAATTTTAACCTCCGTTCTGTGGTTGCAGGCGTGTACAGAGATTGAACTCTGCTACGACAGCAACAACGTGACGGACATGTTTCCTCCCATGCCCTTCACGGAGAGGGACCGCGAGGCGTACTGCTCCAAGCGCTGGGGCGTGATCCCACGGCCCGGCTGGCTCAAAACGCAGTACTGGGGAAACGGTGAGTGATCCCACGCCGGGCCCTGGCTAAAAACGCAGTACTGATGAGATATGATGAGATGAGATGATGAGATAATGAGATGAGATATACTTTATTGTCCCACGAGGGGAAATTTGTCTTGGGCAAAAGTGCATTAGTACATCAACGCTTTTTAAAACAGACAGACAATACACAAAAGACAATACACCGTAGCAGCAAAGTACAAGTCACAAGAGTATCACAAGGGAAGTGCAAATTGCAATAAGAGAGTATTCACAGTATCACAATCACAGTAAAGTGCAATAAATAACTGATGAAGGTCAAGAAGTCCCTTCCCCACTAAGAACTATGAACTATGTGGCGGTTGTTTAGTAGAACAATTGAAGTGGGAAGAAAAGAAAGTTTGAAGTGGTTGCTCTTGCAACGACACGCTCTGTAGCGTCTACCAGAGGGTAACAGCTCATACTCTGAAGATAATATATGTGAAGGATCAGACAACACTCTATTTGACAGACTGAGCACCGTTTTCTCAAAGATTGTCTGAAGATCTTTCCTACCAATTACCTTCATGGCTGTTTTTTCCATTTTAGCTATTCTAGATTTGAGCTGGACAGAGAGTGTCCCAAACCAAGCTGACATGCAATATCTAATAATGCTACCTAGCACTGCATCATATAAGGTGTAACTCCCTTGCTCACACCAAAGAGCCTGAGCCTGCGGAGAAAGTGCAGCGTTGTGCCAATTTGGCACACAGATAGTCCACATGGACATTCCATTTGAGCTGGTTGTCCATTTGGATCCCCAGGTACTTGTATGATACAACCTGCTCAATTTTCGTGCCCCCCATGACCACTGGGTCATGGATGTGGACACCTTTTGGATCGAAGATCATCTCTTTGGTTTTTGTGGTGTTTAACATAAGGTGGCTATTATCACACCAGTCTTTAAAGTTATTGATCTCACTGATATAACCTACCGGGTGTTCAACACCCCTCAACAGGCTGACTATTACAGTGTCATCAGAAAATTTGGCTGACTGCTTCTGCAGTCATTTGTGTAGGCAGTGAAAATAAATGGTGAAGGATCAATGAGAAGTCGATCAGAAGCGTTACACATGATAGAATCAATATTAAAGTCCACAGACGTCCTGCTCTGAGGAGTCAGTATCATGACGGAGGAAAAAGTCATTCAATTCATTGGCTTTTGCTAGTTCATCCAGTGTAGCAATGGGATTTCGGTTTGTGTTCATGTTCGTTATTTTTTTCATATGATCCCATAGACCCTTAGTGTTCATGGTGCCGACACTCTCCTCTAGTGCAGCTCGGTGGTTTCTTTTGGCCAGGGACAACATCCGATTTAGCTCCCTTTGGGCCACAGCCATGCCCCCCCTGTCCCCATTTTTAAAAGCCACTTTCTTGCTGTTAATACAGGCTTTTACCTCCTTGGTGATGTAGGGCTTGTTGTTAGGGAAGTGGCGAATGGACTTTTTTGGGACGACATTGTCCACACAGAAGTTAATATAATCCGTTACGGTCTCTGTAGCCTCGTTCAATTCAAGATCATGAAAAATGCTCCAGTCTGTGCATAGGAAGCAGCCCTTAAGAGCCTCCACACTGTCCTCTGACTACTGTATCACAGTTTTTTGGACAGGCTTACTGGACTTTAAGACAGATTTGTAAGTGGGCATGAGCTGGACAGTCGAATTCTGATTTTAGTTTTAGTTATATAGTCTCTTGAATAGTTTTCATTTACTTTCGGTCACATTTTAGTCACCTTGAATGTCTTGGTGTTAGTCTAGATTCAGTCGACTAAATATCATAAGACTTCAGTCGACTGAATCTACAGTTGATTTAGTCGACTAAAATGTGTTTTGGTGGGCCTTGATGCCGTTGGCTGTAATGACTGTTTTTACACTTGCTGAAAATAGCCGATCTACAAGCTCACAACACATGTAAAATGGCTTATACTGGATCTCTTGTCCACTAATCCCTAACTAACATTTTAGTCTAGTTTTTATTGGTTGATGAAATGGTCAGTATATTTAGTCTTAGTTTTAGTCATCATAGCTTAGTTTTAATTTAGTGTCCATGTAGTTTTTGTCAGTAGAAAAAGGTAGTCGACGGACATTTTTCGTCTTAGTTTTAGTCGACGAAATCAACACTTGTGCTGTCAAGTAGCCTGGAAACCAGACAAAACTGCCACAAAATATATTTTTAAATTAGTCTGGCCTCTAAAATTTGTCATACAAAAATAAAAATAAAGTTTCAAACACATTCAATCAAATATCTTTGAAAAACTAGGTCCTAGAATAAATAATAAAAGTAACTTGTATGTTTAAAATTTGTCCCTTTGTTAAATTTGACTATCTGTTTGGAAAAGTAGCTTCACGTCATTGATCCTCACACTCAAGTTGCTTCTTGCCACTGGTGTCTTCTAAAGTAGTCGGTCTAATAACAATGTCCATTGTCCTTGCAATCGACGCAATGTTATGCTTCATTTTATATTCCCTCGTACGATGGCATTCGTTCACAGAAAATAGAACTATTTGGTCGTCGTCGCTGAAACTACTTCTAATGAAGCCTGTTTTCGTTCCTTTTCAGACCTCTCCACAGCCAGCAACATCATTTTCTCCAATGGAGATCTGGACCCATGGGCAAACGGAGGGGTAACATTCACACAAGCAACCTTGTTTTTTCAGCAAACTTTAAATTAAATTAAAACTCTTTCCATGCCCATGAGGCCTCGGACGACTTTTTCCAACGTGTCAATCGTACCGTATTTGAGTTGGTTTTAGCCGTAGTCTTTTTAATAAAATGTAATTAGATTTGAGTCACATTTTAGTCATCTGACATGTTTCAGCGTTAGTCTAGTTTTAGTTCATCTCTCAAGAACAGATTCAGAGGGTGCTGTTTTTTCTTTTTTTTGCCGATGGGTTCCCATATTGAGTTTTAATCGACTAAATATCATACCATTTTAGTTGACTAAATGTAGAGTTGATATAGTCGACTAAAATGTATTTAGCAGGCCTTGATTTCACCTCATGGCTGATTTTTAATTTTGGTTGCATGCTGAAAATACCATATCTACAAGCTCACGTTGCGCTGCAGCACGTTGGTAGCTTGTAGATCTGCTATTTTCAGCATGCAACCAAGCATAAAATGACTTGTCAATCTCTTCTCCACTAGTCCCTCCGTAACATTTAGTCTAGTTTTTAGTTGTTGACAAAATTGTCTATATATTTAGTCATCATAGCTTAGTTTTCATTTAGTGTTTATTTCGTTTTCCTGGTGGTCGAAGAACACTTCATCATAGTTTTAGTCAACAAAACACTAATGAGTTAATTGGCTCTGGGCTTGTTGGTTTTCCATTAGGTGCGGAAGTCGTTGAGCTCATCGTTGATTGCGATCACCATACCAGAAGGAGCCCACCATCTAGATTTGAGGTAAAGTTGGCCTCATGTCCTCCTCATAGATCAGGGGTCCTCAACTGGCGGACCGCGGACCACCTCTATGTGGACCCTGGGCAAAACGTCCCCCCAGTATCCCCCTGAGTGCCTCCCTAGTATCCCCCTGAGTGCCTCCCCAGTGCCTCCCCAGTGTCTCCCCAGTGCCCCCCAGTGCCTCCCAGTGTCTGCCAGTGCCTCCCAGTGTCTGCCCAGTGCCTCCCCAGTGTCCTCCCAGTGCCTCCCCAGTGTCCCCCAGTGCCTCCCCAGTGCCTGCTCAGTTCCCCCCCAGTGCCTCCCCAGTGCCTCCCCAATGTCCCCCCAGTGTCCCCCCCCGGTGTCCCCCCAGTGTCCCCCCAGTGCCTCCCCAGTGCCTCCCCTGTGTCTGCCCAGTGCCTGCCCAGTGCCTCCCCAGTGTCTGCCCAGTGTCTCCCCAGTGTCTGCCCAGTGTCCCCCTGAGTGCCTCCCCAGTGTCCCCCTGAGTTTCCCCCCAGCGCAAGTAATAATACAAATTCATCTTAAATTAATTAATTTATCAAATTAATTAATTAATCAAAACGCACCTTAGTCTTTTTCAAAAAATATTAGTGGACGTTCAGCATTTCTAGTTGAGGACCCCTGTCATAGATCATTCAACCATGCAGACCTGTCATAGATCATTCAACCATGCAGACCTGTCATAGATCATTCAACCATGCTGCTACATTACATAGAATAGATGTTTGGATGATAATGTCTCTGTCTGGTCATGTCTGTGTCCTTAAGAGAATCTAACGACGCTGACCCGGTATCTGTAATTAATGCCAGGAAGACGGAATCAGACGTCATTGCCCAGTGGGTGAAGATGGAAAGAGTGAGATTGCAGAAGTCACATTTTAATATGGCTTAATTTCCATGAGTGACTGACACAAGCATATGATTATTGTTTTACTTATCTTGTTCAATAAAGTTTTCAATCACCTTTTTTTATAAAATTAAAGCAAAATCCAGCGTTTTATTGTAAACTTTTATTGTAAACTAAGGTCTCCACCGGGTCAGGAACCAGGCGGGTCCGATTAAAGATTGGACCCAATGCCTCCCTGCTTGGCACTCTGCATCAATGGGTTGGGCTGCAACAATTAATCGTAATCGAATCGATTATTCAATTAGTTGTCAACTAATTTAGTAATCGATTAATCAAATCGGCAACTAATCACTAGTTTTTTGCAATTTATCATAGGTTATCCATCTCTCTTCACTTACAATCTGATGATATTTGAACAGTAGCGACTGCAAAGCAAAATATGACAACGATTATAGTATCAAGAACAAAACATATGGGTTGAATATTTATTTTTAAATGACCTATTTGAGTTCAGAAGAGTACTGTTCCTTTTAGACTGACACATGTGTAGCTATTCTTTAATGTATGCAGTCAGAATAAGTCTAAAGACACCATGAGTTGCTTTAATTAATTTTAATCAGCAGCTAATCAAATGCATTTTTGAATGAATTATATTTTTTGTTAGAACATGTCTAAAATAACCTAAAATATATTTCTAAGGTGATGGCTAAATAAGTGTAATAATCGATTAATCGTTTAAATAATCGGCAGATTAATCGATTATGAAAATAATCGTTAGTTGCAGCCCTACTGCATGGCTGCAGCTCAGGTAGCCCCTTTCAGGACCCTTGGTTACCTTTTCTGTAATTCTACGGCAGTACCCTAGGGTCCCTTACAAGTTAATCCACTCTCCATAGGACACAGCTGTACCACTGTGTTCATGGACACCAGCGACGTCGCTTGAGTATCTTTTATTTTTTTAAGATTTGTTTTTGACTTTTCTGCCTTTATTGATAGTATCAAGTGAAGATGGACAGGAAAGAGGGAGAGAGACATGCAGCAAAGGTCATCATGAACGCAACGCGACTCGAACACGCAACACGCTGTCAGGCCAGAGCCTATATGTGGCATGCTCCTGGACCACTTGGCCAGCGGGCACCCGTCGCTTGAGTATTGATGAGATGTTTCAAAGATGCATAATGTAGCAGTAGGTGACTGCGGATACTTGTGTGAAGCAGCGTTAATCGGCATTGCCGTTAAGTATTTTTACAGAACAGCAGATGGAGCCTAATAGTTGTAGCATCATTCCTATTCATGATCATGGAATGGCATTTAATGGGCTTCTCAATTCAGGGTCCGTGGACCCCCAGGGGCCCTTGGGGGATTTCCAGGGGGTCCCCAGTAAAAGTAGTTTAATGCGGCATCACAGTGGTTTGCACACGAGTAGACAGCAGCACGGAACAGTCTGTTTTCATGTTTAAAATGACATTTATAAAAGCTGACTGAATGCAAATGTTTAGAATGTACTGTATAGCAGTGCTTCTCAAGTCGGGGTCCGTTGACCCCCCGGGGCCCTTGGGGAATTTCCAGGGGGTCCCCAGTGAATGTAGGTAATGCAACATCACAATGGTTTGGACACGACTAGACATGAGCAAGAGACTGTTTTCACGTTTAAAATTACATTTATAAAAGCTAACTGTCCATAAATGCTTAGAATGCATGCCAGTGCTTGTCAATTCGGGGTCCAGGGGACATTGGGTGTTGTCCAGGGGGTCCAAAGTAAAAGTAGTTTAATGCGGTGTCACAGTGGTTTTCACACGACTAGACAGCAGCACGCAACAGTCTGTTTTCATGTTTAAAATGATATTTATAAAAGCTAACTGACCATAAATGCTTAGAATGCATGCCAGACTAGTGCTTGTCAATTCGGGGTCCGTGGACCTCCAGGGGCCCTTGGGGGTTGTCCAGGGGGTCCCCAGTAAAAGTAGTTTAATGCGGCATCACAGTGATTTGATGCACACGACTAGACAGCAGCACGCAACAGTCTGTTTTCACGTTTTAAAATGACATTTATAAAAGCTAACTGAGCATAAATGCTTAGAATGCATGCCAGTGCTTCTCAATTCGGGGTCCGTGGACCCCCAGGGGCCCTTGGGGGATTTCCAGGAGGTCCCCAGTAAAAGTAGTTTACTAGTAGTAGACTATAGCCCATGGTCTCGGAGTGATTTTCGTCTTTTTTTCAAAATCCTTGTTTTTCATCATTTTTGACCATGGGCTTTGCACATCTCAGACGACATACAATAGCACGCTGTTTTTCACAATTTGAGGATTTGAAAAAAAGACCAAAGTGTCACTCGGGGAGCACGCAATCTGGAGAATAACATTTGACTCCCCTACCATAACACCGTACCTCCCAATTTCACAGCTCACTAGATAGAGTGTAATCAACCGACTTCCAGGACTCCACACAATGCCGGTGGAGGGGGACTCAATTTGACCTGGATGTCAAGGTCAACCTTGCATGGGGGGTGGGGTGGTTGATCAGGGCGTACGGTACGTTGGAAGCCTGTTTGATGTTGTCATGAGAGTAAGGAAGGAGCACTGGTAGAATTCAAAATGACCTTGAATAAAAAGTACAACAGTATTGGCATAAAAATGTACTTCATGTGTACCAAAAGTAAAATTAGCCTATACTCATTATGCAGAGTATGCATATTTCTACGTTTTCTAAAATGGTAAATGGTTCATTTTTATAGCGCCTTTTATCCAAGGCGCTTTACATAGATTGTGCATTACATTCACCCATTCACACACACATTCATACACAGATGGCGGCGGAAACCATGCAAGGCACCAACCTGCACATCAGGAGCAATCAGGGGTTCAGAGTCTAGCTCAAGGACACTTCGACACTAACTCTGGGGGAGCCCGGGTTCGAACTGGTAACCTTGCAGGTTGCCATCCAGCCACTCTACCTCTGAGTCACTGCCACCACCCCTCCTAATTTGAAAGCTCACAATGCGTTGCTATGGGCCACATTGTGAGCTAGCCTTGTAGATTGGCTCTTTTCAAATGGCCGAAATGTATAATAATAATTGCACCACAGAACCTTTCTTAGTGGACTAATTTCAGGCGTACCGATCATATATGCACGCAATTTGCCTGGCCCAGTGCATGATGGGAAATGTAGATAAGAAAACTCACTCATTGATTCACTCGTAGCCTATACCATAATCTGTTTTAAATGACCAAAAACTGCTTCTCAGGTCAAACATTTATATGCGATTAAAATGAGATTAATTTTGATTAGTTAATTACAATGCTTCAAATTAATTAGATTAATCGAGTCCCAGCCCTAAAATAAATACATTACATTTTAAAACAATGAATAGACCTAGAAACGTTAAAAGTTGAATCATAGCAGGCTATACTTCAATGGAGCCAGATAACGTCAGTCAGTCATACTGTCATGAAAAATAATTATACAAAAAATAAATAAATGAATAAAATAAAAAATAGACTAGCGTGTGCACACCACCACGACCACACACCATACTCTATGCCACACACACGCCCAAAAAGCGCTGCTCTAGAGACAGTGTTTGTTACAACAAGCAGCAGTTTGTTTTAATATTAAACACCTCGGAATGTAACTTTATTGACATGTAGGCCTACATGGAGTTAATGCGAGTCGTCAGTGTTTTTACCAGGCTGGTGAAAAACCAAACAACTATACAAGAAGCTGTGGAAACAGAAGTAGGCTTTTATGTCCACCAGCTGATCAAACTCAGGTGAGTACGTGTTTGCAGGTGTAGTGTTTAGCTTAGCTCAGTGCTTTTCAACCCTTTTCACATCAGGGTCCATTATTTAAATGTCGTTGGATAAGAGTTTGTTTGTCCACACTTCCTTCCATGCTGTATTGATTTTGGTACCATTAGGAGAGAGAACGGGCAAACGTTGATCAAAATGACAATTATTTTACATCTAATTGTACAAGACTTCTGGTAAATTAATTAGCCTAATGCAGGTATTTAACAATATTTTTTACTCTTGACGGGTCCATTTGGTTTAATTCTATCTCGAGTTAAAGATCTAATAAGGGTCCATTTGGTTAAACGCCATAGCTGCATGGAGACCACCTGGAACCACCCTCAAGGACCACTGGTGGACTGGCTTAGCTAATTAGCTGCTTACCATTAAATTAGTTGATGGTATTGCGTGTAATTTCACTTTGATGTAGCAGCAAATAGTTAATTAGATCAGTGGTTCCCAAACTTTCATACCAAGGACCCCCAAATTGACACTAATTAGCCAGCGGACCCCCAATTTAAAAGATATGCCAGGGACCCCCATAAGAATATTTTGACTGTTCTCTAGCAGTGATTTTCAACCCGTTTAGTTTCAAGGACCCCCCAGTCTGACATTCATTAGTCTACAGACCCCCATTTAATGGAATTTCTATCTCTGAGACCCCAATTCATAGTGTAAATTCAATGTTTATTTAACTCTTGAGTGTATAAATGGAACCAAATGGATCTGTTAGGGTACATTTGGTTCCATTTGTCTTTTCATTTAGCTGGGGACCCCCTGGAACTCTCTCAAGGTCCCCGGACCCCACTTTGGGAACCATTGAGTTATAGAAGCATTGTTGTTTTGTGTGATGTGATATGAAGCTTTTATTTAGCCTAATACTGTAGTATTTCAGATTTTAATACATTTTACATTTCTACTCTAGAGGCTGTTTTTGGTTACTTTAGTGTGTGTGTGTGTGTGTCTGTGTGTGAGCGGTAGTTTGGCTGTTTGGACCAACATTGCAGCTGTAGGCCAAGCTTGAATTATCCTCTTTCAATCTGCCGAGCGTTTGTTTAATAAAAATCCACCGTAGAACATGTTATGACTTACTATGAGCTACTTTCTGTCAAGACATTCTCTGCAGGTGATTATTTTGTGTTGGAGTTTGGAAGCACTCGTTGAAGTCACTGAACGGCTCTGCGTACCACCTGTTTCGCATTTGCACATAATACAGGAGGCAGCAGCACGACCTGTTAATAAAAACGAGTGCTTCCAAACTCCAAAACGTTCCAAACAACGTCAAAAATGTCAACGTCGTCGTCGTCAACGGCAAAAATGTCAACGTCGTCGTCAACGTCAAAAATGTCAACGTCGTCGTCGTCAACGTCAAAAATGTCAACGTCGTCGTCAACGTCAATGTCAACGTCGTCGTTGTCGTCGTCAACGTCAAAAATGTCAACGTCGTCGTCAACGTCAATGTCAACGTCGTCGTCGTCAACGTCAAAAATGTCAACGTCGTCGTCGTCAACGTCAAAAATGTCAACGTCGTCGTTGTCAACGTCAAAAATGTCAACGTCGTCGTTGTCAACGTCAAAAATGGCAACGTCGTCGTCAAAAATGTCAATGTCGTCGTCGTCAACGCCAAAAATGTCAGCGTCGTCGTCGTCAACGTCAAAAATGTCAACGTTGTCAACATCAAAAATGTCAACGTCGTCGCCGTCGTCGTCAACGTCAACAATGTCAACGTCGTCGTCGACGTCAAATGTCAACGTCGTCGTCAATGTCAAATGTCAACGTCGTCGTCGTCAACGTCAAAAATGTCGTCGTCGTCAACGTCAAAAATGTCAACGTCGTCGTCGTCAACGTCAAAAATTTCAACGTCGTCAACGTCAAAAGGCAGGTAAAAAGGGAGACATCGAAGAGGAAGGATGGACGGGGAAGGATCAACATATGGAATGTCAGAACAGGTTCTGAAATATATCCATACATGGAGATCTAAGGGTTTGAGGTTTAAGGTCGGATGTAGCTGTTGCTGCCCAATAGTGATGACATCAGGGATCTCCATATATGGGCTTAACTGCGACAGTGGGTCGCATTTACTATGACATCAGGGTCTCCACATCTCCATCCCTGATGATGTAACATGATGTCATGAGACCTGGGCACGATATATGGTGCACGACACACTGAGGGGAAATTCTCGATTCCATAGTTAACTGCAACCTCCGGTCGCAATAATTGCAAACACTCCGACATCCTTCTGGTACTTTCTAATCATTAAGGCACGGGCAGCGGACACAGACACGTTTCGGCGTCATAAGCCTTCCTCAGCGCGCCCCGAATGGATCCCTCATGGGTCTGTACAAATTAGAAGCACTGAGGATTTTCTTCTGTAGAGGTCCCAAAAACAAAAAACAAAAAAAAAAAACATCAAATGGGGGTCTGGGGCATAATGACTATCAAACAAGTCCTTTAAATGAAAAAAGTCCTTGATAATCACAGCAATAGAAGGGGAGACGGATTGGGAATTTGCGATAAGTAACAGTTTGCGTGCGTGCGAGCGAGACAGAGAGGGAGAGAGAGATGGAGTGAGGTTGACGGATAAGCACATGGATGACGGACAGACATATTGACAGTAGAGAGGTGCACACTAATGAGATCAGACCATACAAAGACTGCAGGACGTGTTGCGTTGGATCCAGTTGAGCTGTTTACCAATACTGACACTGTGTTGCCCTGCATAGATACTGGGTTGTTTACCAATACTGACACTGTGTTGCCCCTCATGGAGATACTGGGTTGTTTACCAATACTGACACTGTGTTGCCCTGCATAGATACTGGGTTGTTTACCAATATACTGACACTGTGTTGCCCTGCATAGATACTGGGTTGTTTACCAATATACTGACACTGTGTTGCCCTGCATAGATACTGGGTTGTTTACCAATATACTGACACTGTGTTGCCCTGCATAGATACTGGGTTGTTTACCAATACTGACACTGTGTTGCCCCGCATGGAGATACTGGGTTGTTTACCAATACTGACACTGTGTTGCCCTGCATAGATACTGGGTTGTTTACCAATACTGACACTGTGTTGCCCTGCATAGATACTGGGTTGTTTACCAATACTGACACTGTGTTGCCCTGCATAGATACTGGGTTGTTTACCAATACTGACACTGTGTTGCCCTGCATAGATACTGCCCTGCATAGATACTGGGTTGTTTACCAATATACTGACACTGTGTTGCCCTGCATATATACTGGGTTTTTTTTTTTTAAAGATATTTTTTTGCGGCTTACGCCTTTTATTGATTTTTGAAGGGACAGACAGTAGGCTGACAGGAAACGGGAGAGAGATGGGGGGATGACATGCAGTAAAGGCCGTGTCGGGTCCGGGAGTCGAACCCGCGGCACACTGCGACTGGATTACCAGTCCGGTGCCCAGACCGTTACGCTACGGCCTGGGCCTATACTGGGTTGTTTACCAATACTGACACTGTGTTGCCCTGCATAGACACTGGGTTGTTTACCAATATACTGACACTGTGTTGCCCTGCATAGATACTGGGTTGTTTACCAATACTGACACTGTGTTGCCCTGCATAGATACTGGGTTGTTTACCAATACTGACACTGTGTTGCCCTGCATGGAGATACTAGGTTGTTTAAACAATATACTGACACTGTGTTGCCCCTCATGGATATACTGGGTTTCGTGTCATGCATCGCACCGGAAATAGCCAATCTACAACCCCGCTGTGAGCTAGATCGCACTGTTTCCAGACACGCACACACACACATACACACACACACACACACACACACACACACACACACACACACACACACACACACACCCTACATGTAGCTTTTCACAATGTCTTTGAAGTGCTTATTGAAGGAGAAAGATAGAGAGATATGGAGAGAAAAGGGTGAAACAGGAAGTGTTATGATTTAATGATGTGTGGTAGGCCTGTGTCACATGGGTCAGGGCCAACAGAGACATCACTCGTGTCGTGTACTGCGTTTGTGCACGTTCACGTGGCCGGCCCGGGGTCCAACGTACATCAGTCTCTCTCTGACTTACTCCATGTGGCTCCATGTTGCGTTTTGGAGGTAGAAAGAAATGCCAGCAACATGACGCGTTTCGGCCAAATGGGCCATTTGGCTGAAACGTGTCCGCATGTGAAAAGGACATCTATTGAGTGCTGGCGCTTTATTCTTTTTTCCATTTTGTATTACCACGCCCCCCAGATAGTGTCTGTGCCTGGGGCTTTAGCAGTACCCCCATCGCAGTACCCCCCGTGGCCACAAGGCGGCGCCATACGAGGGGACCCCAGGGGACCCATGGAGAGCAGGCTCCTGAATCCATGACCAGGCCGAGGCCTCGGTCCAAAGTTCCCCCCAGACAGTGTTCTCTGCCTGGGCCAGTAAACACCCATGGCTCATCAACAAGGCGAATCAACACGGGCTCCGAGGACGACCTCAGAAGGAGAGGCAGGGTGACGCTTCCCGGATTCAGTGCGGTCAACTGTGACATCCGTGACGGCAGTGACGCGTAGGAGACGGTTCAGTGTGAAAGTGAGAACGGAGACTTATCGAAATAAAAATGTCAACGTCGTCAACGTCGTCGTCGTCAACGTCAAAAAATGAAAGAAAACCAAAAAACATGGGTTATTATAGCCCATTGTTTTTTTTAATTTTTGAAAAAAAAGATTATCCTCGTTTTTCATGATTTTTGACCATGGGCTATAGCCCATACCGTACAGCATACTATAGCATGCCGTTTTTCATCATTTTTGAGGTTTTGGAAAAAAAGAAAAAAAAACATTATAGCCCATAGTTTTTTGAGATTTTGAAAAAGAAATTAACCTTGTTTTTCATCATTTTACCGTACGGCATAATATAGCACGCCGTTTTTCATAATTTTTGAGGATTTGAAAAAAACGAAAAAAAAAAAAAAACATGGGTTACCATCGTTTTTTGAATTTTTTATTTATTTATTTTTTATCCTCGTTTTTCATTATTTTTGACCATGGGCTATAGCCCATACCGTACGGCATACTATAGCACGCCGTTTTTCATCATTTTTGAGGATTTGAAAAAAATGAGAAAAAAAAAAAAAAAAACATGGGTTATAGCCCATCGTTTTTTGATTTTTTGAAAAAAAATTTGAATCCTCGTTTTTCATAATTTTTGACCATCCCACTGAGCAATAGCCGGCTATTAGATGTGCGTCTAAAAATGGGATAAAAAACGTCTAAAAATAGACGTCTAAAAACACGTCTATTTTTAGACGTGTTTTAGACGTCTATTTTTAGACGCTCGTCTAATAGCCCATATCGTACGGCACGCCGTTTTTCATCATTTTTGAGGATTTGAAAAAAAAAGAAAAAACATGGGTTATACCCCATCGTTTTTTGAGATTTTGAAAAAAAAAAATTACCTCGTTTTTCATAATTTTTGAACATGGGCTATAGCCCATACCGTACGGCATACTATAGCATGCCGTTTTTCATCATTTTTGAGGATTTGAAAAAAAAAAACATGGATTATAGCCAATCGTTTTTTGAAATTTTGAAAAAACCTCAAAAATGATGAAAAATGGTGTGCTATAGTATGCCGTACGGTATGGGCTTTAGCCCATGGTCAAAAATCATGAAAAACGAGGATAATCTTTTTTTTTTAAATTCTAAAAACGATGGGCTATAACCCATCGTTTTTTTTATTTTTTTCAAATCCTCAAAAAGGCCCAATGGACTAATGAACCATGTAAATACAACACATTGAGCAGGGCACTGAAAGGAGTTGAACCCCGTTCCGGTAAACCAGAAGTACGACATCAGTGCCTTAGTTTTTGTGTTGTCATTTACAGGTCCGTTCGTTGAAATGTAAATTTTACATTTCAACAGTAAAGTAATATATAACGAAGAGCTCAAAAATAACATTTTCGAATTACCGGTATTTGCTTTGATTTTTTTAACTTTTTTTATTTTTGATGATTTGAAAAAAATGAAAAAAAAAAAAAAAAACATGGGTGCCCATCGTTTTTTGAATTTTGAAAAAAAGATTTAACCTCGTTTTTCATCATTTTTGAACATGGGCTATAGCCCATACCATACAGCATACTATAGCACGCCGTTTTTCATCATTTTTGAGGTTTAAAAAAAAATAAGGGTTATAGCCCATTGTTTTCTGAATTTTTGAAAAAACGAATTATCCTTGTT
Organism: Protomyctophum parallelum; assembly: GCF_964188405.1. Classification (NCBI taxonomy): domain Eukaryota; kingdom Metazoa; phylum Chordata; class Actinopteri; order Myctophiformes; family Myctophidae; genus Protomyctophum; species Protomyctophum parallelum. The sequence continues at coordinate 38,522,984 of NC_139710.1, forward strand.
TTTCATCATTTTTGACCATGGGCTATAGCCCATACCGTACGGCATACTATAGCACGCCGTTTTTCATAATTTTTGAGGATTTGGAAGAAAAAAAAAACATGGGTTATAGCCAATCGTTTTTTTAATTTTTGAAAAAACAAATATCCTTGTTTTTCATCATTTTTGAACATGGGCTATAGACCATAGCATACGGCATACTATAGCATGCCATTTTTCATCATCTTTGAGGATTTGAAAAAAATTAAAAAAAAACAAAAAAAACATGGGTTATAGCCCCTCGTTTTTTGATTTTTTTGAAAAAAAAATTTAATCCTCGTTTTTCATAATTTTTGACCATCCCACTGAGCAATAGCCGGCTATTAGACGTGCGTCTAAAAATGGGATAAAAAACGTCTAAAAATAGATGTCTAAAAACACGTCTATTTTTAGACGTGTTTTAGACGTCTATTTTTAGACGCTCGTCTAATAGCCCATATCGTACTGCACGCCGTTTTTCATCATTTTTGAGGTTTTGAAAAAAAAACAAAAAAAAAACATGGGTTATAGCCAATCGTTTTTTGAATTTTTGAAAAAACAATTATCCTTGTTTTTCATCATTTTTGAACATGGGCTATAGCCCATACCGTACGGCATACTATAGCATGCCGTTTTTCATCATCTTTGAGGATTTGAAAAAAAAACAAAAAAAAAACATGGGTTATAGCCCATCGTTTTTTTTATTTTTGATAAAAAGAATTATCCTCGTTTTTCATAATTTTTGACCATGGGCTATAGCCCATACGGTACGGCATACTATAGCACGCCGTTTTTCATCATTTTTGAGGATTTGAAAAAAAAAAAAAACATGGGTTATAGCCATAGACTGTAAAAAATATGGACAAAGCGTTCTCCGGGTCTAACATGAACGTAAAATGAAGCCTGAAATCGCTTCATTGTAAATCGCCATCTTTCTAGATCCGTTTGGTACCAGCTGGCCATTGGCTGGCTCCGTTTTGGACCAGCTGGCCATTGGCTGCCCAGACAACGAGGCGGGACTTCCCCCCTTCTTCTCCGTTGGTTTTTATTTTGACTCGAGTGGGAGGGGAATCCCGATCATAGACTGTAACGGTAGCCACGCCCCTCAGAACATACGCGATGGTTTTTTTTCTTTATGGTCATTTTTTTAATTAATGGGACCATAATTTTCCAAAAAGAATATTATGACATTAGAAATGAGACTTTAAACTAGTGACTGGAAGAAAAAAGTATTCATGACCATGTTTATTAAGGTAATACAGTCTAGGTGAAGTTGGGCCAAAATACATGGGCCTCTATGGAGCTATGGGGCTTTTTGGGTCCAGCCCAGCGCCACAACAGGCCATTATATGAACTACCGATTTCAAATGAGGCTTCACGAAATATCTGGCTGACTGCCCCCCTGGTTATAGCCCATCGTTTTTTGAATTTTTGATAAAAAAAATTATGTTTGTTTTTCATTATTTTTGACCATGGGCTATAGCCCATACCGTACGGCATACTATAGCACGCCGTTTTCATTTTTGAGGTTTTGAAAAAAAAAAAAAAAAAAACATGGGTTATAGCCCAACGTTTTTTGAGATTTTGAAAAAGAAATTAACCTTGTTTTTCATCATTTTACCGTACGGCATACTATAGCACGTCGTTTTTCATCATTTTTGAGGATTTGAAAAAACATGGGTTATAGCCCATCGTTTTTTGAAATTTTGAAAAAAACAATTAACCTCGTTTTTAATCATTTTTGAACATGGGCTATAGCCCATACCGTACGGCATACTATAGCACGCCGTTTTTCATCATTTTTGAGGTTTTGAAAAAAAAAAAAAAAGAAAAAAAACTTGGGTTATAGCCCATCGTTTTTTGAATTTTTGATAAAACAAATTATCCTCGTTTTTCATCATTTTTGACCATGCCCATACCGTACGGCATACTATAGCAAGCCGTTTTTCATCATTTTTGAGGTTTTGAAAAAAACTAAAAACTAAAAAAACATGGGTTATAGCCCATCGTTTTTTTAATTTTTGATAAAAAACATTATCCTCGTTTTTCATCATTTTTGACCATGGTTTATAGCCCATACCGTACGGCATACTATAGCACGCCGTTTTTCATCATTTTTGAGGTTTTGAAAAAAATGAAAAAAATAAAACCATGGGTTATAGCCCATCGTTTTTTGAAATTTTGAAAAAAGAAATTAACCTCGTTTTTCATTTTTGTACATGGGCGCCCATACCGTACGGCATACTATAGCACGCCGTTTTTCATCATTTTTGAGGTTTTGAAAAAAATGAAAAAAAAAAAAACACATGGGTTATAGCCCATCGTTTTTTGAATTTTTGAATTATTTTTTTTATCCTCGTTTTTCATTATTTTTGACCATGGGCTATAGCCCATACTGTACGGCATACTATAGCACGCCGTTTTTCATCATTTTTGAGGTTTTGAAAAAAATGAAAAAAATAAAACCATGGGTTATAGCCCATCGTTTTTTGAAATTTTGAAAAAAGAAATTAACCTCGTTTTTCATCATTTTTGAACATGGGCGCCCATACCGTACGGCATACTATAGCACGCCGTTTTTCATCATTTTTGAGGTTTTGAAAAAAATGAAAAAAACAAACAAAACATGGGTTATAGCCCATCGTTTTTTGAATTTTGAAAAAAAGATTTAACCTAGTTTTTCATCATTTTTGAACATGGGCTATAGCCCATACCGTACAGCATACTATAGCACGCCGTTTTTCATCATTTCTTGAGGTTTTGAAAAAAAAAAAAAAAAAAAAACATGGGTTATAGCCCATCGTTTTTTGAGATTTTGAAAAAGAAATTAACCTTGTTTTTCATAATTTTACCGTACGGCATACTATAGCATGCCGTTTTTCATCATTTTTGAGGTTTTGAAAAAAAAAAAAAAAAAAAACGTGGGTTATAGCGCATCGTTTTTTGAATTTTTGATAAAAAAAAATTATCCTCGTTTTCCATCATTTTTGACCATGCCCATACCGTACGGCATACGGCAAGCCGTTTTTCATCATTTTTGAGGTTTTGAAAAACTAAAAACTAAAAAAACATGGGTTATAGCCCATCGTTTTTTGAATTTTTGATAAAAAACATTATCCTCGTTTTTCATCATTTTTGACCATGGGCTATAGCCCATACCGTACGGCATACTATAGCACACCGTTTTTTATCATTTTTGAGGATTTGAAAAAAAAAAAAAAAAAGATGGGTTATATCCCATCGTTTTATGAGATAAAAAAAAAAGAATAACCTTGTTTTTCATCATTTTACCATACGGCATACTATAGCACGCCGTTTTTCATCATTTTTGAGGATAAAAAAAAAAAAAAAACATAGGTTATAGCCCATCGTTTTTTGAAATTTTGAAAAAAAATGATTATTACTGTTGAAATGTAAAATTTACATTTCAACGAACGGACCTGTAAATGACAACACAAAAACTAAGGCACTGGTGTCGTACTTCTGTTTTACCGGAACGGGGTTCAACTCCTTGCATTGCCCTGCTCAATGTGTTGTATTTACATGGTTCATTAGTCCATTGGGTGTTTTTGAGGATTTGAAAAAAAAAATTAAAACAAAAAAACATGGGTTATAGCCCATCGTTTTTCATAATTTTTGAGGTTTTGAAAAAAAACAAAAAAAAACAACATGGGTTATAGCCCATCGTTTTTTGAAATTTTGAAAATAAAATTAACCTCGTTTTTCATCATTTTTGAACATGGGCTATAGCCCATACCGTAGGGCATACTATAGCACGCCGTTTTTCATCATTTTTGAGGTTTTGAAAAAAAAACAAAAAACAAAAACATGGGTTATAGCCCATCGTTTTTTGAAATTTCGATATATTTTTTATCCTCGTTTTTCATCATTTTTGACCATGGGCTATAGCCCATACCGTACGGGGTACTATAGCATGCTGTTTTTCATCATTTTTGAGGTTTTGAAAAAAAAACAAAAAACAAAAACATGGGTTATAGCCCATCGTTTTTTGAGATTTTGAAAAAAAACATTAACCTTGTTTTTCATCATTTTACCGTACGGCATACTATAGCACGCCGTTTTTCATCATTTTTGAGGATTTGAAAAAAAAAAAAAAACATGGGTTATAGCCCATAGTTTTTTGAATTTTTGAATTATTTTTTTTATCCTCGTTTTTCATTATTTTTGAACATGGGCTATAGCCCATACCGTACGGCATACTATAGCACGCCGTTTTTCATCATTTTTGAGGATTTGAAAAAAATGAAAAAAAAAAAAGAATGAAAAAAAACATGGGTTATAGCCCATCGTTTTTTGAAATTTTGAAAAAAAAAAATTAACCTAGTTTTTAATCATTTTTGAACATGGGCTATAGCCCATACCGTACGGCATACTATAGCACGCCGTTTTTCATCATTTTTGAGGATTTGAAAAAAATGAAAAAAATAAAACATGGGTTAGCCCATCGTTTTTTGAATTTTTGAATTTTTATTTTATCCTTGTTTTTCATCATTTTTGACCATGGGCTATAGCCCATACGGTACGGCATACTATAGCACACCGTTTTTATCATTTTTGAGGATTTGAAAAAAAAAAAAAAAAAAAAAACATGGGTTATAGCCCATCGTTTTTTGAGATTTTGAAAAAAAAGAATAACCTTGTTTTTCATCATTTTACCGTACGGCATACTATAGCACGGCGTTTTTCATCATTTTTGAGGATTAAAAAAAAAAAAACATGGGTCATAGCCCATCGTTTTTTGAAATTTTGAAAAAAAAAGATTATTACTGTTGAAATGTAAAATTTACATTTCAACGAACGGACCTGTAAATGACAACACAAAAACTAAGGCACTGGTGTCGTACTTCTGGTTTACCGGAACGGGGTTCAACTCCTTGCAGTGCCCTGCTCAATCTGTTGTATTTACATGGTTCATTAGTCCATTGGGCGTTTTTGAGGATTTGAAAAAAAATTAAAAAAGAAAAAAACATGGGTTATAGCCCATCGTTTTTTGAAATTTAAAAAAAAAGATTAACCTCGTTTTTCATCATTTTTGAACATGGGCTATAGCCCATACCGTACGGCATACTATAGCACGCCGTTTTTCATCATTTTTGAGGTTTAAAAAAAAAAAAAAAAAAAAAAAAACATGGGTTATAGCCCATCGTTTTTTGAATTTTTGATAAAAAGAATTATCCTCGTTTTTCATCATTTTTGACCATGGGCTATAGCCCATACCGTACGGCATACTATAGCACGCCGTTTTTCATCATTTTTGAGGTTTTGAAAAAAAAAAAAAAAAAAAAAAACATGGGTTATAGCCCATCGTTTTTTGAATTTTCGATATATTTTTTATCCTCGTTTTTCATCATTTTTGACCATGGGCTATAGCCCATACCGTACGGCATACTATAGCACGCTGTTTTTCATCATTTTTGAGGTTTTGAAAAAAAAAAAAAAACATGGGTTATAGCCCATCGTTTTTTGAGATTTTGAAAAAAAACATTAACCTTGTTTTTCATCATTTTACCGTACGGCATACTATAGCACGCCGTTTTTCATCATTTTTGAGGATTTGAAAAAAAAACATGGGTTATAGCCCATAGTTTTTTGAATTTTTGAATTTTTTTTTTTTTATCCTCGTTTTTCATTATTTTTGAACATGGGCTATAGCCCATACCGTACGGCATACTATAGCACGCCGTTTTTCATCATTTTTGAGGATTTGAAAAAAAAAAAAAAAAAAAAAAAAAACATGGGTTATAGCCCATCGTTTTTTGAATTTTTGATAAAAAGAATTATCCTCGTTTTTCATCATGTTTGACCATGGGCTATAGCCCATACCGTACGGCATACTATAGCACGCCGTTTTTCATCATTTTTGAGGTTTTGAAAAAAAACAAAAAAAAACTAAACATGGGTTATAGCCCATCGTTTTTTGAGATTTTGAAAAAAAACATTAACCTTGTTTTTCATCATTTAAAAAAAATTCAAAATTTCAAAAAGTTGGGTTATAGCCCATCGTTTTTTGAATTTTTGATTTTTTTTTTATCCTCGTTTTTCATCGTTTTTGACCATGGGCTATAGCCCATATCGTATGGCATACTATAACACGCCGTTTTTCATAATTCTTGAGGAATTGAAAAAAAATCAAAATTTCAAAAAGTTGGGTTATAGCCCATCGTTTTTTGAATTTTTTTTATCCTCGTTTTTCATCATTTTTGACCATGGGCTATAGCCCATATCGTATGGCATACTATAACACGCCGTTTTTCATCATTTTTGAGGATTTAAAAAAAAATCAAAAATTCAAAAAGTTGGGGTATAGCCCATCGTTTTTTGAATTTTTGAATTTATTTTTTATCCTCGTTTTTCATAATTTTTGACCATGGGCTATAGCCCATATCGTATGGCATACTATAGCACGCCGTTTTTCATCGTTTTTGAGGAATTGAAAAAAATTCAAAAATTCAAAAAGTTGGGTTATAGCCCATCGTTTTTTGAATTTTTTTTGATCCTCGTTTTTCATCATTTTTGACCATGGGCTATAGCCCATATCGTATGGCATACTATAACACGCCGTTTTTCATCACTTTTGAGGATTTAAAAAAAAATCAAAAATTCAAAAAGTTGGGTTATAGCCCATCGTTTTTTGAATTTTTGAATTTATTTTTTATCCTCGTTTTTCATCATTTTTGACCATGGGCTATAGCCCATATCTTATGGCATACTATAGCACGCCGTTTTTCATCGTTTTTGAGGAATTGAAAAAAATTCAAAATTTCAAAAAGTTGGGTTATAGCCCATCGTTTTTTGAATTTTTGAATTTTTTTTTATCCTCGTTTTTCATCATTTTTGACCATGGGCTATAGCCCATATCGTATGGCATACTATAACATGCCGTTTTTCATCGTTTTTGAGGAATTGAAAAAAAATCAAAATTTCAAAAGGTTGGGTTATAGCCCATCGTTTTTTGAATTTTTGAATTTATTTTTTATCCTCGTTTTTCATCATTTTTGACCATGGGGTATAGCCCATATCGTATGGCATACTATAGCACGCCGTTTTTCATCATTTTTGAGGATTTGAAAAAAATTCAAAATTTCAAAAAGTTGGGTTATAGCCCATCGTTTTTTGAATTTTTGAATTTATTTTTTATCCTCGTTTTTCATCATTTTTGACCATGGGGTATAGCCCATATCGTATGGCATACTATAGCACGCCGTTTTTCATCATTTTTGAGGATTTGAAAAAAATTCAAAATTTCAAAAAGTTGGGTTATAGCCCATCGTTTTTTGAATTTTTGAATTTATTTTTTATCCTCGTTTTTCATCATTTTTGACCATGGGCTATAGCCCATATCTTATGGCATACTATAGCACGCCGTTTTTCATCGTTTTTGAGGAATTGAAAAAAATTCAAAATTTCAAAAAGTTGGGTTATAGCCCATCGTTTTTTGAATTTTTGATTTTTTTTTTATCCTCGTTCTTCATCATTTTTGACCATGGGCTATAGCCCATATCGTATGGCATACTATAACATGCCGTTTTTCATCGTTTTTGAGGAATTGAAAAAAATTCAAAATTTCAAAAGGTTGGGTTATAGCCCATCGTTTTTTGAATTTTTGAATTTATTTTTTATCCTCGTTTTTCATCATTTTTGACCATGGGGTATAGCCCATATCGTATGGCATACTATAGCACGCCGTTTTTCATCATTTTTGAGGATTTGAAAAAAATTCAAAATTTCAAAAAGTTGGGTTATAGCCCATCGTTTTTTGAATTTTTGAAAAAAAAATTCATCCTCGTTTTTCATCATTTTTGACCATGGGCTATAGCCCATATCGTATGGCATACTATAGCACGCCGTTTTTCATCGTTTTTGAGGAATTGAAAAAAAATAAAAAATTCAAAAAGTTGGGTTATAGCCCATCGTTTTTTGAATTTTTGATTTTTTTTTAATCCTCGTTTTTGATCATTTTTGACCATGGGCTATAGCCCATATCGTATGGCATACTATAGCACGCCGTTTTTCATCATTTTTGAGGATTTGAAAAAAATTCAAAATTTCAAAAAGTTGGGTTATAGCCCATCGTTTTTTGATTTTTTTTTATCCTCGTTTTTCATCATTTTTGATGATGGGCTATAGCCCATATCGTATGGCATACTATAGCACGCCGTTTTTCATCATTTTTGAGGATTTGAAAAAAAAATCAAAATTTAAAAAAGATGGGTTATAGCCCATCGTTTTTTGAAAATTTGAAATTATTTTTTATCCTCGTTTTTCATCATTTTTGACCATGGGCTATAGCCCATATCGTATGGCATACTATAGCACGCCGTTTTTCATCGTTTTTGAGGAATTGAAAAAAATTCAAAATTTCAAAAAGTTGGGTTATAGCCCATCGTTTTTTGATTATTTTTTTTATCCTCGTTTTTCATCATTTTTGACCATGGGCTATAGCCCATATCGTATGGCATACTATAGCACGCCGTTTTTCATCATTTTTGAGGATTTGAAAAAAAAAATCAAAATTTAAAAAAGATGGGTTATAGCCCATCGTTTTTTGAAAATTTGAAATTATTTTTTATCCTCGTTTTTCATCATTTTTGACCATGGGCTATAGCCCATATCGTATGGCATACTATAGCACGCCGTTTTTCATCGTTTTTGAGGAATTGAAAAAAATTCAAAATTTCAAAAAGTTGGGTTATAGCCCATCGTTTTTTGAATTAATTTTTTATCCTCGTTTTTCATCATTTTTGACCATGGGCTATAGCCCATATCGTATGGCATACTATAGCACGCCGTTTTTCATCATTTTTGAGGATTTGAAAAAAAAAATCAAAATTTAAAAAAGATGAGTTATAGCCCATCGTTTTTTGAAAATTTGAAATTATTTTTTATCCTCGTTTTTCATCATTTTTGACCATGGGCTATAGCCCATATCGTATGGCATACTATAGCACGCCGTTTTTCATCATTTTTGAGGATTTGAAAAAAAATCAAAATTTCAAAAAGTTGGGTTATAGCCCATCGTTTTTAGAATTTTTGATTTTTTTTTTATCCTCGTTTTTCATCATTTTTGACCATGGGCTATAGCCCATATCGTATGGCATACTATAGCACGCCGTTTTTCATCATTTTTGAGGATTTGAAAAAAATTCAAAATTTCAAAAAGTTGGGTTATAGCCCATCGTTTTTTGAATTAATTTTTTATCCTCGTTTTTCATCATTTTTGACCATGGGCTATAGCCCATATCGTATGGCATACTATAGCACGCCGTTTTTCATCATTTTTGAGGATTTGAAAAAAAAAATCAAAATTTCAAAAAGTTGGGTTATAGCCCATCGTTTTTTGAAATTTAGATTTTTTTTTTTATCCTCGTTTTCATCATTTTTGACCATGGGCTATAGCCCATATCGTATGGCATACTATAGCACGCCGTTTTTCATCATTTTTGAGGATTTGAAAAAAAAAATCAAAATTTAAAAAAGATGAGTTATAGCCCATCGTTTTTTGAAAATTTGAAATTATTTTTTATCCTCGTTTTTCATCATTTTTGACCATGGGCTATAGCCCATATCGTATGGCATACTATAGCACGCCGTTTTTCATCATTTTTGAGGATTTGAAAAAAAATCAAAATTTCAAAAAGTTGGGTTATAGCCCATCGTTTTTTGAAATTTAGATTTTTTTTTTTATCCTCGTTTTCATCATTTTTGACCATGGGCTATAGCCCATATCGTATGGCATACTATAGCACGCCGTTTTTCATCATTTTTGAGGATTTGAAAAAAAAAATCAAAATTTAAAAAAGATGAGTTATAGCCCATCGTTTTTTGAAAATTTGAAATTATTTTTTATCCTCGTTTTTCATCATTTTTGACCATGGGCTATAGCCCATATCGTATGGCATACTATAGCACGCCGTTTTTCATCATTTTTGAGGATTTGAAAAAAAATCAAAATTTCAAAAAGTTGGGTTATAGCCCATCGTTTTTTGAAATTTTGATTTTTTTTTTTATCCTCGTTTTTCATCATTTTTGACCATGGGCTATAGCCCATATCGTATGGCATACTATAGCACGCCGTTTTTCATCATTTTTGAGGATTTGAAAAAAAATAAAAATTTCAAAAAGTTGGGTTATAGCCCATCGTTTTTTGAAATTTAGATTTTTTTTTTTATCCTCGTTTTCATCATTTTTGACCATGGGCTATAGCCCATATCGTATGGCATACTATAGCACGCCGTTTTTCATCATTTTTGAGGATTTGAAAAAAAAAATCAAAATTTAAAAAAGATGGGTTATAGCCCATCGTTTTTTGAAAATTTGAAATTATTTTTTATCCTCGTTTTTCATCATTTTTGACCATGGGCTATAGCCCATATCGTATGGCATACTATAGCACGCCGTTTTTCATCATTTTTGAGGATTTGAAAAAAAATCAAAATTTCAAAAAGTTGGGTTATAGCCCATCGTTTTTAGAATTTTTGATTTTTTTTTTTATCCTCGTTTTTCATCATTTTTGACCATGGGCTATAGCCCATATCGTATGGCATACTATAGCACGCCGTTTTTCATCATTTTTGAGGATTTGAAAAAAAATCAAAATTTCAAAAAGTTGGGTTATAACCCATCGTTTTTTGAATTTTTGAAAAAAAGAAATTATCCTCGTTTTTCATCATTTTTGACCATGGGCTATAGCCCATATCGTATGGCATACTATAGCACGCCGTTTTTCATCATTTTTGAGGATTTTAAAAAAAATCAAAATTTCAAAAAGTTGGGTTATAGCCCATCGTTTATTTTATTTTTTATTTTATTTTTTATCCTCGTTTTTCATCATTTTTGACCATGGGCTATAGCCCATATCGTAGGGCATACTATAGCACGCCGTTTTTCATCATTTTTGAGGATTTGAAAAAAATAATCAAAATTTAAAAAAGATGGGTTATAGCCCATCGTTTTTTGAAAATTTGAAATTATTTTTTATCCTCATTTTTCATCATTTTTGACCATGGGCTATAGCCCATATCGTATGGCATACTATAGCACGCCGTTTTTCATCATTTTTGAGGATTTGAAAAAAAATCAAATTTTCAAAAAGTTGGGTTATAGCCCATCGTTTTTTGAATTTTTGATTTTTTTTTTATCCTCGTTTTTCATCATTTTTGACCATGGGCTATAGCCCATATCGTATGGCATACTATAGCACGCCGTTTTTCATCATTTTTGAGGATTTGAAAAAAAAATCAAAATTTAAAAAGATGGGTTATAGCCCATCGTTTTTTGAAAATTTTAAAATATTTTTCATCCTCGTTTTTCATCATTTTTGACCATGGGCTATAGCCCATATCGTATGGCATACTATATCACGCCGTTTTTCATCATTTTTGAGGATTTGAAAAAAAATCAAAATTTCAAAAAGTTGGCTTATAGCCCATCGTTTTTTGATTTTTTTTTTTATCCTCGTTTTTCATCATTTTTGACCATGGGTTATAGCCCATATCGTAGGGCATACTATAGCACGCCGTTTTTCATCATTTTTGAGAATTTGAAAAAAAAATCAAAATTTAAAAAAGATGGGTTATAGCCCATCGTTTTTTGAAAATTTGAAATTATTTTTTATCCTCATTTTTCATCATTTTTGACCATGGGCTATAGCCCATATCGTATGGCATACTATAGCACGCCGTTTTTCATCATTTTTGAGGATTTGAAAAAAAATCAAATTTTCAAAAAGTTGGGTTATAGCCCATCGTTTTTTTAATTTTTGATTTTTTTTTTTCATTTTCGTTTTTCATCATTTTTGACCATGGGCTATAGCCCATATCGTATGGCATACTATAGCATGCCGTTTTTCATCGTTTTTGAGGAATTGAAAAAAATTCAAATTTTTAAAAAGTTGGGTTATAGCCCATCGTTTTTAGAATTTTAGAATTTATTTTTTATCCTCGTTTTTCATCATTTCTGACCATGGGCTATAGCCCATATCGTATGGCATACTATAGCATGCCGTTTTTCATCATTTTTGAGGATTTGAAAAAAATTCAAAATTTCAAAAAGTTGGGTTATAGCTCATCGTTTTTTGATTATTTTTTTTTATCCTCGTTTTTCATAATTTTTGACCATGGGCTATAGCCCATATCGTATGGCATACTATAGCATGCCGTTTTTCATCATTTTTGAGGATTTGAAAAAAATTCAAAATTTCAAAAAGTTGGGTTATAGCCCATCGTTTTTAGAATTTTTGATTTTTTTTTTCATCCTCGTTTTTCATCATTTTTGACCATGGGCTATAGCCCATATCGTATGGCATACTATAACACGCCGTTTTTCATCATTCTTGAGGAATTGAAAAAAAATCAAAATTTCAAAAAGTTGGGTTATAGCCCATCGTTTTTTGATATTTTTTTTATCCTCGTTTTTCATCATTTTTGACCATGGGCTATAGCCCATATCGTATGGCATAATATAACACGCTGTTTTTCATCATTTTTGAGGATTTAAAAAAATTTCAAAATTTCAAAAAGTTGGGTTATAGCCCATCGTTTTTTGAATTTTTGATTTTTTTTTTATCCTCGTTTTTCATCATTTTTGACCATGGGCTATAGCCCATATCGTATGGCATACTATATCACGCCGTTTTTCATCATTCTTGAGGAATTGAAAAAAAATCAAAATTTCAAAAAGTTGGGTTATAGCCCATCGTTTTTTGATTTTTTTTTCATCCTCGTCTTTCATCATTTTTGACCATGGGCTATAGCCCATATCGTATGGCATACTATAACACGCTGTTTTTCATCATTTTTGAGGATTTAAAAAAAATTCAAAATTTCAAAAAGTTGGGTTATAGCCCATCGTTTTTTGATTATTTTTTTATCCTCGTTTTTCATCATTTTTGACCATGGGCTATAGCCCATATCGTATGGCATACTATAACACGCCGTTTTTCATCATTCTTGAGGAATTGAAAAAAAATCAAAATTTCAAAAAGTTGGGTTATAGCCCATCGTTTTTTGATTTTTTTTTCATCCTCGTCTTTCATCATTTTTGACCATGGGCTATAGCCCATATCGTATGGCATACTATAACACGCTGTTTTTCATCATTTTTGAGGATTTAAAAAAAATTCAAAATTTCAAAAAGTTGGGTTATAGCCCATCGTTTTTTGATTATTTTTTTATCCTCGTTTTTCATCATTTTTGACCATGGGCTATAGCCCATATCGTATGGCATACTATAACACGCCGTTTTTCATCATTCTTGAGGAATTGAAAAAAAATCAAAATTTCAAAAAGTTGGGTTATAGCCCATCGTTTTTTGATTTTTTTTTCATCCTCGTCTTTCATCATTTTTGACCATGGGCTATAGCCCATATCGTATGGCATAATATAACACGCTGTTTTTCATCATTTTTGAGGATTTAAAAAAATTTCAAAATTTCAAAAAGTTGGGTTATAGCCCATCGTTTTTTGAATTTTTGATTTTTTTTTTATCCTCGTTTTTCATCATTTTTGACCATGGGCTATAGCCCATATCGTATGGCATACTATATCACGCCGTTTTTCATCATTCTTGAGGAATTGAAAAAAAATCAAAATTTCAAAAAGTTGGGTTATAGCCCATCGTTTTTAGAAATTTTAGATTTTTTTTTTATCCTCGTTTTTCATCATTTTTTACCATGGGCTATAGTCCATATCGTATGGCATACTATAGCACGCCGTTTTACATCATTTTTGAGGATTTGAAAAAAATTCAAACTTTCAAAAAGTTGGGTTATAGCCCATCGTTTTTTGATATTTTTTTTATCCTCGTTTTTCATCATTTTTGACCATGGGCTATAGCCCATATCGTATGGCATAATATAACACGCTGTTTTTCATCATTTTTGAGGATTTAAAAAAAATTCAAATTTTCAAAAAGTTGGGTTATAGCCCATCGTTTTTTGAATTTTTGATTTTTTTTTTATCCTCGTTTTTCATCATTTTTGACCATGGGCTATAGCCCATATCGTATGGCATACTATATCACGCCGTTTTTCATCATTCTTGAGGAATTGAAAAAAAATCAAAATTTCAAAAAGTTGGGTTATAGCCCATCGTTTTTTGATTTTTTTTTAATCCTCGTTTTTCATCATTTTTGACCATGGGCTATAGCCCATATCGTATGGCATACTATAACACGCCGTTTTTCATCATTCTTGAGGAATTGAAAAAAAATCAAAATTTCAAAAAGTTGGGTTATAGCCCATCGTTTTTTTATTCATTTTTCATCCTCGTCTTTCATCATTTATGACCATGGGCTATAGCCCATATCGTATGGCATACTATAACACGCTGTTTTTCATCATTTTTGAGGATTTAAAAAAAATTCAAAATTTCAAAAAGTTGGGTTATAGCCCATCGTTTTTTGAATTTTTGATTTTTTTTTTCATCCTCGTTTTTCATCATTTTTTATTATGGGCTATAGCCCATATCGTATGGCATACTATAGCACGCCGTTTTTCATCATTTTTGAGGAATTGAAAAAAAATCAAAATTTCAAAAAGTTGGGTTATAGCCCATCGTTTTTTGATATTTTTTTTATCCTCGTTTTTCATCATTTTTGACCATGGGCTATAGCCCATATCGTATGGCATAATATAACACGCTGTTTTTCATCATTTTTGAGGATTTAAAAAATTTTCAAAATTTCAAAAAGTTGGGTTATAGCCCATCGTTTTTTGAATTTTTGATTTTTTTTTTATCCTCGTTTTTCATCATTTTTGACCATGGGCTATAGCCCATATCGTATGGCATACTATATCACGCCGTTTTTCATCATTCTTGAGGAATTGAAAAAAAATCAAAATTTCAAAAAGTTGGGTTATAGCCCATCGTTTTTTGATTTTTTTTTCATCCTCGTCTTTCATCATTTTTGACCATGGGCTATAGCCCATATCGTATGGCATACTATAACACGCTGTTTTTCATCATTTTTGAGGATTTAAAAAAAATTCAAAATTTCAAAAAGTTGGGTTATAGCCCATCGTTTTTTGATTATTTTTTTATCCTCGTTTTTCATCATTTTTGACCATGGGCTATAGCCCATATCGTATGGCATACTATAACACGCCGTTTTTCATCATTCTTGAGGAATTGAAAAAAAATCAAAATTTCAAAAAGTTGGGTTATAGCCCATCGTTTTTTGATTTTTTTTTCATCCTCGTCTTTCATCATTTTTGACCATGGGCTATAGCCCATATCGTATGGCATAATATAACACGCTGTTTTTCATCATTTTTGAGGATTTAAAAAAATTTCAAAATTTCAAAAAGTTGGGTTATAGCCCATCGTTTTTTGAATTTTGAATTTTTTTTTTATCCTCGTTTTTCATCATTTTTGACCATGGGCTATAGCCCATATCGTATGGCATACTATATCACGCCGTTTTTCATCATTCTTGAGGAATTGAAAAAAAATCAAAATTTCAAAAAGTTGGGTTATAGCCCATCGTTTTTAGAAATTTTAGATTTTTTTTTTATCCTCGTTTTTCATCATTTTTTACCATGGGCTATAGTCCATATCGTATGGCATAATATAACACGCTGTTTTTCATCATTTTTGAGGATTTAAAAAATTTTCAAAATTTCAAAAAGTTGGGTTATAGCCCATCGTTTTTTGAATTTTTGATTTTTTTTTTATCCTCGTTTTTCATCATTTTTGACCATGGGCTATAGCCCATATCGTATGGCATACTATATCACGCCGTTTTTCATCATTCTTGAGGAATTGAAAAAAAATCAAAATTTCAAAAAGTTGGGTTATAGCCCATCGTTTTTTGATTTTTTTTTCATCCTCGTCTTTCATCATTTTTGACCATGGGCTATAGCCCATATCGTATGGCATACTATAACACGCTGTTTTTCATCATTTTTGAGGATTTAAAAAAAATTCAAAATTTCAAAAAGTTGGGTTATAGCCCATCGTTTTTTGATTATTTTTTTATCCTCGTTTTTCATCATTTTTGACCATGGGCTATAGCCCATATCGTATGGCATACTATAACACGCCGTTTTTCATCATTCTTGAGGAATTGAAAAAAAATCAAAATTTCAAAAAGTTGGGTTATAGCCCATCGTTTTTTGATTTTTTTTTCATCCTCGTCTTTCATCATTTTTGACCATGGGCTATAGCCCATATCGTATGGCATAATATAACACGCTGTTTTTCATCATTTTTGAGGATTTAAAAAAATTTCAAAATTTCAAAAAGTTGGGTTATAGCCCATCGTTTTTTGAATTTTGAATTTTTTTTTTATCCTCGTTTTTCATCATTTTTGACCATGGGCTATAGCCCATATCGTATGGCATACTATATCACGCCGTTTTTCATCATTCTTGAGGAATTGAAAAAAAATCAAAATTTCAAAAAGTTGGGTTATAGCCCATCGTTTTTAGAAATTTTAGATTTTTTTTTTATCCTCGTTTTTCATCATTTTTTACCATGGGCTATAGTCCATATCGTATGGCATACTATAGCACGCCGTTTTACATCATTTTTGAGGATTTGAAAAAAATTCAAACTTTCAAAAAGTTGGGTTATAGCCCATCGTTTTTTGATATTTTTTTTATCCTCGTTTTTCATCATTTTTGACCATGGGCTATAGCCCATATCGTATGGCATAATATAACACGCTGTTTTTCATCATTTTTGAGGATTTAAAAAAAATTCAAATTTTCAAAAAGTTGGGTTATAGCCCATCGTTTTTTGAATTTTTGATTTTTTTTTTCATCCTCGTTTTTCATCATTTTTTATTATGGGCTATAGCCCATATCGTATGGCATACTATAGCACGCCGTTTTTCATCATTTTTGAGGATTTGAAAAAAATTCAAAATTTCAAAAAGTTGGGTTATAGCCCATCGTTTTTTGAATTTTAGATTTTTTTTTTATCCTCGTTTTTCATCATTTTTTACCATGGGCTATAGTCCATATCGTATGGCATACTATAGCACGCCGTTTTACATCATTTTTGAGGATTTGAAAAAAATTCAAACTTTCAAAAAGTTGGGTTATAGCCCATCGTTTTTTGAATTTTTGATTTTTTTTTTCATCCTCGTTTTTCATCATTTTTTATTATGGGCTATAGCCCATATCGTATGGCATACTATAGCACGCCGTTTTTCATCATTTTTGACGATTTGAAAAAAATTCAAAATTTCAAAAAGTTGGGTTATAGCCCATCGTTTTTTGAATTTTTGATTTTTTTTTTCATCCTCGTTTTTCATCATTTTTGACCATGGGCTATAGCCCATATCGTATGGCATACTATAGCATGCCGTTTTTCATCATTTTTGAGGATTTGAAAAAAATTCAAAATTTCAAAAAGTTGGGTTATAGCCCATCGTTTTTTGAATTTTTGAAAAAAAAAATCATCCTCGTTTTTCATCATTTTTGACCATGGGCTATAGCCCATATCGTATGGCATACTATAACACGCCGTTTTTCATCATTCTTGAGGAATTGAAAAAAAATCAAAATTTAAAAAAGTTGGGTTATAGCCCATCGTTTTTAGATTTTTTTTTAAATCCTCGTTTTTCATCATTTTTGACCATGGGCTATAGCCCATATCGTATGGCATAATATAACACGCTGTTTTTCATCATTTTTGAGGATTTGAAAAAAAAATCTAAATTTCAAAAAGTTGGGTTATAGCCCATCGTTTTTTTAATTTTTGATTTTTTTTTTATCCTCGTTTTTCATCATTTTTGACCATGGGCTATAGCCCATATCGTATGGCATACTATATCACGCCGTCTTTCATCATTTTTGAGGATTTGAAAAAAAAATCTAAATTTCAAAAAGTTGGGTTATAGCCCATCGTTTTTTTAATTTTTTAATTTTTTTTTTATCCTCGTTTTTCATCATTTTTGACCATGGGCTATAGCCCATATCGTATGGCATACTATATCACGCCGTTTTTCATCATTCTTGAGGAATTGAAAAAAAATCAAAATTTCAAAAAGTTGGGTTATAGCCCATCGTTTTTTGATTTTTTTTAAATCCTCGTTTTTCATCATTTTTGACCATGGGCTATAGCCCATATCGTATGGCATACTATAACACGCCGTTTTTCATCATTCTTGAGGAATTGAAAAAAAATCAAAATTTCAAAAAGTTGGGTTATAGCCCATCGTTTTTTTATTTATTTTTCATCCTCGTCTTTCATCATTTTTGACCATGGGCTATAGCCCATATCGTATGGCATAATATAACACGCTGTTTTTCATCATTTTTGAGGATTTGAAAAAAAAATCTAAATTTCAAAAAGTTGGGTTATAGCCCATCGTTTTTTGAATTTTTGATTTTTTTTTTATCCTCGTTTTTCATCATTTTTGACCATGGGCTATAGCCCATATCGTATGGCATACTATATCACGCCGTCTTTCATCATTTTTGAGGATTTGAAAAAAAAATCTAAATTTCAAAAAGTTGGGTTATAGCCCATCGTTTTTTTAATTTTTTAATTTTTTTTTTATCCTCGTTTTTCATCATTTTTGACCATGGGCTATAGCCCATATCGTATGGCATACTATAACACGCTGTTTTTCATCATTTTTGAGGATTTAAAAAAAAATCAAATTTCAAAAAGTTGGGTTATAGCCCATCGTTTTTTGAATTTTTGATTTTTTTTTAATCCTCGTTTTTCATCATTTTTGACCATGGGCTATAGTCCATATCGTATGGCATACTATAGCACGCCGTCTTTCATCATTTTTGAGGATTTGAAAAAAAAATCTAAATTTCAAAAAGTTGGGTTATAGCCCATCGTTTTTTTTTATTTTTTTTATTTTTTTTATCCTCGTTTTTCATCATTTTTGACCATGGGCTATAGCCCATATCGTATGGCATACTATAGCATGCCGTTTTTCATCATTTTTGAGGATTTGAAAAAAATTCAAAATTTCAAAAAGTTGGGTTATAGCCCATCGTTTTTTGATTTTTTTTTTATCCTCGTTTTTCATCATTTTTGACCATGGGCTATAGCCCATATCGTATGGCATAATATAACACGCTGTTTTTCATCATTTTTGAGGATTTGAAAAAAAAATCTAAATTTCAAAAAGTTGGGTTATAGCCCATCGTTTTTTTAATTTTTGATTTTTTTTTTATCCTCGTTTTTCATAATTTTTGACCATGGGCTATAGCCCATATCGTATGGCATACTATATCACGCCGTCTTTCATCATTTTTGAGGATTTGAAAAAAAAATCTAAATTTCAAAAAGTTGGGTTATAGCCCATCGTTTTTTTAATTTTTTAATTTTTTTTTTATCCTCGTTTTTCATCATTTTTGACCATGGGCTATAGCCCATATCGTATGGCATACTATAGCATGCAGTTTTTCATCATTTTTGAGGATTTGAAAAAAATTCAAAATTTCAAAAAGTTGGGTTATAGCCCATCGTTTTTTGATTTTTTTTTTATCCTCGTTTTTCATCATTTTTGACCATGGGCTATAGCCCATATCGTATGGCATAATATAACACGCTGTTTTTCATCATTTTTGAGGATTTGAAAAAAAAATCTAAATTTCAAAAAGTTGGGTTATAGCCCATCGTTTTTTTAATTTTTGATTTTTTTTTTATCCTCGTTTTTCATAATTTTTGACCATGGGCTATAGCCCATATCGTATGGCATACTATATCACGCCGTCTTTCATCATTTTTGAGGATTTGAAAAAAAAATCTAAATTTCAAAAAGTTGGGTTATAGCCCATCGTTTTTTTAATTTTTTAATTTTTTTTTTATCCTCGTTTTTCATCATTTTTGACCATGGGCTATAGCCCATATCGTATGGCATACTATAGCATGCAGTTTTTCATCATTTTTGAGGATTTGAAAAAAATTCAAAATTTCAAAAAGTTGGGTTATAGCCCATCGTTTTTTGATTTTTTTTTTATCCTCGTTTTTCATCATTTTTGACCATGGGCTATAGCCCATATCGTATGGCATACTATAACACGCTGTTTTTCATCATTTTTGAGGATTTAAAAAAAAATCAAAATTTCAAAAAGTTGGGTTATAGCCCATCGTTTTTTGAATTTTTGATTTTTTTTTAATCCTCGTTTTTCATCATTTTTGACCATGGGCTATAGTCCATATCGTATGGCATACTATAGCATGCCGTTTTTCATCATTTTTGAGGATTTGAAAAAAATTCAAAATTTCAAAAAGTTGGGTTATAGCCCATCGTTTTTTGATTTTTTTTTATCCTCGTTTTTCATCATTTTTGACCATGGGCTATAGCCCATATCGTATGGCATACTATAACACGCTGTTTTTCATCATTTTTGAGGATTTAAAAAAAAATCAAAATTTCAAAAAGTTGGGTTATAGCCCATCGTTTTTTGAATTTTAGATTTTTTTTTAATCCTCGTTTTTCATCATTTTTGACCATGGGCTATAGTCCATATCGTATGGCATACTATAGCACGCCGTTTTTCATCATTTTTGAGGATTTGAAAAAAAAATCAAAATTTCAAAAAGTTGGGTTATAGCCCATCGTTTTTTGAATTTTGGAAAAAGAAATTATCCTCGTTTTTCATCATTTTTGACCATGGGCTATAGCCCATATCGTATGGCATACTATAGCACGCCGTTTTTCATCATTTTTGAGGATTTGAAAAAAATTCAAAATTTCAAAAAGTTGGGTTATAGCCCATCGTTTTTTGAATTTTTGAATTTGTTTTTCATCCTCGTTTTTCATCATTTTTTACCATGGGCTATAGCCCATATCGTATGGCATACTATAGCACGCCGTTTTTCATCATTTTTGAGGATTTGAAAAAAATTCAAAAATTCAAAAAGTTGGGTTATAGCCCATCGTTTTTTGAATTTTTTAATTTTTTTTTATCCTCGTTTTTCATCATTTTTGACCATGGGCTATAGACCATATCGTATGGCATACTATAGCACGCCGTTTTTCATCATTTTTGAGGATTTGAAAAAAATTCAAAATTTCAAAAAGTTGGGTTATAGCCCATCGTTTTTTGAATTTTTGAATTTTTTTTCATCCTCGTTTTTCATCATTTTTGACCATGGGCTATAGCCCATATCGTATGGCATATTATAGCACGCCGTTTTTCATCATTTTTGAGGATTTGAAAAAAATTAAAAATTTCAAAAAGTTGGGTTATAGCCCATCGTTTTTTGAATTTTTGAATTTTTTTTTCATCCTCGTTTTTCATCATTTTTGACCATGGGCTATAGCCCATATCGTATGGCATACTATAGCACGCCGTTTTTCATCGTTTTTGAGGAATTGAAAAAAAAATCAAAAATTCAAAAAGTTGGGTTATAGCCCATCGTTTTTTGAATTTTTGAAAAAAAAATTCATCCTCGTTTTTCATCATTTTTGACCATGGGCTATAGCCCATATCGTATGGCATACTATAGCACGCCGTTTTTCATCATTTTTGAGGATTTGAAAAAAATTAAAAATTTCAAAAAGTTGGGTTATAGCCCATCGTTTTTTGAATTTTTGAATTTTTTTTTCATCCTCGTTTTTCATCATTTTTGACCATGGGCTATAGCCCATATCGTATGGCATACTATAGCACGCCGTTTTTCATCGTTTTTGAGGAATTGAAAAAAAAATCAAAAATTCAAAAAGTTGGGTTATAGCCCATCGTTTTTTGATTTTTTTTTTATCCTCGTTTTTCATCATTTTTGACCATGGGCTATAGTCCATATCGTATGGCATACTATAGCACGCCGTTTTTCATCATTTTTGAGGATTTGAAAAAGGAAAAAAAAAAATCAAAAAGTTGGGTTATAGCCCATCGTTTTTTGAATTAAAAAAAAAAAAATCATCCTCGTTTTTCATCATTTTTGACCATGGGTTATAGCCCATATCGTATGGCATACTATAGCACGCCGTTTTTCATCATTTTTGAGGATTTGAAAAAAATTAAAAATTTCAAAAAGTTGGGTTATAGCCCATCGTTTTTTTAATTTTTTAATTTTTTTTTCATCCTCGTTTTTCATCATTTTTGACCATGGGCTATAGCCCATATCGTATGGCATACTATAGCACGCCGTTTTTCATCGTTTTTGAGGAATTGAAAAAAAAATCAAAAATTCAAAAAGTTGGGTTATAGCCCATCGTTTTTTGAATTTTTGAAAAAAAAATTCATCCTCGTTTTTCATCATTTTTGACCATGGGCTATAGCCCATATCGTATGGCATACTATAGCACGCCGTTTTTCATCATTTTTGAGGATTTGAAAAAATTTCAAAATTTCAAAAAGTTGGGTTATAGCCCATCGTTTTTTGAATTTTTGAATTTTTTTTTCATCCTCGTTTTTCATCATTTTTGACCATGGGCTATAGCCCATATCGTATGGCATACTATAGCACGCCGTTTTTCATCGTTTTTGAGGAATTGAAAAAAAAATCAAAAATTCAAAAAGTTGGGTTATAGCCCATCGTTTTTTGATTTTTTTTTTATCCTCGTTTTTCATCATTTTTGACCATGGGCTATAGTCCATATCGTATGGCATACTATAGCACGCCGTTTTTCATCATTTTTGAGGATTTGAAAAAGGAAAAAAAAAAATCAAAAAGTTGGGTTATAGCCCATCGTTTTTTTGAATTTTTGAAAAAAAAAATTATCCTCGTTTTTCATCATTTTTGACCATGGGCTATAGCCCATATCGTATGGCATACTATAGCACGCCGTTTTTCATCATTTTTGAGGATTTGAAAAAAAATCAAAATTTCAAAAAGTTGGGTTATAGCCCATCGTTTTTTGAATTAAAAAAAAAAAAAATCATCCTCGTTTTTCATCATTTTTGACCATGGGTTATAGCCCATATCGTATGGCATACTATAGCACGCCGTTTTTCATCATTTTTGAGTATTTGAAAAAAATTCAAATTTTCAAAAAGTTGGGTTATAGCCCATCATTTTTTGAATTTTAGATTTTTTTTTCATCCTCGTTTTTCATCATTTTTGACCATGGGCTATAGCCCATATCGTATGGCATACTATAGCACGCCGTTTTTCATCATTTTTGAAGATTTGAAAAAATTTCAAAATTTCAAAAAGTTGGGTTATAGCCCATCGTTTTTTGAATTTTTGAATTTTTTTTTCATCCTCGTTTTTCATCATTTTTGACCATGGGCTATAGCCCATATCGTATGGCATACTATAGCACGCCGTTTTTCATCATTTTTGAGGATTTGAAAAAAAATTAAAAAATCAAAAAGTTGGGTTATAGCCCATCGTGTTTTGAATTTTTGAATTTTTTTTTCATCCTCGTTTTTCATCATTTTTGACCATGGGCTATAGCCCATATCGTATGGCATACTATAGCACGCCGTTTTTCATCGTTTTTGAGGAATTGAAAAAAAATCAAAAATTCAAAAAGTTGGGTTATAGCCCATCGTTTTTTGAATTTTTGAATTTTTTTTTATCCTCGTTTTTCATCATTTTTGACCATGGGCTATAGCCCATATCGTATGGCATACTATAGCACGCCGTTTTTCATCATTTTTGAGGATTTGAAAAAAA
This sequence comes from Protomyctophum parallelum, assembly GCF_964188405.1. Classification (NCBI taxonomy): domain Eukaryota; kingdom Metazoa; phylum Chordata; class Actinopteri; order Myctophiformes; family Myctophidae; genus Protomyctophum; species Protomyctophum parallelum. The sequence continues at coordinate 38,546,563 of NC_139710.1, forward strand.
TTCAAAATTTCAAAAAGTTGGGTTATAGCCCATCATTTTTTGAATTTTAGATTTTTTTTTCATCCTCGTTTTTCATCATTTTTGACCATGGGCTATAGCCCATATCGTATGGCATACTATAACACGCCGTTTTTCATCATTCTTGAGGAATTGAAAAAAAATCAAAATTTCAAAAAGTTGGGTTATAGCCCATCGTTTTTTGAAATTTTGATTTTTTTTTCATCCTCGTTTTTCATCATTTTTGACCATGGGCTATAGCCCATATCGTATGGCATACTATAACACGCCGTTTTTCATCATTCTTGAGGAATTGAAAAAAAATCAAAATTTCAAAAAGTTGGGTTATAGCCCATCGTTTTTTGATTTTTTTTTAATCCTTGTTTTTCATCATTTTTGACCATGGGCTATAGCCCATATCGTATGGCATACTATAGCACGCCGTTTTTCATCATTTTTGAGGATTTGAAAAAAATTCAAAATTTCAAAAAGTTGGGTTATAGCCCATCATTTTTTGAATTTTAGATTTTTTTTTCATCCTCGTTTTTCATCATTTTTGACCATGGGCTATAGCCCATATCGTATGGCATACTATAACACGCCGTTTTTCATCATTCTTGAGGAATTGAAAAAAAATCAAAATTTCAAAAAGTTGGGTTATAGCCCATCGTTTTTTGAAATTTAGATTTTTTTTTCATCCTCGTTTTTCATCATTTTTGACCATGGGCTATAGCCCATATCGTATGGCATACTATAACACGCCGTTTTTCATCATTCTTGAGGAATTGAAAAAAAAATCAAAATTTCAAAAAGTTGGGTTATAGCCCATCGTTTTTTGATTTTTTTTTAATCCTTGTTTTTCATCATTTTTGACCATGGGCTATAGCCCATATCGTATGGCATACAATAACACGCTGTTTTTCATCATTTTTGAGGATTTAAAAAAAATTCAAAATTTCAAAAAGTTGGGTTATAGCCCATCGTTTTTTGAATTTTTGATTTCTTTTTTTTTATCCTCATTTTTCATCATTTTTGACCATGGGCTATAGCCCATATCGTATGGCATACTATAGCACGCCGTTTTTCATCATTTTTGAGGATTTGAAAAAAAAATCTAAATTTCAAAAAGTTGGGTTATAGCCCATCTTTTTTTTGAATTTTTGAAAAAAAAAATTATCCTCGTTTTTCATCATTTTTGACCATGGGCTATAGCCCATATCGTATGGCATACTATAGCACGCCGTTTTTCATCATTTTTGAGGATTTGAAAAAAAATCAAAATTTCAAAAAGTTGGGTTATAGCCCATCGTTTTTTGAATTAAAAAAAAAAAAAATTCATCCTCGTTTTTCATCATTTTTGACCATGGGTTATAGCCCATATCGTATGGCATACTATAGCACGCCGTTTTTCATCATTTTTGAGTATTTGAAAAAAATTCAAAATTTCAAAAAGTTGGGTTATAGCCCATCATTTTTTGAATTTTAGATTTTTTTTTCATCCTCGTTTTTCATCATTTTTGACCATGGGCTATAGCCCATATCGTATGGCATACTATAGCACACCGTTTTTCATCATTTTTGAAGATTTGAAAAAATTTCAAAATTTCAAAAAGTTGGGTTATAGCCCATCGTTTTTTGAATTTTTGAATTTTTTTTTCATCCTCGTTTTTCATCATTTTTGACCATGGGCTATAGCCCATATCGTATGGCATACTATAGCACGCCGTTTTTCATCATTTTTGAGGATTTGAAAAAAATTAAAAAAAATCAAAAAGTTGGGTTATAGCCCATCGTGTTTTGAATTTTTGAATTTTTTTTTCATCCTCGTTTTTCATCATTTTTGACCATGGGCTATAGCCCATATCGTATGGCATACTATAGCACGCCGTTTTTCATCGTTTTTGAGGAATTGAAAAAAAATCAAAAATTCAAAAAGTTGGGTTATAGCCCATCGTTTTTTGAATTTTTGAATTTTTTTTTATCCTCGTTTTTCATCATTTTTGACCATGGGCTATAGCCCATATCGTATGGCATACTATAGCACGCCGTTTTTCATCATTTTTGAGGATTTGAAAAAAATTCAAAATTTCAAAAAGTTGGGTTATAGCCCATCATTTTTTGAATTTTAGATTTTTTTTTCATCCTCGTTTTTCATCATTTTTGACCATGGGCTATAGCCCATATCGTATGGCATACTATAACACGCCGTTTTTCATCATTCTTGAGGAATTGAAAAAAAATCAAAATTTCAAAAAGTTGGGTTATAGCCCATCGTTTTTTGAATTTTTGATTTTTTTTTCATCCTCGTTTTTCATCATTTTTGACCATGGGCTATAGCCCATATCGTATGGCATACTATAGCACGCCGTTTTTCATCATTTTTGAGTATTTGAAAAAAATTCAAAATTTCAAAAAGTTGGGTTATAGCCCATCATTTTTTGAATTTTAGATTTTTTTTTCATCCTCGTTTTTCATCATTTTTGACCATGGGCTATAGCCCATATCGTATGGCATACTATAGCACGCCGTTTTTCATCATTTTTGAAGATTTGAAAAAATTTCAAAATTTCAAAAAGTTGGGTTATAGCCCATCGTTTTTTGAATTTTTGAATTTTTTTTTCATCCTCGTTTTTCATCATTTTTGACCATGGGCTATAGCCCATATCGTATGGCATACTATAGCACGCCGTTTTTCATCATTTTTGAGGATTTGAAAAAAATTAAAAAAATCAAAAAGTTGGGTTATAGCCCATCGTGTTTTGAATTTTTGAAATTTTTTTCCATCCTCGTTTTTCATCATTTTTGACCATGGGCTATAGCCCATATCGTATGGCATACTATAGCACGCCGTTTTTCATCGTTTTTGAGGAATTGAAAAAAAATCAAAAATTCAAAAAGTTGGGTTATAGCCCATCGTTTTTTGAATTTTTGAATTTTTTTTTATCCTCGTTTTTCATCATTTTTGACCATGGGCTATAGCCCATATCGTATGGCATACTATAGCACGCCGTTTTTCATCATTTTTGAGGATTTGAAAAAAATTCAAAATTTCAAAAAGTTGGGTTATAGCCCATCATTTTTTGAATTTTAGATTTTTTTTTCATCCTCGTTTTTCATCATTTTTGACCATGGGCTATAGCCCATATCGTATGGCATACTATAACACGCCGTTTTTCATCATTCTTGAGGAATTGAAAAAAAATCAAAATTTCAAAAAGTTGGGTTATAGCCCATCGTTTTTTGAATTTTTGATTTTTTTTTCATCCTCGTTTTTCATCATTTTTGACCATGGGCTATAGCCCATATCGTATGGCATACTATAGCACGCCGTTTTTCATCGTTTTTGAGGAATTGAAAAAAAATCTAAAATTCAAAAAGTTGGGTTATAGCCCATCGTTTTTTGAATTTTAGATTTTTTTTTAATCCTCGTTTTTCATCATTTTTGACCATGGGCTATAGCCCATATCGTATGGCATACTATAGCACGCCGTTTTTCATCATTTTTGAGGATTTGAAAAAAATTCAAAATTTCAAAAAGTTGGGTTATAGCCCATAATTTTTTGAATTTTAGATTTTTTTTTCATCCTCGTTTTTCATCATTTTTGACCATGGGCTATAGCCCATATCGTATGGCATACTATAACACGCCGTTTTTCATCATTCTTGAGGAATTGAAAAAAAATCAAAATTTCAAAAAGTTGGGTTATAGCCCATCGTTTATTGAATTTTTGATTTTTTTTTCATCCTCGTTTTTCATCATTTTTGACCATGGGCTATAGCCCATATCGTATGGCATACTATAGCACGCCGTTTTTCATCGTTTTTGAGGAATTGAAAAAAATTCAAAAATTCAAAAAGTTGGGTTATAGCCCATCGTTTTTTGAATTTTTGATTTTTTTTTTCATCCTCGTTTTTCATCATTTTTGACCATGGGCTATAGCCCATATCGTATGGCATACTATAACACGCCGTTTTTCATCATTCTTGAGGAATTGAAAAAAAATCAAAATTTCAAAAAGTTGGGTTATAGCCCATCGTTTTTTGATTTTTTTTTTAATCCTTGTTTTTCATCATTTTTGACCATGGGCTATAGCCCATATCGTATGGCATACTATAACACGCTGTTTTTCATCATTTTTGAGGATTTAAAAAAAAATTCAAAATTTCAAAAAGTTGGGTTATATCCCATCGTTTTTTGAATTTTTGATTTCTTTTTTTTTATCCTCATTTTTCATCATTTTTGACCATGGGCTATAGCCCATATCGTATGGCATACTATAGCACGCCGTTTTTCATCATTTTTGAGGATTTGAAAAAAAAATCTAAATTTCAAAAAGTTGGGTTATAGCCCATCGTTTTTTTAATTTTAATCTTTTTTTTTTTATCCTCGTTTTTCATCATTTTTGACCATGGGTTATAGCCCATATCGTATGGCATACTATAGCACGCCGTTTTTCATCATTTTTGAAGATTTGAAAAAAATTCAAAATTTCAAAAAGTTGGGTTATAGCCCATCGTTTTTTGAATTTTTGAATTTCTTTTTCATCCTCGTTTTTCATCATTTTTGACCATGGGCTATAGCCCATATCGTATGGCATACTATAGCACGCCGTTTTTCATCATTTTTGAGGATTTGAAAAAAATAAAAAAATTCAAAAAGTTGGGTTATAGCCCATCGTGTTTTGAATTTTTTTTAAAAAAATTCATCCTCGTTTTTCATCATTTTTGACCATGGGCTATAGCCCATATCGTATGGCATACTATAGCACGCCGTTTTTCATCATTTTTGAGGATTTGAAAAAAATTCAAAATTTCAAAAAGTTGGGTTATAGCCCATCATTTTTTGAATTTTAGATTTTTTTTTCATCCTCGTTTTTCATCATTTTTGACCATGGGCTATAGCCCATATCGTATGGCATACTATAACACGCCGTTTTTCATCATTCTTGAGGAATTGAAAAAAAATCAAAATTTCAAAAAGTTGGGTTATAGCCCATCGTTTTTTGAATTTTTGATTTTTTTTTCATCCTCGTTTTTCATCATTTTTGACCATGGGCTATAGCCCATATCGTATGGCATACTATAACACGCCGTTTTTCATCATTCTTGAGGAATTGAAAAAAAAATCAAAATTTCAAAAAGTTGGGTTATAGCCCATCGTTTTTTGAATTTTTGAATTTTTTTTTATCCTCGTTTTTCATCATTTTTGACCATGGGCTATAGCCCATATCGTATGGCATACTATAGCACGCCGTTTTTCATCATTTTTGAGGATTTGAAAAAAAATCAAAATTTCAAAAAGTTGGGTTATAGCCCATCGTTTTTTGATTTTTTTTTAATCCTTGTTTTTCATCATTTTTGACCATGGGCTATAGCCCATATCGTATGGCATACTATAACACGCTGCTTTTCATCATTTTTGAGGATTTAAAAAAAGTTCAAAATTTCAAAAAGTTGGGTTATAGCCCATCGTTTTTTGAATTTTTGATTCTTTTTTTTAGATTTTTTTTTCATCCTCGTTTTTCATCATTTTTGACCATGGGCTATAGCCCATATCGTATGGCATACTATAACACGCCGTATTTCATCATTCTTGAGGAATTGAAAAAAAATCAAAATTTCAAAAAGTTGGGTTATAGCCCATCGTTTTTTGAATTTTTGATTTTTTTTCCATCCTCGTTTTTCATCATTTTTGACCATGGGCTATAGCCCATATCGTATGGCATACTATAGCACGCCGTTTTTCATCGTTTTTGAGGAATTTAAAAAATTTCAAAAATTCAAAAAGTTGGGTTATAGCCCATCGTTTTTTGATTTTTTTTTTATCCTTGTTTTTCATCATTTTTGACCATGGGCTATAGCCCATATCGTATGGCATACTATAACACGCTGTTTTTCATCATTTTTGAGGATTTAAAAAAAAATCAAAATTTCAAAAAGTTGGGTTATAGTGTCGTATATTTCACGGTCAGGAACGGAGTTAGTAGTACGGGCAGTGTGGTTCCTCTCAAAAGAATGGCAGACGGAGAAAATCCTCGAAGTTTCGGTATCAAGTTTTAATGATCAAAGTATCGGTTCAACAGGAAAGTTTCAGGAAACAAAGGCCCCAAACTGGAGCTGGCATTAGGCAAACAGTCTCTGCAAATCAACGTTACTTAATGTCAACCCAACACATTATGAATAAAACACCAGGTTATATCTCAGAGTAACGTCCCTCCCTCCCGGATCAGGCCGACAGCCCCTGCTTGAATTCAGCCAATCAAAAACGTTGCCTTTACAGGAACCGCCTGTGGGGGTAGGCGGGACATTAGCCTGCAACTAAAACATGGCACGAGGACACACAAAATCTATACTAAACTTTATTCAACATATTAACTTATAAGAATGAAATGTCAGAGGAATACATTGTAACTGTTTCTGAGTCCTAGTAAACTTTACCAATTGAAAAGACAAACTATATGTTAACCAAATCCTACTTTTGGGACCCAACTCGAAAAGCTATTCTGAGTGTCACAAAGATATCAGGATGAGGACTGCTAACAGGTTTAAACATGTAGATCTAATAGTGAAACGTAGGTACCATATCAGACATTTATAGGACATTGATTACCATATTTAATGAAATACTTAGACTGTATTCTTAGTTCTAAATGCATATTTGGCAAGAGTAGGTTTACTCAAGAAAGACAACCAGAATATATATATAACTCAAAAGGAGCTAGAGGAGCTCTAACAGCTGACCCCAGCCTACTGTAGTGGCAAGAGTTCACACCTACCCTGGGGGCTTTTATTATCTTGGGTCCCTAAATAACTATCTCCTCAAGGAATCCTATGACCTAAGAATAGGACTGTCCGCCGCCCTGGAGTGCAAACAGCCTGACAGAGACAGATGGTAACTTTACTGTATGTAATTTACTATTTCTACAACTGCAGGATGTCAATAAAACCGATGGGGGGTGTTTTTAGACAGTACTTCAAACGAGGTAAAATGAGATAGTCTCAGCCCAGGACCCCTTTCCTTGGGCCGCTCCCGGGCTCCTGGAGTGAGACTAAGATTAGACATCTTGACCTGTGTTTTTAAGACATAAGCCGATTGATTGGAACTGTACTATTGAATTTACACATCAATAGCCCATCGTTTTTTGAATTTTTGATTATTATTTTTTTATCCTCATTTTTCATCATTTTTGACCATGGGCTATAGCCTACATCGTACGGCATACTATAGCACGCCGTTTTTCATCATTTTTGAGGATTTGAAAAAAATGAAAAAAACGATGGGTTATAGCCCATCGTTTTTTTCATTATTTCATGTTTTTCCAAAAAACAAAATATCCTCGTTTTTCATCCTTTTTGACCATGGGCTATAGCCTACATCGTACGGCATACTATAGCACGCCGTTTTTCATCATTTTTGAGGATTTGAAAAAAATGAAAAAAACGATGGGTTATAGCCCATCGTTTTTTTCATTATTTCATTTTTTTCCAAAAAACTAAATATCCTCGTTTTTCATCCTTTTTGACCATGGGCTATAGCCTACATCGTACGGCATACTATAGCACGCCGTTTTTCATCATTTTTGAGGATTTGAAAAAAATGAAAAAAAACGATGGGTCCTCCAATGCTGGCCTACTTGAAGTGCCTAAAAGAATGTGCACAAAAAAATATGGTGAGGCAGCTTTTTGCTTCTACGGCCCAACAGCCTGGAATAAACTTCCATTCGAGCTCAGACACGCACCCTCTGTAGACATTTTTAAATCTCAACTCAAGACTCACCTCTTCACTCTTGCTTTTAGTTGAGTTTTTACTATGCACGTTCCTACCCTGCCCTGACTGATTGCTGCATGTGGTGATTTTATTTGTTTTTATTTATTTTATGTTCTTATATTCAATTTTGTTCTTTGCCATTGTTCTATCATTTTAACTACTTGTGTTTTATTGCATTCTATTTTTGTGTCCTGCCCTGTGAAGCACTTTGAGCTGCATTTATGTATGAAAGGTGCTATACAAATAAAGTTATTATTATTATTATTATTATTTAAATAAACCATGTAAATACAACACATTGAGCAGAGCATTTAAATAAACCATGTAAATACAACACATTGAGCAGAACATTTAAATAAACCATGTAAATACAACACATTGAGCAGAGCATTTAAATAAACCATGTAAATACAACACATTGAGCAGAACATTTAAATAAACCATGTAAAAACAACACATTGAGCAGAACATTTAAATAAACCATGTAAATACAACACATTGAGCAGAACATTTAAATAAACCATGTAAATACAACACGTTGAGCAGAGCATTTAAATAAACCATGTAAATACAACACATTGAGAAGAACATTTAAATAAACCATGTAAATACAACACATTGAGCAGAACATTTAAATAAACCATGTAAATACAACACATTGAGCAGAACATTTAAATAAACCATGTAAATACAACACATTGAGCAGAGCATTTAAATAAACCATGTAAATACAACACATTGAGCAGAGCATTTAAATAAACCATGTAAATACAACACATTGAGCAGAACATTTAAATAAACCATGTAAATACAACACATTGAGCAGAGCATTTAAATAAACCATGTAAATACAACACATTGAGCAGAGCATTTAAATAAACCATGTAAATACAACACATTGAGCAGAACATTTAAATAAACCATGTAAATACAACACAATGAGCAGAACATTTAAATAAACCATGTAAATACAACACATTGAGCAGAACATTTAAATAAACCATGTAAATACAACACATTGAGCAGAACATTTAAATAAACCATGTAAATACAACACATTGAGCAGAACATTTAAATAAACCATGTAAATACAACACATTGAGCAGAGCACTGCAGGGACTTGAACCCCGTTCTGGTAAACCAGGAGTACCACACCAGTGCCTTGGTTTGTTTGTTGTAATTTACAGGTCCATTATTTTCATCTTGTTCTCAAATCCTGCAAAATCATGAAAAACGTCATGCAGTCTGAAACAATGGACTAGTATACCTTTTTTATTCGTGATTCATATTTTTTTCAAATGCTCCAATCTTGAAAATCACACCCATGTGTAGTAAGTGCTGCAACTCTGTTGGGTTGCACCACGGCATTCTATAGAGCGTCGCAGTCCCGCTCCCTCGAGAGACCCGGAAAATAAATCCCGTTCATTTTCCTCAGACTTTTCAGAAAGCATTTATTTAAAGACGTTTACGCCGCGGACAAAGCCAACTCTTGTCGTGACAAATCATGACAAACAAAGAATTAGAAAAAAACGGCAGGTAGGCTACAACTGTTGTTTTTCTTCTTTATTATTTGTTTTGTCCAAAATATTGTGTTTGTCGTCATTTGTCACGACTCTGATTCGTACGACACATTTTGAAATGTCTATGGGAAAAATGCATTGGGATTCATTTCCTGGGCCTGGCGTCGTCATGAAAGGGACGCTCGCTCTATAGTATACCGTCCGAAACAGTCATTCTTTTACAAATCCTCTTAAATCATGATCTTGTAGATCAGATTGTTTTGCTAATGTTCCCCTCAGAATAGTGATTCTAGGGTTAATGTAATTAATGTAGTAAATGCATAAATGAAAATTGGATTTAATTATTACATTAACGATATGAATGAATGAACATTAAATGAAAAAAGTTGCAAGCAAAGATTTGGAACTCCTCTGTAGTAACGAGGAACCATACCATAGGGGTCCGGGAACCATGTGATCAGAACCATCACTGGCCTCTACACTGGCTCCCGGTTAAATACAGAATAGAGTTCAAAATCCTCACCTATAAAGCTCTCAATGGTCAGGCACCACAATATCTCAAAGAACTCATCGATTTAATTGCACAACCAAACACTGTTGTATATTGTGTAGACGTAATAGAGGCTAGTATTTTATAGAGAAGTTTTATGTGAAGGGAGTTTAATTGTGTTTAAGTGCTTTGCATATATGAAATGTCTCGTCGTAGTTTACAGTTTTGCCTCATTTTATAACCCACTGAGTATTTACTTTAATAAAGATTGTTATACATGTAAAACCCTTGTCTGTGGTCCTTCCACGTTCGGTCTTTTTTTTTTCTAATAGTGTAGAAATGTTTAGGCATTTTGAGCAAAGATCCCGGGAGGAGAGAGATACATTTCAGATACAAAAGATATAAAGATCCCAGGAGGAGAGAGATACATTTCAGATACAAAAGATATAAAGATCCCAGGAGGAGAGAGATACATTTCAGATACAAAAGTCAGAATACGAAAGTGAGGCAAGAGGCGACACATGGGTAGGGATGGAGCTCATTATGTTATTGATAACGATCAGTCTTCTTATCCAGCAATTTCTATTATTTTGTGGAAAGACAAACTCTGAAGAGAACCATTATGTTATACTAGGGCAGATGGAAGGCAATTGACCTTTTTACTAGTGATCGACCGATATGGTTTTTGGCCGATATTTCCGATCACCGATTAGTGGACAAATCAAAAAGCCGATAGCCGATTATGAGCCGATTATTTAAGTTAAAAAAAAAGTTTTTACAGTAACATAAATTCCAACACAAGAATTCCTTGAAATGCATTATTGATATTTATCGCTTATAAGAAGCACCAACATCGTTTCAGTAACACTCCCCCCCCCCTCCATCAAATGCAGCTTTTTTTTTAATTGCATGTACTGTAGCAGCATATATATGTATCTATGTATGTATCTATCTATATATGTATATATGAATGCACCAAGTGTGTGTGTGTGTGTGTGTGTGTGTGTAATTGTCCAGAACCGCCCCAAAAAGGCCTCTGCCCGGGATCTGGACCGGGCCCATGCCCACTGCCCAGCATCCATATATGGAGCTGGCTCCATATTTGGGCATGCCTGACACAGAAGACAGAACTCCACAAGCTGGCTGCCTATACTCCCTATTTGGGCATGCCTTACAAAGAACTCCATATATGGGCATAAAAGGGAGACAGACATAATTACTGGGTGGGGCATTAATTTCCAACTTGCATCGTTCCAAGTAGGTCAGTGCCCAATGGGGCTGTAGAGGCACTACTAGTTTATCAAAATTGGTGATCTACAAGCCCACAGCACATTGCAGCATGACATGTTGAGAGCTTGTAGATCTGCTGCCCAAACTCTCCAAAGCCATGTGACCTTGTTTGCCACTTTCAAGATCACTGGCCACTTTTTTAATGCATGTAGAATTTGTTTTTACCATTCATTTTATAGCAATAAAAGACAATATGTCTCAAAACACTGGCCAACAATAAAGTTATTGGCAACTAATTATAGCCAACATGCAATAATCATATTAGGCTGGTCAGGATGGGGGGAAAAAACTTTGTCCTTCAGTTGGCTGACGCGCGCGCGCGCACACACACACACACACACACACACACACACACAGACACACGGACACAACAGGCAATCAATACAACGTGTTACAGCTGTTGTTAGCAGGCAGCAGCTAGCTTGGCTAACGTAGTTCTACCACTGCTCTCTGTGACTCTGTCCCTCTCACGTGTGGATTTTATTTTGGTTAATTGAAGATGAAAACAGCAAAGCTTTTTATCGTTACAAGGTTAGTAGCCTCCTCCCTGCAGTGGCCCTCTCTCTGACTCCGTGTGTGTGCATGTGTGTGTGAGAGAGACAGAGAGAGAGGAGACGTCAGTCTGTAGAGTGGAGCTAAGCCGTGTCTACTCCTCCGGGGGTGGAGCACTGGGAGAGTCAGACACGCAGCTATACATTTCCTTACAACCGTACTCTACCGGATTTTCAATGAAAGTGGTTGTTTCACCATGTTTGCGCATTTATGAGAAATATAATAATCGGCCGTTTTTTTTCCGATTATTTGTTTTTAGCACCGATACCGATATTAATTAAAATCATGAATATCGAAGCCGATAATCGGCCGTGGCCGATTATCGGTCGATCACTACTTTTTACCAATAAAATATTAAATAACCTGTTAACAGGTTAATATATGTTCCGCCACTTTAAAAGCGTAAGTGTTGCCCAGGCGGTGGCGTAACCGTCTGGTAATCCAGTCGCAGTGTGCCGCGGGTTCGAACTCCCGAGCCCGACACGGCCTTTACTGCATGTCATCCCCCATCTCTCTCCCGTTTCCTGTCAGCCACTTCAAAAAACCAATAAAGTGTTTACCCGGATAGTGCTGGTAGGCATTTGTTGATCGCCTCTTGTCTTGATTATTTAAACACGACGGGCCATTATACCACTATGCTCAATAACAAGCTTGATAAGCCCAAAGCTTGATAACTGGTACTCAAAAAGCTTATCTGATTTTTTCGGGTATCGAGCTCCATCCCTACACATGGGTATCAACGTTTTATTGCTCACGGTCAAGCGGTTCATGAGCTATGCCCGTTTAAAGTTTGAATTTTCAGTTGAGTGCTATAGCGCCACCCATTGGCCAATGGTTGTGGGCTTCACGTCCTCACCGTTTGGCATTGCCCTCTAGGTTGTCCCGATCAGATGGGGTGATCGGAAATCAGGGCCAATAGTCATTTTCAAATGATTGGAATTGGGGAGCAAAAAAAAAAAAAAAAAAAAAAAAAAAAAAAAAAAAAAAGTAGAGGGCTATCATATTGCCAAGTTTCATGAAAACCCGACAGCACAGTTCAGCCAGAACTGACATTTTTGGTGGAAGGAGAAGAGAAAAATAAGGGACCAAGAGTCCCTTCGGGCTTGGCCCCTAAATAGACTTGTAACTTGTAGGGAGTACAAACACAGCAAAGAACCTGGGGGTTATCATCTATGAAAAAACACAATGAGCAGAAAATGAACCATGTAAATACAACAAATTGAGCAGAGCACCGCAGGGAGTTGAACCCCGTTCTGGTAAACCAGGAGAACCACACCAGTGCCTTAGTTTCTGTTTTATAATTTACAGGTCCAAAATCAGTCATTAGTTTCAATTTTGCAAAATATGTTTTAAACTTACTCTTGCTGGCCTCCTGCGGCAAGATAATTAAAAATATAGACTACACACTCAATTTGAATCATGACTATAAATGATAGCCATGAATATGTCTTTAAACAATTGAAAACCGGAAGAAGACTCACTCCACAAATACCTTAAGGAAAACTCCTCAGACATAAACTAAGAATATCTTATTTTGTCATGCTCATAAAGTGCTGCAAAGTGCAAAAAGTGAAAAGTGCAGCAGAAAACCTTTGGGTCATAGACCCATCGTCAATGCCTCGCCTACTGACCGGCATGGAAGAAGTTTTAGCTGCAAATGGCAGCATAAATAAATCACATCAATACACACCACATAATGGGATGTTAACTGACGCGATGAAGCTTGCACATTATAAGACATACGTCACATCAACCAACATCACATACCTAACCCTACCCTAACCCCATTGTTCATTATGTGATGTGGGATGACATGATGAAGCCTTACTCACAAATGTGAAATGAGACAAGACATAAACACACATCACATACCGGGCCTGTGTTCATAGGTGATGTGGGCTTACGTAATGAACCTTTACTCACAAATTAGATCTGATAATATAGCACCAACAATGGTCTTATGACCTAGAGGTTTGCTGCTGCACTTTTCACTTTAAGCACTTAGAGCGCTTTATGAACATGAACAAAATAGATTTTCTTGGTCTCTGCCCAAGCAGTTGGCCTTTAGGTTTTCGTGGCGCAAGTATTTTTCTATCTAGTTGTCCCATGTAGGAAACATGGGGCAAGACTGTACAATTTATGCCATTTGTGGACGATTGACATAAATTATACGAGGTAGCAGCATTCTTTGCGCCCCAGCATTTGTCAGCAATACTATGAACATTAGTACACAACATACAACAGCAATTAACACAATTCGTATGGCGCAATGCCAACAGACGTGAATGACGAGCTATCCGCAATTGCTGTGAAATATCACCTTTAAAAAAACACATAAATGCACATCACATACCAGGCCTGTGTTCATATCTGATGTGAACTGACGTGTTGACGCTTTACTGGTAAATTACATGAAACAGCTCCAAATGAGAAACTGTACGCTAGACACGACCCAAGTCACACATACACTAGTGAAGAACTAGTGTCATAGATAAAGAAATAAGAAATTACAATAAAGCAAAATGCGATTAAAAACTCTGAGACCACAAAAACAAATAACTTTATTAAAGCAAAGAAGGAGAGAAAAGAAGGTTGGGTAGAAACCTTGTACGTCCAAAACGGTTACTTTTATGGACCAAAACAACTGTGATCCAATATTATTAATATAATAAGTGTTCCAATGTTATCATTTAGTCACAAGCTCTTGCTGATACTTCACTGGTTTGATACATTAGAAAAACAGAATACTACAAGTTAAATATTCAATAATGGATTATCTTTGCCTCATGAGATTGGCCATTTGCTACTTGTGTGTGACACTGTAGCATGACCAAGTAAGGAAATTAATTTACTAAAGGTTGAACTATGGAGATACAAGGTTTCTGCCCAACAGTCAAGGATAATAAACTATGCTCACTTACCTTCAATATCAGCACTAAACAAAACACACACCAACCAAGGAAGCAAATGACACAGCGGTCATCATTTGCTTCCTCTTGTTAGTTTGCACAGACCTACAGCATAGTAAGCTGTAAACACAGTGTTAAGGGGCGACATGCTACCATAATGACACACCTCCACGTCACATTTGTACACATAAAACACTAGTGAAGAACTAGGGCAATAGATGGGCAAGAAGAAAGAAATTACCTAAATAAAATAAAGCAAAAAGCGATTAAAAACTAGAACAAAAAATAAATAACTTTATTAAATCCAAAGAATAGAGAAGAGAAAGGAGACACAAGAGAACATACATATGTGATGTGGATGTGGACAGACTCTACCCGTAAATTATGTTAAACGATAATTAAATCACATGCCTCCAGGCCCTCCACAAACATCACATAACGGTGATGTGGACTGGCATTATACACACACAAATTAAGTGAAACTATACATGGCGCGAAAGACAACCTACGGTATGGTAGCATGTAGCCCACTTAAACAAGCAGACGGTTAACTAACCTTCACTGCTAACAGCAGCCAGCAGTGGCAACAGCATAGAGTTCACCCAGCAGTGGCAACAGCATAGAGTTCACACCTCCAGTCAGCTTGACTTTCTGAAATGGTAGGGGAAAAGAAAATTAGTTGTCGGCTTAAAGGATGACATATTGGAAGTCATAACAGTCACTGACAGGGCTGTGTCACCATTATTACACACATTCTAGGGCTATAATCTGCCTTGTGCAACCATTTCTTTTATGAAGCCTAAAAGCTAAAAAGGAAACTTCGTATTCATATGTTCAACAGCAAACACAATTATTAATCACAATCCTTTGTATGACAATGAATGGTCAACTTAACATGTTGTAATGGTGACACAGCCCTAGTTTCTACTACAGCCACATGTAATCCAGGTACGTACCGTGGGGGGCCTTCCGTCGCTCGGTTGAAGATGGCCGGTATTAATAGAGCCGCGTAGGTTGTATGGCACAATACGTCCCGAGCACCGTACGCCTCGTAATCTCAGGGAGCGTTCGTTGACACCGTTATTCGTTTCAGCCCAGCCGAGTAGACACTCTATTACCAATACCAGCCATCTCCTGATGACTGCATCCAAGGTCACCGCATGACACCAAGGTCACATGATCAACCTGTAAGACACAAACATACACCAACATTACACTTTATCCAGATTTTATACATTGTAGAAAATACATCTTTAGGAAATTCTTGCATTTTTCTTTTGCAACCAGATCTTATTTTAATGATGTTTGGGAAACAAAACACTTTCCTGGGGTTTAGATATTTCAGTATTTCAAAGAGTCCATGGACTCCATGATGTCATGGACACTAGACACACTTCCTTCCTGGACTTCATGTTGTCTCAGAAAGACAGCCCTCTCCCTATCCACAAGGAGGAGCAGTGGACCAAATAATTGTGGGAATAGTAGTTCAGGAAGGAAGTGAGCCCGGTGTCCATGACATCATGGAGTCCATGGACACTTTGAAATACTAAAATATCTAAAAACACATAAAACCCCCCAGGAAAGGGTTTGTCTCAAGTCATTCAAATACGATCTAGTTGCAAGGGGGCAGAGGGGTGAAAAGGCCCTTTAAAGTTGCTCTGTATGGTAGAAATGGGCTTGTAGATCTGCTACTTTTGAATTCTGAGAAGTTTGAGTTTTCCATCCAGCAGAGAGACATTTAGTTTAGCTCAATCTTATGAATGTGTCTGAGACAGTTACAACTTGTGTTACCATTAAGTACTAAAGTAAAAGGGTATGGCATCAAAATGTACTTTAATTAACAAATGTACTCATTACACAGAATGTCCCATTTCAAATGTTTGAAAGAAAAGAAAAATCTGAAAATAGCAGATCTACAATCTCACAATGCATTGCATCACAATGCACTGTGAGATTGTAGATCAGCTACTTCCAAATGGCCAAAATGAGGTTGTAGCTCAGTGGCAAATTGCAATGTAGCCAAAAGGATATATTTTTTTAAATAATCCAAATCTACAAAATAACTAGTAAAGTGTCCAAATAATAGAATATAAAAGTACAATATATTGTCCACAGTACTTCAGTAGAATTTACCTTGTTTTAGTTTATTTGTTTGTGTCTCAAAAAGTACCAACACATTCCTCATATTGTTGTCCTTTTAGAGTCACAATAAACAACCAACAGTCCTTCTAACAACACTAATGTTTAAACAATAACAGAGTTAATGTTGGCTAAAAACCAACAGTCCTTCTAGCAACACTAATGTTTAAACAATAACAGAGTTAATGTTGGCTAAAAACCATGCGGTTCTCAAACAAACCTCACCTTGTTGCAGCTCCGCCCCAAACACTCTGCTATGCACCGCGTGCGGCTCCATTTTAAAGCATAAGCCCCGCCTACTGTATCCGGACCTAGACCGTCGGTCATTGGTCCGTCAGAGTGAATGGTTCACAGCTGTGTGGATTTACAAGCTGCACGCATGCGCACGCACGCACGCACGCATGCGCGCACGCACACACACACACACACACACACACACACACACACACACACACACACACACACACACACACACACACACACACACACACACACACACACACACACACACACAGACAGACAGACAGACAGACAGACAGACAGACAGACAGACAGACAGACAGACAGACAGACAGACAGACAGACAGACAGACAGACAGACAGACAGACAGACAGACAGACATTGTATACATTATATAATTTGTGGGTCCTTGACAAAGACCCACAAATTATATAATATGAAAAGGTTTGTCAAGAACTGCTGCATCCATAATAATATTCAGACACATGCAGTGTCTACTGGTGAACACTAGATGGCAGTTTCACCTGCTCTCTCTCTCTCTCTCTCTCTCTCTCTCTCTCTCTCTCTCTCTCTCTCTCTCTCTCTCTCTCTGTCTCTCTCTCTCTCTCTCTCTCTCTCTAGAAGTGTATATTTGTATGTCTCTAAATGTTATGATGAATTGAACAATAAGGTAAACAAGTCTAGTGCTTTATTGGTCGTCCACTCACAGTTTGTATTGAGTTGTGCTTGAAATGTTCTGTAATTCTGCAAACTGTTAATACATACTTCAATCAATCAATCAATCAATCAATCAATCAATCAATCAATATCAATCACAGGCCACCAACACGTATGAATGAGTACGAATGAGTTGTCGTTGGATAAGATGTTGTCTACAATTCCATGCTGTGATGATTTTATTTTATCTGCGTTAAAATGTTCATTCTGTAATACTATATATTCAAAGATTTGAGGCGCATTTTCACGATTTTTCAAAAATAGCAGACCTACAAGTTCATAGTTATGAGCTTGTAGATCTGCTATTTTTCAATAGCCAAAGTATAACATAATGCTTTAAAACACCAAAAGGGGTTCCCGCCCAGAATGGGTTTTTAACATGTTATTGTATTTTGTTTGTCCAATTCACGACCTTTTGTAGATCTGTTATTGCACTGTGACTTTATAGATCTGTTATTTTGAATATGTGTAATATACATTTCAATGGAAGGTTCTGCATAATGTTGTCTACTTTTCCTTTTGGTATACTTTAAGTATAGGCCTACATTTGGGGGCACGGTGGCACATGCAGTCGGCAGTGCTGTCGCCTCACAGCTAGAACTAGAAGGTCCTTGGTTCGATTCCCGCTGGAGAAGCTGGGAGGGCAGGGTTTGCAAAAAGGCCTTTCTCTGTGGAGTTTGCATGTTCTCCCCGTGTCCACTAGGATAGGTACCCTCACATGTTCTCCCCGTGTCCCCTAGGGTAGGTACCCTCACATGTTCTCCCCGTGTCCACTAGGATAGGTACCCTCACATGTTCTCCCCGTGTCCCCTAGGGTAGGTACCCTCACATGTTCTCCCCGTGTCCCCTAGGATAGGTACCCTCACATGTTCTCCCCGTGTCCCCTAGGGTAGGTACCCTCACATGTTCTCCCCATGTCCCTATAGGGTAAATAACTCCAGCATGTGTGCCCACAGTAAGCTGAATTATAAAAAGTGTGAAATGCAGTTTCTAGGTGAAAGTTACTTTTTGATGTGCCTATAGAGCTGCCATTGAGCCCCATTATAAATGTCTCAAATTTGAAAGCACTATATTTCTAAAACTATGAAACATTTCAAAGATTCCTTTTCAGGCAAACATGTCCACCGTAAGATATGAACCTAATAAGGTTTGAAAGGGGTTTCTAGGTGTAAGTATGTAGGACTAGTAGCGTGCCAAAGTTTGTGCTATATTGCCATTGAGAATGCATTGGGCGTTTAAATTAAATAATTTCTACAACATTTCAAAGATTGCTTTTCAGGCAAACATGTTAGATGAACATTTTAAAGTTTGACTTATTCTCATACACAATTTCAGTTTAAGGGAGAACAGTTAACAGTTAAGGGTCCCAGCCTTTTGGTATGACCCAGCCGGGGAACGAACCCCTGACCTCCCAGTTTCAGGGCGGACAATCTAACCACAAGGCTACTGTCTGGCAGTTGATACAATCATCAGGATTCACCACTGGACCATTCTCACATGTCCCAGGAAGGAGTAGATCCCAGCACCTTTTCTATTTTATTTTTTGAGTGGTGCAACCACTCCAAAGAACAGCAATGTCCGTGTTCACCTACGTATGTGGCCATGAGCACCAGTATATGACTATGAGTACCAGTAGGGGCGCTGTTGTGCCAGAAACAGAGATAGTATGAGTGCTGCACTGTTGCCTGCTAATGAGAGAGGAGAGGAGGGGGGGGGGGAGGAGGAGGAGAAGAGTGCACCACTCAGTTCACTCGGGTGTGATTTTTAGGAATATGTTTTACTATAATACCCACATTTTTCACTGATGTTGTCCCATTACTAGCTACCCCGCATTAAATCAGTTTTTCTTATTTTTCATTTCAATTTGTTGAAATATTAAAGAAAAGAGTACCTCAAATCGATGAGCATAATGATTTATTTTATTTATTTTTAAGTTTGTTCATTCCATCGTTTGTTTCTTTTACTAAACATTGATTGAGACCCTCGGAAAATCCATAACCGTAAAATCTCCACTTTAAATTATGAACTTAAAAAAAAAGAAAAGAAAAAAAGAAAGCAAAACACTAAAAGAACATCCTTGTGTTATGAAGTGATCAGCTCACGTGTGCATAGATGGGTTCATTTGGTTAACAACAATAAGACATAATAATACAGTTCGTATTGATAAGAGTTGGTATGTTATAATAAGAATAATACCGTTGGTATTATTAAGAACAAAATCATTCACAACGTAGGTAAATGTTGAGTAAACATAAAATCAGGCAATAATGAAACGTCATCATACACAGAACAGACCCTGTGTTCATGTATATATAATATATATTTTTATATATAAGCTTTTCACAGTATTTCAACAACTCTAAACAAATCCCATGGTTTTGAGACCAAAAAGGGATCTACATAAGAGAAAAATAATAATACTAACAATAGTACAAATATAATATAATATAAACCTATAGGCCTACATATTAATATGTAATACATATTAATATGTATAGTTTGACAAAATGGTGTCATTTTGAGACGTACCCGAGAACATTTACTGCATTACATTTACTTAAGTGCTGTAATCTTTACTCTACTTGAGTTTTTAACATTCTCCCAATACTGTATGCTTCTGCAAATAAGTGTACTTTTTACTCCACTACAATCATTTTAAAAAGTTTACTTAAAAGTTACTTTGCAGATTTTTCTTTTACTAATTATTTTGATAACATACTTTAACCAATTAGGTCCAATTGAGCCCTGTTAATAGCCAATCTACAAGACAAGCTCAGCATTGTGAGGTCGAGACAAATTAGTAAAACAAAAAGAAAAGAAAAGAAAGAAAAAAACTTTATTAATTAATTAATTCATATTTCGATGCCACTACTTTTACTCAAATAACATTTTCATCACAGACCTTTTACCTGTGACAGAGTGTATATATATATATATATTGTGGGAGGTCGGGTGGGAAACAGGACACAGAGGGCAGTATCAGGGGTTAGACGCACGGTGGCGCCCCTGGATTTATTTCAGTTCAGTTCAAAACAAAAGTAAATTTGTACATCAGAATTCAACAGATAACAATCTTTCTTGAAGTCCGGTCTTCCAGGAGGGTTACCACACTGCAGAGGATGAGAGGGGTGGTTAGCAACGGTCAGAGCACAAGGTAAGTACAGGGTTGGGGCCTGAGACTCCAGTCTGGGCAATCTACCAACTAGGCTTTCTATAACTTTCCTCTTCTTCTTCTCCAGGGTCCAGAGGGTGCCACGAGGCTCCCCCGGAGGTAGGTATGATGTTAGGTAGCTTTCTCTATCCACAGGGTGCAGAAGAGTACTTTAGAGTAAAAGTACTTGGTTCGGGTCTGGGTGAGTATGTGACCTAGGGCCCCTTAGGCTCAGCCGACGGGTAGGTACACAAGCACTTATACTCTGATTTCTCTCTGTATACTGGGGTTGCCGTAGCTGTACGTTACCAGCAGGCAATGTAACCCCCTGACGGCCGTTGTCGTATCGATACGGCCACCCAGTAGATAGAGAGAAATCAGAGTATAAATGCTTGTGTACCTACCTGTTGGCCGAGCCTAAGGGGCCCTAGGTACCATACTCACCCGGTCCCCTACCAAGTACTTTTACTCTGATTACTCAAAGCGGTGTATCCGAGTACTTCTACTCAAAAGTACTCTTTTGTGCCCTGTGGAGAGGGAAAGCTACCTACCACCGTACCCACCTCCGGGGGAGCCTCCTGGCGCCTCTGGTACCTGGAAAAGAAGAAGAAAGAAAGTTACAGAAAAGACTAGTTGGTAGAATTGCAGAGACCGGAGTCTCAGGCCCCAACTATATACTCACCTTGTACTCTGACCGTATGCTAACCACCTCTCTCATCCTCTGCAGTGATAATTCCCGCCTCGGACCCGGGACATCTTGGAAAAGAATATTGTCTGTATGAGAATTCTGATTTGAAACTGACTTTGTTTGACCTGAACTGAAATAAACACAGGGGCGCCACCGTGCGTCTAACCCCTGATACTGCCCTCTGTGTCCTGTTTCCCACCCGACCTCCCACAATATATATATATATATAGTACTGCGTTTAAGTGCTTGGAAAAACAAAAAACACCTGATTGGCTAACATCTGACGTACTGTATGGTATACGCGAATAGGGTTAATTGGGATCATAATTATGAACTGGACGAACCGAACCCAAACACGGAGGAAGCAGAGATCAGTTCCATCACATTTGAAAGAGTTTGTGGAACCCGTTTTGCACACGGTCAGAGCTGACATGTGGATTCATGTCTGCTATGTCTAAAACCGAGAGAGAGAGAGAGTGTGTACGTTTTACACTCCCTCAAGAGTTACAATTAACCGAGACGGTCCCTGGACCTCAGTTTGAGAACCACTACAACGTGTACTGTACGCGATGCTGTCCGTATACGATTACATTTGTGTTTATACAAAATATGAAGACCAAAATGATATATTATGTATGATTCGATTCTTATGTTTTAGCCACACTTAAACAACGTTTTTGAGCGGTGTCCCTCAGGGCTCTTAATCGGATTGGGGTTGCAATAGTTAATCAAACTAATCAATTAAATTGATTATAAAAACATTATCAATTTAATTAAATAATAAATCAATATCAATGCAACAGCAAAAAGGTCAACACATGTTCAATCTATGAGATTATGGATCGGCTATTTTCGCACATCATTGCACAAACAGCATTGCATAGCCTATATATTTTCTTACAGACAGAACAAAAAAAACACGCTTCTCCAATTATTCGATTAGTAAAAAAAAAAAGCAATTGATCGATGAATCGCTACGTAAATTAACGATAGTTGCAACCCTGTACGAGGGTAGCCTGGGCAGCATTCCTTTTCGGGTTCACGATCCGGTCGGGAGCAGATGATATCGCTACGTCATGTTGTAGTCATTGTTTTGTAGTCATCAATCTTTCCCTCAAACCGATTTTTCTAAAAAAAAAAAAGCTGCAGGCTATATACGAGAGCTTTTATTGTTATTCTTCCGGATTGAAAGGGAAAAGGAAGTCCCGGATGATTCTTCCTGCCTGATGACTACAAAACAATGACTACAACATGACGTAATGATATCATCCGCTCCAGACCGGTTCACACAGTACCAGGCTTTCCTCCGAGGTGGAAAGCCCTGGTGACGAGAGGTTAGTACGAGCCTACGAGGAGCTCTAGTATTTCCCTCCACACCAAATCTCCTCGCCCGAAAATAGCTGATCTTGTTGAGAGTGTACCAGAACAGGTACGGCAGGCGGCAGCGTTCAATTGGCACCAGTCGAGCCTTTGAGCTTTTCAAATGTTTAGCTTAATAGCCCAGAAAATGTTACAGCATAAAGCGCTGGCGTGGCCCCAGGGGTCTGCAACATTTGTTAGGCCAACGACCCCTTAGCAGAGAGAGAGAAATGAGGCAATATGATGAGACGATAATTATGTGGGAACCCCCCGCTAACTGATGAGACAATAATAGTGGGGGTCCCTGGGTCCACTGTTTGACAGCACTATCATCAGTAATGCTAATTAGTTTTCTGTTGCTTTGTTTTACACACAATCTCTTCTATGCATGTATTTTTGGACGTTTTTAACCACTTGAACCCTCAATACTTTGTAAACTTGACCTTTTAGCTTGTAGATCTGCATTTGTTTTGTTTTTTTTGTTTTGGCTTTTAACTTTTGTTTTAGCTTTTTTAAAGCTAGTAGAAATCTCACAACTGAAAACTGTTGCTAAAGGCCAACTCCCCAAATCTATGATTTAGTGAAGTCTGTTGAACATTTCCTAGACACGCGTTCTGTGTTAGTTTGAGTAAATCGATTTATCTGATTAACCACTTGACCCTGTATTATTAGTGACCATAGCCAATCTACTAGATCACAACAAGCTTGCAGGTTTGCTATTTTCACTATTTGAAACATTATCGTTCGTTAATCACAATCGAGGCAAAAGTTTGAAAATATTGATTTGAAGTCATATGGCCCAGCCCTATACAGCAATATGTAGACTTATAAATGTTCCGTTCACACACGCGCACGCATGCACACACACACACACACACACACACACACACACACACACACACACACACACACACACACACAGGGTCTCTCACAGGGAATACAGAACTGATTCGTGTGCTGAATCGACTGGGCCACGGTGTTTCATACACACAAGTTGAGCAGATAGACACGGCACTGTGTCTTCAAAAGCTGGAGCAATCCCAGATGAGTGTCGCATTGCCAAGCAACCTCTGCAAAGGAGTCTTCACCACCCTTGCCTGGGATAATATAGACCGCTTGGAGGAGACAACCAGTGGAGGGGGCACTTCACATAGAGTAAATGGCATTGCCGTACAGCCCAGAATGATTGGACCAATGCCACGAGATAAAATGAATACAATTGGAAAGTCTAGGAAGCGGAGCATCTCTCCAACAACATCATCATCATTCCCCATTTACAACTCTGGTCAGAGAGTGGGTCCTCCAGCCATAGTCAGCCTAGATGCGGACGCAGGGAAACAAATCCAGGATGCCAGGGTGAAAAACTTGATCTGGCTGCTCACCAGGAGCAGCCAGATCAGGTCAAACCCAGACGACCAAACTATCAGCAGTTGGACTGGATTTAACATCCTCATCCGCACTGACATACAAGTCGTCCAGGACACTGTGGGCTACCTACCAACAATCAATGCCCCAGCTACTGATATGTCGACTGTCAATGAAATCCTCACCCAAACTCTGAACATCATGGAGACCTTGGAACTGAACGAGATTGTCTGTGTCTTTGACCAAGCTCTCTACGCCAAGGCCACAGAAATCATTTGGAAACATGAGAAGTTCAGTAACATCATATTGAGGATGGGAGCGTTCCATACCATCTGCAACTTCCTATCGACCATTGGGAAGAGGTTTCAGGATGCTGGCCTCCGTGACCTGTGTGTGGAGTCTGGTGTCATCTGTGAAGGCTCCATCACAGCTGTGATGGAAAGGCGCAGGTACAACCGTGCTGTCAGGCTTCACAAAATTGTCTATGAGGCC
The DNA here is from genome assembly GCF_964188405.1 of Protomyctophum parallelum. NCBI lineage: Eukaryota > Metazoa > Chordata > Actinopteri > Myctophiformes > Myctophidae > Protomyctophum > Protomyctophum parallelum. The sequence continues at coordinate 38,571,241 of NC_139710.1, forward strand.
ATGATGAGGCTAGCATGGAAGGGGTTTCTGTCTGTTTGGGACGCTGGCTCATGTCATCACTTATCACATTCCTGACAGTATGTCAGGAGGTACAACCACATGTTACCACTCAAATCGAAGCTTAGAACGATGGGCAGCTTTCTATTGCCATTAGAAACATGTTGGGTCTCAGCATACACTTTGAAAATGGGTATATTTACTAGCTTTTTTCAAAATCATCATATTTGGGATGGAAATATTGCATTAAAATGCCATTTAAGCATATATAGAAGTTTTGAACAAGTACAATAACCATTCCAAACAATTTCCCATGTTTTAATTATGCAGAAAAGTGGTTTCATTATTCTTGACACAAGTTAAGGTTCAAAAGTTATCCATATATTTGTTAGGACATTTTGATGGTGACAATATAGGGGTCCACATATTCAACGCATGATAACCACCACTAAGCTACGAGTTTGCAATGGTTATCATGACAAACTATAAAGTAGAGATGTACAGCTAGTCAGAAAATCGAAAATAAAATTGCCCACCCTTTGGATGCATAACGCGCAATTTGGGAATATTGGCCTATATACCTGAGGAAGGCCTGTTAGGTCGAAACGTTGTATTTTTTGTCCGCTCTGTTGTCAATACATTATTTTGGGGGCTTTTAAAACGGTGTGCGGGTCTCCTTTTTGCTTTCTCATGTTGACTATTGCAAACTACAGCTAGTCACGTCTTTGCACTTATAGGCTATTTACCTGGTAAGGTCTGGGTAGCCTCAAAAGGTTAAAGTTCAAGTGCTTTCAGAGTGGAGGGTGGACCACTGAGAGAAAAGACTATTTTCTCTCAGTGGTTCACCCTGCACTCTGAAAGCACTTTTCAAAAGAGAGAAATTTGCCTGGATCAACGACAGGTCTGATTGATTATTTCACAGTATGCAAACAAGTCAATTCAAAAACTGTTACTTTGAGGACGAAACCATGAAAAGCTAAATTAAACTTGTTTAAATCAGAGTCCAGGGTACATGCATGGTTTCCTCCGCCATCGGTGTGTGAATGGGTGAATGAATGTAATGCACAATCTATGTAAAGGTGTGTGAATGGGTGAATGTAATGCACAGTCTAGTATGTAAAGGTGTGTGAATGTGTGTTATGGCATACAGCTCATGAAAATCTAAAAATCCAAAATATTAGAATATTTTATGAGATCACTAAAAAAACATGTTTATTATGCAGAAATGTCGACCATCTGAAAAGTATGTTAACTTAATTTATGCACTCAATACGTGGTCTGGGCTACTTTTAAACAAATTGTTTCATCAATGGGGCGTGGCATGGAGGCGATAAGCCTGTGACACTGTTGGTGTTTTGGAAGCCTAGATTTGTTTTGATAGCAGCTTTAAACTCATTTGTATTGTGTGTGTACGTGCGTGTATCATTTGGAAACATAAGTTTTGTGTGTGTGCGCAGCTATTAGTTATCAAAGCGAACATGGCGTGCTTCATTGGAATTTTATTGCAATCCACCTGGCAAACTCAAGGTCACGGTCATGCGTCTGTGCCTTCAATCCGCTGCAGACCGAACACACACACACACACACACAGTCTCCTAAATCTAGTCAACCAGGCCTTTGCTATTTGCTAGTAGGCTATGCACTGGACACAATTGTGCATGACATTATATCAATAAACTGGAAATAAGAGGTAATCTTCGACTATGCATGCACCTCTTGCTACCACAGCACCTCAATGGCCCTAAAAAAAGGCTCCAGAAATCCCAAAACAAACTGGTCAGGCTACTATTTACCTGGCCTTACTCCCAGAACCCACCTCACCCCTGCCCCCTGGGGTCAAAGTCAAACTGTTTCATCCCAATCCCAGATCAGACAGCAGTCAGACAGTTGCTGACCACCTCTTCTCCCTGACTCTCCTGAAGTGTTGCCACATTGTGAGAGAAATAAGCTTCCAGGTCTATGAAAACAAAGCCCAAAAGAAGCGAGCATGCACTTGATCGCCCTTTATAAATGCATGTAAATGACCACTCAAACCCCCACCGCACGCACACACACACTCACACACCTCAAATTGCCCGAGGTGAGTCAAGTGGTAATGTATTCACTTATACATAATTGAATAACTCTTTTCCCTTTAGCAAATACTTATTTGTTTATTCATCATTTAAACAATATAAAGCCAATCAAAATAAAGTTTGTTATTCAGAACCTTTTGATATTTGCAATTGTTCATGTTAATACAATATCGCAAACGTCTCTTAAATGAGTATGTATATGTACAGCACATGCAAATTAAATTATTCTGCACAATTTGAGTAGTATAGACATAATACAAAAAAAAAAAAGTTTAATCTTAACATTTTAGAAGAAAAAAAAAGACAATACTTCAGACAATTTCTTTGCTAAATTATTCACATGGTTTTATAAAATGTCCTGGTAGATGGCCGTGTGACGTTTTCATTGTCAGTGGACCAACACTGCATGTGTTTTGTCAAGCTGGGCTTGAAACCTGGGTGTTGTCAACAGTGACAAAGGCTGTTCACCTCCATGCAGAATAATTTGTTTAAAAGTAGCCCAGACCAAGTATTGAGTGCATGGATTAATATACATGTTTTTCAGATGGTCCACATTTCTGCATTATAAAAATATAAATTTTTAGTGGCCTTATGAAATATTGTAATATTTTGAGACATGGATTTTAGATTTCATGAGCTGTTTCACCGTTTGAATTATATTACGGAGGGATTTTTTATTTTTTTAAAAGAAGGAGCTGTATACTTTCTTTTTTTTTTACAAATTGAAGTAACTGATTGATTGACAAGTTGTTTTCTTTCCAGACCAGAATTAAATCAGTTCTGCTTCTGCAAAGAGACGATTCTACAGCAGTGGTTCCCAAACATTTTCACGTCAAGGACCCCCAAAATAATTAGCCCTCGTTCCCCCATTTGAAAAGATACGCCAAGGATTGTTGCGGCTCTAGCAGTGATTCTCAACCCGTTACATTTCAAGGTTCCTCAGTTTGACACACATTAGTCTACGGACCACCATTTAATGGCATTTCTATCTCTGAGACCCCAATTTATAATGTAAAATCAATGGAACCAAATGGACCCTAAGTACAACTCTCAGAGTTACAGACCCATAAAGGTCCATTTGGTCCCAACCTATCATTTAGCTGGGGAACCCCTGGAACTCCGTCAAGGACCCTTGGGGGTCCCCGGACCGCACTTTGGGAACCACTGCTCTTCAGCTCGAGGTTTCAGAAACCAACTCCATTAGTTTAGCATCGGCGACTTTGTCTCCACTGACTCCATCCAGACAGCAAAACACACCAATGACATGGTGCGTTCTGTCACAGCCTTGCTCCGATTGGTCCGCTACGTGTGGCGATGTCAGAGCTTGGCCTTGCGTCGGTCACGGAGGGCGTAGAGCACTGCGTGGGCGTGGTCGAACGACTCGCCGAGAGCCGATTGGACGCGACTCCTCCAGCGCTGCAGGTTGGGCCGGTCCTGCAGTACATCTCTGTCACCACCTAGAGGCTGACAGGAGAACAGCACACACACACACACCCACAACCACACACACACACACACACACACACACACTTTTAAATAAGGTTAGAGGTCAATTTGGAGCATTTTATGTTGTAGTTTCAGTTTCAATCAACGAGTGCGTTGTGTTTGTTTGCTTACTAGAGCAAGACCGGCAGCAAAGCTTGTGGCTTAATTCCAGTGTTGGGCAAGTAACTTTTTAAAAGTAATTCGTTATTTTCTAACCTATAATGTTTCACCGAGTGCCGCGCTATAAGCTTGTAGGTCTGCTATTTTAGAAAAATCGTGAAAATGAGGCACAAATATTTGAATATATAATCTTTCAGAGCGAACGTTTTTAACTCAAATCTTTGCTTCTTGGGGAACAACATATTTTATAATTCTGTCCCTCAAATGAACGTTTGGATCTGTTTACCAATCCAACCGTTGATGCCAAGCAGGGAGACACTGGGTCCCATTTTTAAAGTATGACCATGTGACCCATGTGGTTAAATTTATCTAACCCAGATAGCATTTTATATAGCACTATAATATAGTAATTATGCATAGTTTCATTATATAGATATTCCACTGTTAGGTTCTTAGCTTATGTGTGACTCATGATGATTCATGTCAGATTAAAGCAGGGAACCATAGCTTTAAATTGACATATTGGTTGTTCAGTTTAACCCACCAGTTTTGGAGATATGGATTATAGAGTAATGTCTTGCAGAAAACAGCGAGTTGAGAAAACAGGCTTGAACATCTAACATTACACCTGCTACATGTTTGGGCATTTATTTCATATTTACATGTCGATTTCGATGTTGACATTTATTTCAGACATGCTCTAGTATGTGAAGAGTCTGCCTGTGCTATAAACTCATTTTGGAAAAAAAAGAAAACAAAAAAGTTTTTCTCCTCTGGTGAAAAGCTCAGTCAAATCTGGTCACATTAATTATGAGCAATATCTGATCTCAGATTATTTGCAGGGTCATATCTGCTGATACCGATTCTGACCGATTCCGATATTATACAGAGGACCACAATGGAAACAATCCTAGCTAGGCCCGGGGCTTGGCCCAAAGCCTGTTAATAAAGTATGCAATCAATCAATAAATAGCCTATACTCTTTTCCAAGTGTCCGTTTTGACAACGTTGAAAATGTAGAGAAATGTTCTTTTTATTTTATTTTTATACTTACTATTTTACATCACATTTGATTTGGCTTTTGTTCTAGACTAGATGTACTAGATACTTTTTATTTATATTGAACTTATTGATGTTTTATTTAAAAACATTCTTGCTGGTGAAAACCAAATTAAATAACCTGTATTATTTTGAGACCGTTCCGATATCGACATGGCATTATTTTATGGCCGATAACTTTATTATTATTTTTTTTTTTTAAAGGTATTTTTTCTGGAAAATATCTTTTGTTTAGAATATCGTGAAAAATCGTATCGTGAAACTCATGATGCGAATCATATTGCGAGTTGAGTGAATCGGTACATGCCTACTACTAAGTAAATAGTGAATTGTCACCCCCCCCACCCCCGACCTCTGACCTGCATGAGCTCGCAGACGGCCAGTAGGTCCGCCACGGTGATGTCATCGCCACACAGGAAGGGCTGTCGTCGCAGGAACATGGAGTCCAGCAGCTCCAGTGTCCTGTCCAGCTCCGACAGAGCTCGCTCCAGCTGCGAGCGGTCTGGACCAGAACCGCCCGACATGCGCGGGAGCAGAACCTGCGACAACGCATCCACAAGGACACAATGAGCCTCGTTAACGGTGGCTGAGATTAGCTGGTCACGGACGGACGGACACACGGACGGACGGACGGAGTGCAAAACATACTCTCCCCATGCCTTCGGCTGGTGGAGACAATAAAAACACTGGGGAGGCACTGGGTAGGCACTCAGGGGGACACTGGGGAGGCACTGGGGGGACACTGGGGAGAAACTGAGGCGGCACTGGGGAGGCACTCAGGGGGACACTGGGGAGGCACTGGGGGACACTGGCGAGACACTGAGGCACTGGGGAGGCACTGGGGAGGCACTCAGGGGGACACTGGGGAGACACTGAGGCACTGGGGAGGCACTGGGGGACACTGGGCAGACACTGGGGAGGCACTCAGGGAGACAATGGGGAGGCACTGGGGGGACACTGGGGAGGCACTGGGGGGGGACACTGAGGAGGCACTGGGGAGGCACGCAGGGAGACACTGCAGAGTCACTCAGGGGGACACTGGGGGAGGTACTGGACATTTCATATCCCACACACCATGATTCACTAGTCTATAATAATAATAATAATAACTAGAAAAAGTGCCATTCTGGGCACATGTCTCCACCAGGAGGATAGGAGTGTGTGTGATGTTTGGCAAAATGTTTAGGAGTAATATAAACATGTTTGTTTGGGGTTTTGTGTGTGTGTGTGTGTGTGTGTGTAAGTTCTATTGGAAGTTGGCTGTGCTTTTGATTCAAGTTTAGAGGAAGCTTTCCTTACTAAACAAGTAAAATCTCAACCATTAGTACAGGCCATTATACAACTGGGCTATACGTGTCAGCTCATTGTTTTTATATTTGGCAGCCTGGGCCATGTCCACAGGCTAGTGGTCAGAGGCTTGAGGATTATAGCGTTGTCCAAGTGTAAGGCAAAGCAGCTTGCAGTCAGTCTATTTGGAGGAGAAGGTGCTTTTTGTACCCATGATTTACTTTCAGTGTTGGTAATATGACAGACTGAAGTGACCAATGTTTGCTGTGAATAAGTTCATGTGTTGCCTATATTCTGTACATTTAGGGCTTGTTTGGACTCAAGCACTGAGACATGTGATGTAGAGTGCGTAGTATATTGGAAGCAAGTGATAATATTTGTGCCCTTGATAATGTATTTTATAAATTTGATTTTGGACTCAAATAAAGAAGTGTGTGTGTCGTGACTTGGCCTGTTGTAGCGCCACCATGAGGCTGATTTGAAAACTGTCAAGTGGCATTTCTTCCTCAGCCTAGTGGGAATAGGCATGCACAGTTTCACCACAATGGGACGCTGCGTTGAGGAGTTGTGGCGATTTGTACAAAACGGGCTACTACTGAAAACTTTAGAACCAATCGTAGCCAATCGGGATGGATAATTATGAGAAATCAAACAAATCACATGATCACATGACTATGGAGAGCATGTGTACCGATTTGCGTGAAATTTGGATTTGGAATATAGAATATTAGAAAATGTGTTTTACATATGTCGGCCTCCTGCTGGCGCTATAAAGAGCAGATGTGAAAAGATTCCAGGCAAAGGTTTTTCCTTGGCTTCTAGGGAGTGTGCATACAAGGTTTTACACAGATCGGTGCAGTTAAGGGTAAAAACACAAATCGGTCAGTTATAGCGCCAGAGTTGAAAATATTCAAGTGGCATTTCTTCCTCGTACTAGTGGTATTGTGTGTGCAAAGTTTCACGGAAATCACACGATGTGTTCATGATTTGCAGCATTTTGTTTGAAACGGAGCACTCCTGCGAACTTTGGAAGCCAATCTTAGCCAATCAGGATGGAGTCTGAAAAATCTGAAAGACGTGTTTCGTTGAATGGCTCTAGAGACTGTGTACCAATTTGCGTGATGTTTGGACAAAAGCTGTAGGTGTACTGTCAAAACATTTGTTTTGCACAAAGCGGCCTCCTGGTGGCGCTATAACAGGCCAATGAGAAAACTTTGGGGCAGAGGTTCAGCTCTGGCATTCAGGGAGTGTGTGTGCAGAGTATGGCTACGATCAAGCAAACGGTGCCAGAGATTAGCTGTTCACAGACGGACGGACACACGGACGGATGGAGTGCAAAACATACTCTCTCCCCGTGTCCCCTAGGGTAGGTACCCTCACAAAAAGCATGCAGTAATCCTGGTCTCTAAACTTTCTCCCCCTGGCCAGCCGGGGCGCCTGATGGAGGGGAAAGGAACTGGTTGGAATAACGTGTTCCTTCCACGTGCTACGTCCAACCAGGGAAACTCCCCCCTGTCAGGTGTAAAGGAGCAACTTGGACACTCAGGCATGAAGGAAGCATGAGTTCAATCCGTTGCTCTCCCCATGTCCCTCATATATGGGGACTAGGTTGGTGGAGGGTGTGTAGAGCCCAGGATCACATTAGATAATTGACACAGGGGTGAAAAATGGGTTACAAAATCGTGTATAAAGATTAGATGGTGTATAAAGATTTGCGTGACGTACTGTATGGATAAAATATGTAATATAAAGAGTTGCTAGGTGATGAAGTAAACCGAAAATGAAGCGTCCATCTTGTTCGGCCACGTGCTCCACTCGCTGTTGTTTCTGTTCCTTTCAAATGCCGTTATCTCAGATTCCTTGTCCCAGATTATGTTTCTGTCAAAACAAGCTTTATCCGGGGCATGGTGGCACAGTCGGTAGTGCTGTCGCCTCACAGCTAGAAGGTCCTGGGTTCGATTCCTGCTGGGGACGCTGGGGCCGTGTTTGCATGTTCTCCCCGTGTCCCCTAGGGTAGGTACCCTCACAAAAACCATGCAGTAATCCTGGTCTCTAAACTACCTCCAGCCGGGGCGCCTGATGGAGGGGAAAGGAACTGGTCAGAATAACGTGTTCCTTCCACGCGCTACGTCCGGCCGGGGAAACTCTCCTTTGTCAGGTGAAAAAAGAAGCAGCTTGGACTCCTCATGCATAGAAGGAGGCATGAGGCCAGTCCGCTGCCCCCCCAGGTTGGCAGAGGAATTAGATAATTGACACTGGGTGAAAGAAAGGGGTTGTAAAATCGTGGGATAAAATGTAATTAGAAATAAAAACAAGGTTTATTCACCGGCCCATACAGCCAAAGTACTGTAGTAATGGTCTGTGTGTGTGTGTGTGTGTGTGTGTGTACCTCCAGTATGAACACCTTGGCGGCGTGCGGTCGTGTGTGTGTGTGGTGCCAGGCGGTGTATTCGTCCACTCGGGCTCTCCTCTCCGGTTGTCGTGGATACCAGTGTTCTGGGATGTTGTGTTTGGTCACCAGGTACTTGAGGATGGCATCGCTATGGTAACAACAACATTAATTAAGACCAGATTTTACAAAATGTCTTCTAAATTGACAGTTAATTGTTTCTATATCAATGTTTCTCAAAACTATTTCATGTCAAGGACGCCCAAAAGTTATATGAAATTGGCCGCGGACCCCCATCTGAAAATATTGTTGTCTCACTCTCAGGGACCTCCCAGAAGCAAAAACTTGAATAAAAAATGTTCACTCTAAAAGAATACATATTCAAAGATCTACAAGCTCATAGTGGCACTCGTAGATCTGCAATTTTTCAACAGCTAAAGTTTAAAATATAATAATGGTTAAAGTGGTTAAAAGCTATAATGTGACACAGATGCATCCTCAGGTCTAAATGGGTTAACCAACTACAGAAACACATAAGCGGTAGAAATGTATATAGAGGTATAGATAGTGTTTGCGGAGTTTTTAAGCACAAGATGAGAAATAAAGTTGACTGGTCTGGTCTGTGGTGTTCAATTTATTCTAGAATTAAGATGTATACAAATTATGATAGACGCAACCTCTCTGAAGGAGTAAAAAGGAAAAATGGACATTCATTGAATATATGAAGACAATACATCATGACAAGTTTCCATTCAAGCATGAAACCAGAGCTTGAATGGCCCATTGATAGATGTAGCTAAGCTTGACCTTGGAGAAGGCAAGTAAGCATTATGGAGTTTAGGAACATTGTGAGAGCAACAAAAAAAGGGGATTGTATATGAACAGAGAATATAATATTCTGCAATCAATAGATATACTGTATACCGAGGTGCTGTTTCTCTGTTGTTATCGATGGCGATCTTGGGATATTATCAGACAATAGGAAAAGTGACCGTGCTATATTAAGGCAGATGATCGTACAATGGAGCTACGTTCACGAGCGGGTGACTCTTCAAAGTGTAGTGAAAAACTGCGGCAGGGAAAATAATGTTTGTTATTGAAAACGATAAAAGTGTTTCCCAACTTTCAGCAGCTGTCATCTTTATGAACACGTTTTGTGAGGAAAGCTAGTGGTAAGCATGTATGTTGCAGATTGGTCACAAATTTGGCTAACTTCCCTCGACTATAAGACAAACTTTTTAGCCCGTGGCCCAAAAGAGAGATTAGACATTTGTCCTGGGACCCAAATTAGTGAAAATAGCAGATTGTACAGTAATATATATATTTTACTCGAGACGTGACCCATAAAATTAGGGCAACATTGAACTAATCGACGTTTACAATAGAATGACCCCTGTCTGACCTTTCTGTCAGGACAAAACCCTCGTCCACCAAAACAGGAACTTTCTGCATGGGATTCAACCTGGTGAACTCTGGTGTACTCTGCTCTCCTATACGCATGCATTGCACGCACGCACGCACACATGCGCGCGCACACACACACACACAACACACACACACACACACACACACACACACACACACACACACACACACACACACACACACACACACACACACACACACACACACACACACACACACACACACACACACATGGGAATAACAAGTACTCAGGGTATAAGTACTACTCTAACTATGGGCTAACTCTACAGTCAGATTTCAATGCACTACAGCACTGGTTTTCAACCATATTCATATCAAGGCCCATTATTTATTGGGCATTTGAGCCACCGTTTGATGACATTTAGCCTCTCAGACCCAAAATTAAAGAATATTTGTGCTCTCATTGGATATACGATTTTGTCCACAATTCAATGCCGTTGCCAAACGTCGATCAAAATAACAATTATTCTACATTCTCTAATTGCGTAGACGTCTTGTGAATTAAGTAATGAAGATGATTAACAATTATTTAACATGAGTTAAAGATCTACAAGGGTCCATTTGGTTACCAACTCTCCATCATTTAGCTGGGGACCACCTGGAACCCTCTCAAGGACCACTGGTTGGAAACCACTGCACAACAGAACATCATGAGCTCTTTCTAAAATAAATAAAGGTGCAATCGATGCATTTTTCCAAATGTATAATATAGGTCAGTGGTTTTCATGTAACCCATTTCATATCAAGGTCCATTATTTATTCTGCATTATTTTGAGCCACCAACCACTGAACCACCATTGGATGAATTGAAAAGAGTGGACCCTATTGTAAACAATTAAAATGCTTCATGGTGCTGTCCACAGTTAACAGTTTTTGTATTGAGTTGTGTTGAAATGTACCTATTCTGCAAACTGTTAATAAATACATCAATAAATCAATGATGACATTTAGCCTCTCAGACACATAAGGCATATATGTATTTTGAATATCGTTGGATAAGATTTTGTCCACAATTCCATCATCCATGCTGTATTTATGTTAAGGTACGATTAGCAGAGATAACGTTGATCAAAATGACAATTCTTCAGCATTCTCTAATTGTGTAGACTTTTCTTGTAATGCTGATGTTAATAATAAGTAAATAATAAATATAATATAATAAATAATATAATATTAATAAAAGAATATAGTATAATAGCAATGCTCAATTGTGCAGCTTCCTTTTAAGTCAGAGCTGTTTATTATTATCATCATCGTCATAATTTCCCACCATGGTCTATTGGTTCCATGTGCACACTACACGGACTTTAGGGTTCAGTTTAGAAGCGTATGTTGTGCTTAACTAGGTCAAAGTTCACAAGGACTAGAGTTGAAAGCAGGACATAAAACAGAGCGGCTAATGTAATCTAGTAGTTCCGTTGCTTTATTTTAAGTGCATGGTAATTAACTTGTTACTTGCAGCTGGTTTAGACGTTAATAGTAGTTATTTTATGGTATAATTAATTAATTAAACTGTGCACAAGTCTGGTAATATTAATAATATGACGTTTCCTCACCTTTCCTCAGCGCCACCGCGTGGACGGTGTGGGGTATTTTGTTGTAGTTTAACAGAATGTGCACGGCGCGGCACGGCTGAGACAACAAGTCTAAATAAACCTTCAGCATGCTGCTGTTAATATGTATGCCCCTTTAAACACTTTTAAACCTTTTATAACGTCTTTATTTTAATAAATACAAGGACCGTGTGGATCAGGGCTGGTTTGTTTATTCCGCCATCTTGGATTTCAGAGTCAGAGGTCAGACGTCCATAGTCCATAGCTAACCAGCAGCAGCGTTGCCAGGTTTTGGAAGAGAAACAAGCCCACAAGAAGCGACTAGGCTAGGGAAGTGCATGGTTTTTTTTGATTGATTGAAATATTTATTAACAGTTTGTAGAATTTACAGTACATTTTAAGCACAAACTCAAAGCAAAAAAGGGAAAAGATACAATATACAGTGAGGGAAAATGATTTTACAGAGGCCAGTTTCGAATTGCAGCCATCCGTAGGTGCCCTTTGAGAGCGGTTTTGAAGGAGTCAAGGGATTCACATGTCTTAATGACTGTTGGTAGGGCGTTCCACATTTTGGTGGCATAGGAGCGAAAAGAATTTAGTCCCTTGTTTGTGCCGAATCTGGGTTGTACATGGTTTGTTGCACTCCCTCTGGTGTTGTGGGGCACTTAGGGAGTTCCAGGGGGTCCCCAGCTAAATTATACTTTGGGTCGGTGACTCTGAGAGTGTACAAATGGAACCAAATGGACCCGGTTCCTCATATATTCTATGAGAATTAAATTAACATTGATTTTACAATAAATTGTGGGTCCCAGGTCCGTACAGATGTTGCAGGGCCTTTAGTTGGAGAAATACATTAATCTGGCGGTCCTTCTGTCCTTGAAATGGAAATGTGTGAGAATCACTGGTTTAAAACAACATTTTGAAACGAGTCCAAAATAATCAACTGCACTTTAGTTTAGAAACAAGCCCCCAAAAGAACGCCAATATTTACATAAGCGCAACTTCATAGAAAAACAAGCCCAAAGTCGCTTATAATAAGCAGACATGGCAACACTGTCCATAACACAATGAACTCCCGCCCCCAGGTCTCGCGGGACTATACTCTCGCTACCATGATGTTACAGCGCCTTCGTGTGGTTACTGTGGTAAAACAGTCAGTATGTTAACTCTCCAGGACAGGTTCTCAAAGAAAACACAGTTGTTCCCATATCAGGGAACAGGGGTGGGCAACTTTGAAGCTGGAGGGGCCACTATATTTCCCCACTCACTCCAGAGGGCCACTATTTCCACACTCACTCCAGAGGGCCACTATATTTCCACACTCACTCCAGAGGGCCACTATATTTCCACACTCACTCCAGTGGAGGGCCCGCAACTTTGTGGCGGGCCCTCCAGTGGGGTCAGAGGTAAAAGGATGTGCCGTTTCCAGACCAGAGTGGTCTGTCTGTTTTCTGATTGGTTAGTCATTGCAACCGGGTTTTTTCGACCAATGACAAAGCTTCTAGGAACATCTTTGAATGCAGATTGCGGCCCCTAGATGTGTCACAGAGACTACATTTATTGGGGGAGCGTTCTAACCATTCCTCCATTGCTGGCTGTCTGACTACAAAAAAAAAAGGTCATTATGTTTTTTTACATATTGCTTATAGCAGCTTTAATAAAACAAACGAGGAACAATGGATAGACATTGAAAACCACCAGCTACAACCACATACCACATAGGCTACCACATAGTTTACTCTTAGCCCTTTTCCCCAAGAAAATAATCAAAACATCAAACTATGTAAAAAATATGAAAGAGATAGTAGGCCATATAGGAATCCCTAAACATATACAAATCTGGAACAACCCATCAATAACAATTCAAAATGCTCAACTGAACTGGGAAACATGGGATTCAGAAGTTATCAGATATTATAAATAATAACTGCTTAAGATTTCAGGAATTAAAAGACAAATACAAATTAAACAACAGGGACGTTTTGAAGTATTTGCAGTTGAAAAACGGAGTAATAGAACATTTGGAACATTTAGATATTTTAGATTTCCTCAGTGTCCATGGACACTGGGCTCACTTCCTTCCTGGACTACAATTCCCATAATGCTTTGGTGCACTGCTCCTCCTTGTGGATAGGGGGAGGGTTGTCTTACTGAGACAACATGTAGTCCAGGAAGTAAGTGAGCCTAAAATATCTAAAACCACATAGCCTATTACACACATAAAGACCCCAGGAAAGTGTTCTAAATCCTCTAAACATATAGAGGGTATGCGCATGCATAAAGTCAATGGCAAATCGAGTGGCAAAGTGAGTTTAACCTAAAATACAATCAGATAGGACTTTTCTGTTTGTATGTATGTCAAGGCCACTCAGTAGGCGTTCCCGCATAACTTCCGGGTATGATGATGATGTCACGCTCATACCCTCTATATGTTTTTGCAAAAAAGGGGGAGGTGTCCTGAGTACACTCCATAGACACATACAAAACAGAAAAAGTACAAAAATCACGGCAATCCATCTTTAATATGTTAGCAAAGTCAAACTGCAGGCCTATCTAATGTACTGAACTTAGTAGTGTCGTTGTTTGGGTTCCTGAATGAGTCTCTACACAATTAAATCCTCAGTGTCCATTATAGTACACTCAAGAGTACAGGATTGCGTACACTCGTACAGTGTATTCCGTAATGGCAGTCAGGCACGGTAATTAAGGCTATCCAACATTGAAGCTGCCACTACCTACTGGCGAAAAGTGGAACTGCAGAATTTTCTTGGAGGTGGACGGACGTTCATGACGTCATGTGCGTAACGTGCGTCATGCTAGGCTAGGCTAAACTTCCGCGTTATATATGAGTTATAATTGTACTTCCGGCAGTATTCCGGGTGCTTCAAAACGCCACTGAGCAACTTCTATTGAAATTAATAGCGGAAGGGTCTAACGCTCCGGTTCGGTCTTTATTACTCTATGGTTTTCTTCTGCCCCACGAAGGCAGGGGCTGGAAGGAGCGCCGTGGCTTGTGATTGGGTGAGACGGGGCCGTCAGTGGGGTATGGACGGAGTGCTCCGCTGTGTTCATTGTAGTCTATGGGGGCAAGGATTAATACTCTTCTGTGCCTGTCGGATCGCAACTCCAACGAGGCTGAGTCGGCTCAAGCGAACTTTGCAACGATGCGACGCGGCAACTCGCTCCCTTTAGCTCGCTCGGTGGCTTCTCTCGTGGCTCAAATTCGCCCCTCCGTCGCGATCTAGAACTATAGGGCGAAAGTCCCTCCCTTCGTGGGTGAAAGGTAGTGCCGCACGATTCTTGCTCAAATGTGAATGTCGATTTTCCTTCACAAGAATTGAGATCACGATTCTCACACGATTCTCATTATTTTCCATGAAAACATGTGTCTGTAGTTGCTGAACATTACTACAATCAAAATGTGTCACCTGGAGCCAACCAGCTTGTGGCTTTAAACAGACAACATCAAAGAGCTTGACTTAAACATCTCTCTCTTGTAGAAAAAAACATAAGAGTACCTGAAATTAATTGGACCGCCAACTACAGTGCTGCACGACTCTTTTTTTTATTGATTAATTGTGCAGCACTAGCGAAAGTCCCTCCCCTTGATGTGCAGAAAACTGTGTCGCGTGAGAAGTGATGCATTCCCTTCATTTGCAGTCAGTGGGTTACGGTACATAAATTCTGTTTTGATTGTATTGTTCCACTTTTTGTTTTGGCAATGTAAACGTATGTATGTTTTCTCATGCCAATAAAGCCCTTTGAATTGAATTGGGTTAATTGGAGCAGTGGTTCCTAAAGTGGGGTCCTTGACGGAGTTCCAGGGGGTCCCCAGCTAAATGATAGTTATAGGAACCAAATGGACCCTTATGGGACTGTAACTCTTCGTGTACAAATGGAACCAAATGGACCCGTTAGGGTCCATTTGTACACTCAGAGTTATATTAACAGTGATTTTACAATATACATTGGGGTCCCAGAGATAGACATGCCACATAACATAGGGGATCGTAGCCTAATTCAGGTCAAACCGCGGGGGCCCTTGAAATGAAAATGGTTGAAGATCACTGCTAGAGCCATAAAAATCTTCTCTTATGGGGGACGGGTCCTTGGCATATATTTCAAATAGGGGTCCGCGTTCTAATGAGTGTCATTTTGGGGGTCCTTGACATGAAAAGGTTTGGGGAGCCACTAATTTAGAGTAAGCCCAGCGATGCTGCGGTCGCGGCAGGTCTGAACCCGCTGTACTGCCCGTCTGGGCTGGGATACTCCTTCCTGATCCTCGCCACACAGCAGCTGGGGGCGACGGGGTAGGTGTCCGCGGGCGGCACACCGAACCTCCAGCTGACGTACTGGCCGTACGCACAGCGGCGCAACAAGGCGCCATCATCGGTGCTCTCTGCCGCCACCTGATCGCGGAGCGGGTCGCGGTACAGAGCGATGGCCTCCAGCAGCGAGCGACGGGTCACCACCTGTTCGAAAACGGGAGAAGAGGTGATGCAGGGGCCGGGGGTCTTCCTGCAGCACAGCTGTTCCTGGACCAGGACGGAGGAGGGGCCGCAGCAGCCACAACTACACCAGGCCGGAGCCGGACCACTGCTGGGCCCCGGCATGCTGCTGGAGATGGGGCTAGAGGTGGGGTTGGGGCTGGGGCTGGGAACCGGGGTGGGAGGGTGGGACCGGGGCTGGCGTTCCACGTTGGTGAGTCCATGTTGTAACGCGCCCACCATGGCCAGGCGTCCTGCATCCTCCTTCGGTTCACAGTAACACAGACAGCACAAGAAATACACCAAATGTAAGAGCCTCATCCGAATGCATTACATTTACAATTTTAGACATTTAGCAGACGCTCTTAATCCAGAGCGATTTACAGTAGGCAAGAACAACACATGGTAATACATCAAATACATAGAAATAGTCATCAAGCATAAGCATATAAGCAAGCTAAGAACCTAACATCTGTGTAACAGTAGAATACTGTACAATGAAACTATGAGTATACTGTACACTATAGAGTGCCATGTACATACAATGCTTATCTAAATTACATAAGTTTAGTCTTTGCATACGCCTGTAAGTTTGTCGAGGCTATAGTGCAAGTGCTACGGCAAGTGCTTACAAATATATAGATAACTGTAAACATAGTATAGGCATAACTGTTAGATAGGATGTTAATTAAATTGTATGAAACGTTGTGTCACTGGTATTTTATATAGTGTAAAATCTCCTTTTATTTTGGAACAACACTCTTCAATATCTGTGTGTGTGCTGACCAGTGTTGATTTTGTCGATTAAAACCATGACGAAAAATGTTCGTCGACTACCTTTTTTCACTGACAAAAACGACATAAAAACGAAATAAAACCTAGGCCATAATGACTAAAATTAAGACTAAATATACTGTCAATTTTGTCAACAAATAAAAACTAGAAAAACTAGAAACAACTAAAATTGTATGACATTTAGTCGACTGAAACTAGACTAAACACTAAAACATACCGGGTGTCTAAAATGTGACTAAAACTAAATGAAAACCATTCAAGAGACTATATGACTAAAACTAAAATAGAAATTTCCAGCCAAAAACAACACTGGTGCTGACCTTGTACTGCTGTATGGACATGGGCTTGACGTCTTGTAAGCATTTCTTATGGGATCTCCGCACCAGTCGGATGTGATTCTCATCCACGAAGGAAACAGCGAGTATGCACTGGAACAAAGCCGAAGAAGGAAAACCACTGTCTCATCACGTATATTCCACCAGAATTAGGGGTACACGATTATGAAATTATGACAGGTGTAGGAGCCAAAGAATGCTTAGCTACAGTATTTTGTCACTTGGTTGGTGATGGGTGTGGGCACCGCATTGACGTTCCGTTATTGGTGGGAGCGTCTGTGGGTGGCCCTTGGTAGTCAACAAATATGCGTGTCTGAACCAGCTCGCCCCTAAGGCTGTTTGAACTTGGAGGCAGGGTGAGCTGGGAGGATACACTTTGTTGACCGCACATATACTTTGTTAGCTTGATTCATTCACGTTTTGTTTGCTCACTGTTTGATTGTTATTTATTAGATTCTTTGCACATATTTATTGCATATATATATATTTATTTATTGTATTGTAATATTTTGTGCACTGAGCTATATAAACGTTTTAAACTTTGAGCTTGATTGGATATGAATCATTTTATCATTGTTTTATTGCGCGTCATTACAGTTTGTTTTAGCTCCCAGGTTTAGCCTGCCGGCATGAGTAATTTATTGGTAAATTATTATCAGCCACAACATTGTCAACAAAACGGTATCTTGTTGGTGTTGGTGTCGGGAAGTTGGCGTTTAGCCTACCTGGTTTCCCACGACGCTTAGACAACGGAACGTGCATTGGTGCGCACCACGGCAGTATATGTTGTATTCCTCTATAGTTTGTTTAATCCATTCGTATATCGAGTCCACTCGACGGCACGTTACACGCTCGCATAGCGGCTTAGCCCAAACAGCTGTTGCACACACACAAACACACACATTCTATTGTTCCCCTATAGGTGAAGCGGCTTTAGCCTATAGCTCCGGTTTTAGGCTATTGTTTATTGTTTTTCCTGTGTATGAACGGGTCGGCCCGCTTTATAATACCCGCTGACCGGGTGGCCCGGGAGTGCCGTCTCTTAATTGAGATATATAGGCACATAAATACCCATCGTTACATGCTGAAGACATAGGGTCTGCATTGATAGTTTAAATTTATCAGGAAGTTTAGAGGGGAGCAATAGCTTTCTTTTAATGACTACATTTACATTCACACACGTGCATACTATTTAGGGCTGTCACTGTGCAACGTGTATATGCTGACTTTTGAGTTGGATGAAGGATTTTGTACTTTGATTCATTTAACGCAAATTCGAAATGGAATTAAATTCATCTAGGCCAGGTTCTAATGCCAGTACAAGTGAACCGAAAAGGCAATCAAAGCTCACTGCCAAAGCATTATTACACAAAATGGAACAACTTCAAAAGGAACGAAAAGCTAAGGTTAATAAAATTGATGGTCTTGTAAAAGCAATTACTGACCTTATGCAAAACACTGACAATGCAAAAACAGTTCAATTTAATCTTCACACTGTATCTGCATTGTACGATGAAGCGAGCTATCTGCATGATTCTGTCATCCCATTACTTCCTCTGGAAGAACAAGAGAGACAAAATACTTGGTTTTCGAACATACACAGACGTAAAGTGGTTTTCATTGAAAATGCAAATAAATGGCTCTCAGACATTAATGGCCCACTTCAAAGTGCAGCTCAGTTACAGGAAGTTAGTCAGTCACACACACCTCATGTTGTACCATTGAATGAAGTAAATAACGATGATGTTATTTGTGTTGCAGAAGGCGATGAGGATGAGGTGGTAGCCTCAGTCGTTGATGACATTGACCCTGATGATAGTATTTCAAATGTTGCAGTTGAAGCATCAAGGGAAAAGAGCATTGCAGGTAGTAAGTGTAGGTCCACTAGTACCACCGCCTCAACTACTGCATCTGCACGTGTAGTGGCAGAAGCAGACTTGGCAGCTCTTCTCGTTCGCCTGAATATGCTCCAGGAGAAACAGGATCTGGAAGAGCAAGAGGCGCAGGTCAGAGAGCAAGAGGCGCAGGTCAGAGAGCAAGCCATGCAGCTCAAAAGAAAGAAAGAGCAGCTAGAGTTGGAGACTGAGATAGCAGCATCTGCGGCTAAAATAAGTGTCTTGAAGGTTTCTGGCAGCTCTCGAGTGTCTGGTGCTGCAGCCAGTAGGGCAGATGGGATGAATTCTTACATTGAGAAAAGGAAAGAAAGGTTTCCGTTGTTGGATGTTGATGCTGAGACCTTTGTGCCTGTGTCAGGGAGGCATCCATCTCATCATGCTTCAATACGTGAACCGCAGTCACGTTCCCATTTGCTTGACGCTAGGCCTAAGCAGCCAGTATCGCGTCCACCTTTATTGGATTCTCGACCTAATGTGAAGAACATGGGGCTGCAGTCTCACGCTGCAGTATACCAGCCTCAGCCAAGGCCAGAGACGGTTAGGGTGCAACAAAGTGGAGGGTATAACCCTCAAGTACATCCCCAGCTGCAGCTGCAGTCACACCATTCTGCACCTTTATCGCAAGGCAGCGCCAATCATGGTCAGCTGATCTCTGTTTTGGAGAAACAAAACGAGATAACCTCTTTGCTGGCTGAACAGCAGTCGTTGTTCTTTCTCCCGCGCCGTGACATTCAAGCCTTTGACGGTGATCCTTTGGAATACCAAACATTTATGAGAGCCTTTGAGCATTGCATTGAGGAGAAGACTCGCAGCGCCAAGGATTGTTTGTACTTTCTCGAGCAGTATACCAAAGGGAAGCCCAGAGACATGGTTCGGAGCTGTCATCATATGTCTTCCGAAAATGGCTATGCCAAGGCCAAATCCTTATTACAAGAACACTTTGGCAACTCATTGAAGATCACCTCGGCATACATGGACAAGGTCTTCTTGTGGCCAGCGCTAAAGTCTGAGGACGTGAACACGCTTCAATCTTACAGCTTCTTGCTGCGGTCCTGCTTCAATGCTCTGGGAGAGTTTGAATCCACATATGAGCTGGATGTTCCTGCTAACATGCAGACTGTTATCAGGAAGTTACCCTATAAGCTAAGGGATAAGTGGAGAGATGTCGCTTGCAGTTTGCAGGAGACGAACCACCGCAGAGCCACCTTTCGCGACATCGTTGAATTCATCGAATGGCAGGTGAAGATTGCAAGCGACCCCCTGTTTGGAGACTTACAGGATTCTTCCCCGGCAGTATCGAGAACTACTAAACCCCAGTCCTTTTCTAAACCCAGGGGAAGTAGCTTTGCGACCACTGTCGCTACAGTTGAAGGGGACAAGGACACTGGATGGAATAGAGAGAGGAGCTCACCTGGAGTTTGCTTGCTTTGTGGAGCAGGTCACACCTTGGACCTGTGTTCCTTATTGGAAAGGAAGACACACATCGATAAGATGTCCTTCTTGAAAGAGAAAGGGGTGTGTTTTGGCTGCATGTGCACTGGGCACCAAAGCAAACAATGTCGCAAACGCCTGGTGTGCAAGGTGTGCGGTATGAAACATCCCAGCATGCTGCATATCTATTCCAAAGACTGGGAAGGTCCTATGCAGGCCAAAGGCGAAAAGAGAACAGCAGATGAAAGTGCTCTGATCTCAGTTCAGTCCAGCGGTCTTACTGGGGCCGGAGATGGTGAGTGCACACTTGCTATACTTCCGGTTCGAGTGAAGTCTAGGAAGGGTCATAAAACAGTGGTCACTTATGCTTTCCTTGATCCTGGAAGCTCGGCTACTTTCTGTACAGAAGGGCTAATGAAACGGCTGAACCTCTCAGGACGAAGGTCGGATATCCTCCTACGGACAATGGGTCAGGAGAAGGTGGTGGGCAGTCACATTGTGATGGACTTGGAGGTAGCTGGGCTGGACACAGACTGTTTCTGTGAGCTACCTGAAATATTCACGCAGAAGTGCATGCCTGTCCACCAAGGCAACATTCCTAGGCAGGAAGATCTGCGGAACTGGCCGCACCTTGCGCACATAAACATCACAGCAATCGACTCAGGAGTGGATCTTCTTATTGGCACCAACGTCCCCAAGGCTCTAGAGCCATGGGAGGTGGTCAGAAGTGAGTATGGCGGTCCTTACGCCATTCGAACCATGTTGGGTTGGACCGTGAATGGTCCTCTTAGGGGCGACTGCCCTACTGATACCACTTACACGAGCCATGACGTAACCGTCAATCGGATTGCAGTCGCAAGACTAGACCAGCTGTGGGAGCAGCAGATGAAGGCAGACTTCCCTGAATGTGTTCAGGAGGAACAGCTTGGAATGTCTTGGGAAGACTTGAACTTCATGGAGTCTGTCAATGGCTCTGTACAGTTAGTTGATGGTCATTACCACATTTGCTTACCCTTGAGACAAGATAATGTCAGAATGCCGAACAACAGGAAGGTTGCTGAGCAGCGTACCCTGGCTCTCAAAAGGAGATTTGACAACAACGGTTCGTTCCATACGGACTACACCAACTTTATGAACGAGATCATCGCCAGTGGTTATGCTGAGCAGGTGCCAACTGAGGATCTGGGTCGTTCTGATGGCAAGGTGTGGTACATACCACACCATGGTGTATACCACCCACAAAAGAAAAAGCTGAGGGTCGTATTTGACTGCGCAGCTACGTTCCGAGGAACCTCTTTGAATGCACAACTTCTTCAAGGCCCGGATCTGACAAGCTCACTGGTTGGTGTCATGAGCAGGTTCCGAAAAGAGCCAGTTGTTCTTATGGCTGATATCGCAGCCATGTTCCATCAGGTCAAAGTACCAAGGTCAGACTCTGACCTATTGAGGTTCCTTTGGTGGCCGAATGGTGACCACAGCCAGGAGTTGGTGGAGCATAGGATGTTGGCACATCTGTTTGGAGCAACATCTTCTCCAAGCTGTGCAAACTTTGCATTAAGGAAATGTGCAGAGGATAACCGGGATCAGTTCGGTTCAGAGGTTGCGGACACAGTTCTGCATCATTTCTATGTGGACGACTGTCTTGTGTCTATTGGCACCGAAGAGGAGGCAGTGTCACTATATCACCAACTTCGTGCTCTGTGTGCTAAAGGAGGCTTTCAGCTAACAAAGTGGATTAGCAACAGACGCGCTGTGCTTGCAGCCATACCTCCACAGGAAAGAGCGGTGGATGTCAAGGATCTTGACTTGGACAATGACAATTTGCCTGTGGAAAGGGCTCTGGGCGTACACTGGTGTGTCCAGTCGGATGCTTTCAAGTTCAAGATCACACTCAAGGACAAACCTCTGACGAGGAGAGGGATCTTGTCCACCGTTAGCTCCATATACGATCCGTTGGGGTTTCTTGCACCTGTGGTGCTGAGCGCCAAGAAGCTACTTCAACGCCTGTGCAGGGATCAGCTGGGCTGGGATGATGTTTTGCCAGTAAGCAATGTCCGGGAGTGGACAGTCTGGCTGGAGGAGCTTCATCTCATCGAAGAGTTTCGCATGTGCAGGTGCTTGAAACCTCCCAAGTTTGGAGAAGTCACTTCCGCTCAATTGCATCACTTTGCGGATGCTAGCGAGGATGGGTATGGCACGGTCACATACCTGTTGCTGAATAACATCCACAAGAAAGCCCACTGTGCATTTGTAATGGGTAAGGCACGAGTTGCCCCATTGAAATCCATCACCATCCCTCGCATGGAGTTAACAGCGGCAGTGGTGGCAAGCAGGATGGATAAGCTCTGGAAAAGGGAGTTGCGAATGCCACTACTGGAGTCAGTGTTCTGGACGGATAGTACCTCCGTACTGAAATACATCAGGAACGAAACATCAAGGTTCAAGACATTTGTGGCAAATCGTGTCTCCGAGATACTTTCAATGTCCAGTCCTTCTCAGTGGAGATACGTTGACACGTTGAGTAATCCAGCGGATGGCTTCCAGAGGGACCAGAGTGGAATCCTTCCTGAAGTCTGACGTTTGGGTGTCAGGACCCAAGTTCCTTATTGAACCCGAAACGGAGTGGCCGGCACAGCCTGATCTTGCTGGAAAGGTCTCTCTAGAGGATCCTGAAGTTAAGATGGTGGCCTCTGTGAATGCGATCCAAGCTGATGAGCAGGCAGACTTGGTCACGCAGTTCATTATCCACTTCTCGTCTTGGTTCCGCCTGAGAAAGATGGTTGGTTGGGTTCTCAGGTTTAGGAGACTGTTGTTGGATTTGGCTCAGAAGAGGAGGCTTCTTGTCCAGTCTGGTCTGGAGGATGAGAAGGTGCACGAGGAGATGCAGACCATCAGAGCTCAAGCCGCCAAGGGTCCTCTTTCAGTTGAAGAGCTTGACAAAGCAGAAACTGCAATTGTCTGCTTTTGTCAAGGGAAAAGGTTCTCAGAGGAGATAGGTAGCTTGCAGAAAGGGGAAGGTGTGAAGAAGACCAGTCATCTCTACAGGCTTGACCCCATTCTGGGAGGTGGCATTCTGAGAGTAGGGGGTAGGCTTGGTAGAGCAGCTATGCCAGAGGAGGCAAGACATCCTGCTATCTTGACCAAGGACCTTCACGTTTCCGACCTTCTACTACGTCACGTTCATCAAGAGACAGGGCACGGTGGACGTAATCACATGCTGTCGAATCTGCGCCAGAGATATTGGATCCCTGGAGCCAGCATTGCCATAAGGAAGACTCTGTCCAAGTGTGTCGTCTGTCGTAGACTGCATGCAGTACCAGGACATCAACGTATGGCAGATCTCCCTCTTGACAGGGTTTCACCTGACGAGCCGCCATTCACTCGATCTGGAGTGGATTACTTTGGGCCTTTCGAAGTTAGGCGAGGAAGATGTACAGTAAAAAGGTACGGGGTCATCTTCACTTGTCTGGCTGTAAGAGCTGTGCATCTTGAGGTAGCAGCGTCTCTTGACACTGACTCCTTTATCAACGCTCTTAGACGCTTCGTGGCAAGGCGTGGTCAGGCGTTGGAGTTGCGTTCAGACAACGGTACAAACTTTGTCGGAGGTGAACGTGAGTTGAGGGAGTCAATTGGAAGGTGGAACCAGGCTCAGATCAGTGACGTGCTCCTGCAGAAGGGAATCAAGTGGGTTTTCAATCCCCCCTATGGGTCCCATCATGGCGGAGTGTGGGAGCGCTTGATAAGATCCATACGGAAGGTGCTGAATTCCATCTTGCAGACCCAGAATCTTGATGATGAAGGCCTCCATACGGTCCTTTGTGAAGCTGAGGCTATTGTGAACAGCCGACCAATAACTAAAGCTTCCACTGATCCTAATGACTTGGAAGCATTGACGCCCAACCATCTTCTGCTTCTTAGGTCTAAGCCCTCACTACCACCAGGGGTATTCGTCAAGCAAGACCTCTATGTGCGTCGCCGTTGGAGACAGGTACAATACATGTCTGACCTGTTTTGGAAGCGATGGGTGAAGGAGTACCTCCCACAGCTTCAAGAGCGCCAGAAGTGGCAGAGCGTCCAGCGGAACTTTGTTCCTGGAGATCTGGTCATCGTGGTGGATGAATCTGCACCTCGCAACACATGGTTGACAGGAAAAGTTGTGCAGGCAATTCCAGATAAGAAGGGTCTGGTGCGACAGATTCGCGTGAAGACGAAGACCAGCTGCCTGGACAGGCCCATTACTAAAGTCTGTCTTCTTCAAGAAGCAGAGGAGCCATGAAGTCTTACTCGGGGCGCTCATACTCCGAATCCTCTCTTTATCTCTATTTTTGCAGATGGAGAGTTTATAGAGGAATGGAGATCCTATCGATGGAGAGAATTGATGCATTATTCTGAATTAATTTGCATTGACTTTATAATTTGGAATTATTGTAACTTTGCTAAGGCTAATTAAGGGCTCCTACATAATTAATAATAGTTAATTAATGCAAGGCTTAATTAGGGGCCGGAATGTAGGAGCCAAAGAATGCTTAGCTACAGTATTTTGTCACTTGGTTGGTGATGGGTGTGGGCACCGCATTGACGTTCCGTTATTGGTGGGAGCGTCTGTGGGTGGCCCTTGGTAGTCAACAAATATGCGTGTCTGAACCAGCTCGCCCCTAAGGCTGTTTGAACTTGGAGGCAGGGTGAGCTGGGAGGATACACTTTGTTGACCGCACATATACTTTGTTAGCTTGATTCATTCACGTTTTGTTTGCTCACTGTTTGATTGTTATTTATTAGATTCTTTGCACATATTTATTGCATATATATATATTTATTTATTGTATTGTAATATTTTGTGCACTGAGCTATATAAACGTTTTAAACTTTGAGCTTGATTGGATATGAATCATTTTATCATTGTTTTATTGCGCGTCATTACAGTTTGTTTTAGCTCCCAGGTTTAGCCTGCCGGCATGAGTAATTTATTGGTAAATTATTATCAGCCACAACAACAGGGTCATATCTGCCGATACCGATTCTGACCGATTCCGATATTATACAGAGGACCACAATGGAACTAAATGGACACTAACAGGTCAATTTGGTTCCATTTATCCATTTATTAAATTAACATTAAATGGGGGGCGGCAAATAAATGGTCGGTTGCATATCAAACTGGGGGTCCTTGAAATTAAAATGGTTGGAAATCACTGCTAGGGCCGTAAACATCTTCTCTTATGGGGGTCCCAGTATCTCTTCAAATGGGGGTCTGCGGGCTAATTAGGGTCAATTTTGGGGTCCTTGACATGAAAAGGTTTGGGAACCAACCACAATGTCTCATTAGTGTGGTTGCCCGAATGGGCAACCAGACTCTTGTAATTGTAACACTTTATTTCACTGGAGTAGTCTTTTAGTTTGACGCTTTATACCTCCAACTCTGTACGCTATATGCACTTGAGCCATATGTCAAATTGACCGGAAAAATCGGGAATAGTGTGCTTGTATTTTGTTAAGATAAATGTTGTATAGTTTAATTGATATGAACTTATTAGTGAATTAAATTTCCCCAATGACATGAATGGGAAAAGGCAAAAATTCACATTCAAGTATTTGTTCCTCGGAGACTGTAATCACTATAGTTACAAAACTTGGAGGATAAATTCAACATTATCCCTAAAATTATTTAACACTAAAATTGTATCGGTCGGCCTCATGGTGGCGCTATAACAGCCCACTTTACCTTTTGGCTTATAACTCTTGAACCGTAGGTCGTAAAATGAAAATTACCGCCATGATAGATTTTCCGCCATTTTGAATTTTGTCCAAAACACACTTTTTGCTTTTCCTCCTACAGATTTTGTCCAAATCTCACAGAAATCGGCACACATGATCACTGGACCTATCCGATTAAAACACCAACTGCAGAATTTTGGTAGTGCGTATCGTTCGGCCGTAATCGTCTTCCGAAGTTAGTAGAAGGGGTCTATATCACTAAAATGCCATAAATCACGAACGGAATGTCCAATCCATCCCAAATTTGAATCACATGTCCGGGGTGGTTCAATCAACCAAGTTCTAAAAGCAATTCCATTTTCATCCATAGGGGGCGCCGCAAATGCGAGAAATGTAACCGTTTGTCGCAAAAACATGAATTTCGGGGGTTAAATCCCCTCCGAATCACTTACGCATAATCACAGGGGTCAAATTTGAATCACATGTCCGGGGTGGTTCAATCAAGCAAGTTCTAAAAGCAATGCGGACGTCTCTGTCGTTTATAACAAACCAAACCATTTGAAAATCGGTTGCAAATTAAGAAAGCTATTGTTATTTAAAAACTACATCTAAGATGGCCGCCACGCACACAACGTCGCCGTCCATTGGCCAGAAGCGAGTCCTGGTTCAGCCATCTGGTGATGTGAGCTGCTTTCCTATTGGCCGAATTGCTATGGTGTGAGCTTTGAAACCTAATAGACCCTATTAACGTGACGTCAGTTGCTCTTCCGGTTTAGACATTGGAGGGGGAAATACTTTTTTCTCCATTGAGTTTATATGGACCTCTTCTGATCTACGGCTACAATATTTAATTTCGACTGGTACATAACCTTTTCTGAATGAAGTGTGATCTGTTAATAGGAAAAAAACAATGAGCATTGTTGCTGTAACACATTACATTTACACTTCTACAAACGGCAAAGGAAAATAAAAACAGTTCAATCTCAAGTGGATGCATGCCAGTGTCCACAGAAAGAGAGAGCGAGAGAGAGAGAGAGAGAGAGAGAGAGAAAGAAAGAGAGATTTTCTGCCTTTTGATGGACAGGACACATGCAGAGTCGACATGCAGTAAAAAAAGGACTCAAACTCACAATGCACTGTCAAGCTACTTTAGAGCCAAGTGTGCCCGGACCACTAAGTCAACATGGTCAAATGTATTTTGATCAAACAGAGTCTTTCTCAGTCTTTCATTTGTCCACAAAAAAAACAATCTTTTGTTTTTAAAGATATGTCACTCTGACACTGTAACATAGGTTTTTGGAGTTTCACTACAGAAATCACTGACAGACTGAGAAACACACTGAAGTAGATGCAACTTTGTGGGAACTGCACACTGTAGTCATCTGCAACCGCAGGAAAACCATCCGACTGCAACTGCAGGATGAACCGCATTACAACTATTCATTTTGAGAAACCTGAAGGTAGTGAGCCTCCTCATTTTTCCTCATTGAACGGTGACTTCGTCCTCTCACCGTCACAGCATGAGCAACTACGTTAGACACTGTGTTTCATTGTTTGGGAAGAACTGTGCAAGATTAACCATGCATATTAATGAATTATTATATTTCATGATACAGAATGAGATTATGTACTTCTCAAAGTGGGGTCCTTGACTGGGTTGTCCCCAAAATAATGAATATAGCATTCAAATCTGCTATAGACCAGCTTGACATGGATAGACAATGATTCCACTTGTATTATAAGGAGAGACATTCAGAAGCAGCTTGGACTCCTCATGCATAGAAGGAGGCATGATGTCAGTCGCTGCCCCCCCAGGTTGGCAGAGGAAGTTTAGCGCCCAGGATTACATTAGATAATTGGCACTGGCTGAAAAGAAAACTAGGTTACAAAATCAACGATTGCGGCAACCACACTCTGCAATTTTTTTAAATTGCGAATTTTCTAGTTACCTGCTGTTTGTCATGAACCGGCTCTACTTTCTTCTCGGAGTAGTTTTGTCTGGCCTCTATGGTGTAACAGCTGGTTCCAATGAGCCAGTCGATGAGCATAGTGGTCTGGTGGTATGAGGAGGAAACACATCATTATATGTCGGCGTGAGGTATTTAGTTCACCGTGGCTCTTAGGACAGATTCACACTATGGTCCCAGATGCACACTTGGGCCCAGGGACCACTTGGGCAGATGTTGTGGTCAGTGTGAATGCTGCTGCGCTAGCTGACCGGTCCTCGGTGCGGATCACCCAACCGTTCTCCGGACCAGATGGAGGTATAGTCTCGGTGCCGATTAAAGTGTACTCGGGACACGGGTCGATGCAATGTGGAAGCAATGAAATCAAATTGAATACAGTTGAATGAATCAAGGCCAATGTGCAGTGTTCATTTAGTTGACTAAGACTACATGTTTGAACATGTTTGTGTTCCCTGTTCATTTTTGTTTTGTCAACAGACTGTCAATGTTGACATGTCATCTCTCACCAGGGCGTAGTACGACAGCGTTGATCCAACGTAGATGATGAGCTGGATGAAGCTGAACTGTCCTGCCTTAAATGGGACAGAACACAATGATTTACACCAGCATGTCATTGAAATACACATTACACAGTGACACATCATTGTCTTAGACCAGTGGTTCCCAATGTGGGGTCCGGGGACCCCCAGGGGTCCTTGAGGGAGTTCCAGGGGGTCCCCAGCTAAATGATAGTTTTGAACCAAATGGACCCTTATGGGTCTGTAACTCTGAGGCCCCTTTTCTACTGGTAGGTTCCCAATGGGAACCGGTTCAGTTCTTTTTGGTTTTTAGTCCATTAGCCAGAGCTTGAAAATTGGAACGTTAATTATGAATTGAGTGGGGAAAACTATACCTACCGGCTACCGGTACAGGGATGAATAGTTTTTATTGATCCTATAAACAATTTAATATAAGTCTAGTTTGTCCCGCCACCAATAAATCATACGTACAATCAATCACCGACTGGCTAAAGTTCAATATCGCTAGTTACCTTTCCTTTTTTTATGTCATTCTCTCTGCATGTAATCATAAATAAATACAAACAATACACAAAGAATTGGTGGAATTTCTGAACTTCAGTCAAGTAATTGTCATTCTCAATTTCTTATAAATTTAATTTGTTTTTTCTATATTACAGTTATACAATTATTCCCTTGTTTGTTTGTTTTTTTTGTACAGTATCTTCCTGCATGGATCAGAATTTGTGTATTTCTTTTTTTATTAATCACCTTGATATGATGTGCAAATAAATGAAAACCATTGTGTTCTGCATAGAGATAGCATAGCAACCTGACTTGTCAGTGAACAGTGTCTTTTCTGCAAAAAAAAAAAGAAATACACTCCATTAAAAAGAAGAAAAATAAATATCCCACAATTTTTGTAACCCATTTCTGAGCAACGGACTGACCTCATGCTTCCTTCTTGCATGAGGAGTCCAAGCCACTTATTTTCACCTGACAGAGGGGAGTTTCCCCGGCCGGACGTAGCATGTGGAAGGAACACGTTATTCCGACCAGTTCCTTTCCCCTCCATCAGGCGCCCCGGCTGGCCAGGGGGAGGAAGTTTAGAGACCAGGATTACTGAAGTCTAATTTGTACTTCAATCACGACAATGCGGTAAATCACTCGTCACCCATGGTAAATAACTGATTTCCATCACTTGGAAATCAGTTATTTATGACGAATGGCACCGCTATGATGCAACAAGACATAAATTAGGCTTAGATTCGTAGAATCATTCAGTACTGGGGGCACGATGGCACAGTCAGTAGTGCTATCGCCTCACAGCTAGAAGGTCCTGGGTTTGATTCCCACTGGGGACGCTGTGGGTGCTGGCGGCATGTTCTCTCCATGTCCCCTAGGGTAGGTACCCTCACAAAAAACATGCAGTAATCCTGGTCTCTATACTGCCTCCCCCTGGCCAGCTGGGGCGCTTGATGGAGGGGAAAGGAACTGGTCGGAATAATGTGTTCCTTCCACGAGCTACGTCCGGCCGGGGAAACTCCCCCCGTCAGGTGAAAAGAAGCAGCTTGGACTCCTCATGCATAGAAGGAAGTGTAGCACCCAGGATTACATTAGATAATTGACACTGGGTGAAAGGAATGGGTTGCAAAATCGTGGGATAAAAAAAGAAGAGCATACAGTACGATACCTTTCCAAACACCATGACGTCAAACCTGATTCCAAATGCTTTGTATAACGTGCGCTCCTCAACTCCGTTCACAGAGGCATACCTCGCAAACCTGGTGATCAGAGACAGTAACAGCAATGCAACACTGAGAGTACCCTCCAAAATAATCATATTTGTAGTGGGGACCCCCCAAAATAATCTTATTTGAACTGGGGGACCCCCCAAAATAATCATATTTGAACTGGGGACCCCCCAAAATATTCATATTTGATGGGGACCCGCCAAAATAGTCATATTTGAACTGGGGACCCCCCCCCCCACCCCACCCTGACTGATAAGCACTTAGAATGTAGTAGTTAATTTGCGAGACCAGTTTCTATTGTATAATTTCTTGACTACCGTACTTTTGATGCCATAATGGTCTTTTTTTCTTTTTTCTTTTGGGTGGTAAGCTACACCATAAATGCATTAATAAAGATCGTCACCTGAAGTTGAGGCCGGGGTAAAGTGTCCTGTTGCTCTCCTTCTCGTCCAGCCGTCGGAACGAGTACTTAGGCAAACATCTCTGCATGAACCGGTCGAGGTTGCAGTCCCAGTTGATTTGAATGGCAATGACGCCACCCTGTGCTCATTGTTGTGAAGACAGACAGCACAACACCTTGGTTTAGAAATAGGTGGGATCAGGGAGACAGTGGCACCCATTCATACACATTTACAGTGTGTGTTGTACATTTGAGAGTATTTTATTGAATAAAACAGAATTTAGAAACAGAATCACCTCCACGGCCATCTGTGAGAAGGTCTCCCCGGCCTCTCGTACGATGTCCCCCAGTCTGAAGATGGGACACAGGGGGTCGTTTCTCCGCTGACAACTCTTCAGGTACGCGTCGTTCATGTTTGGGAGAATGTTCCTTCTGTTAAGTCAAAAGAGAGACCCTTAAAACCCATTCTGGACGGGAAAACCCCTTTTGGTGTTTTAAGCATTATGTTAGACTTTAGCTGTTGAAATATAGGAGATCTACAAGCTCATAGTGTGGCACCGAGACAGTGCCGTGCTACGAGCTTGTAGCTATTTTTTTAAGTCCTGAAAATGTGGCGCAAATCTTTGAATGCATATTCTTTCAGAGCGAACGTTTTTCACTCAAATATTTGCTTCTGCGGGGTCCCAGGAACAACATATTTTCAGATGGGGGCCAATTACATGTATTTTTGGGGGTCCTTGACATGAAATAGTTTGAGAACGACATTTGTAGAATCGTCCTCAGGTCTAAATGGGTTATTCACAACAGAGAGGTACGCCAGACTTGGCAGGTACAGTATTCAAATTCAAATTCAAATTTTTTATTATTGCGTTGAATATTGCAACTATGATAATAATAATGTATTTCGTCATGACGTGCCTACAGTTGCAGCTTTTCATGTATTGTATTCTTTGGCATAATTATGTTTACATTCAGATTTGAATATTTTGGTTAAGGTGAAGGCATTACAGGAAGAAAGATGGCACTTGAAATCATCGAATGGCAATTAATATTATTATGACTCTAATCTCAGAGCTTCATTTCAAATGTCACCAACACCCATGAAGCATACTCACCGTATGTAGTTAAATGCTGGGAATCTGATATTGTTTTTTATAAGGACTGTGAAATTCTCCGCTGCAGCCAGCAGAGCAGGCCTAGATGGAAGGAAAATCACTTTGAGTATTTGTTTGCTTGTTTGCTGTTTGTGTGTCGCATTCCATCATTAAATGTGGCTCTTTTTGATACAGAGAGAGTAATGGGCTGGCGGTAAAACTAACTGTTCAGGAGAGGAGAAAAAAATAGCACAGGCAGACTCTTCACATACTACAGCATGTCTGAAATAATTATGTCAGAGCTGAAATAAATATGAAAAAGATGTAGCTAGGAGTAATGTTAGTGATGTTAGTATGTTAGTAGCTAGGAGTAATGTAATTTCTCCAAAACTGGTGGGTCAAACTGAACAACCAACATGTCAATTTGAAGCTATGCTTTCATATGACATGAAGAAATTAACATAAAAAAATAAAGAATGACTTAGCCTCGGTCAGAAACTGTCACACTAATGTCAAGCAACTATACTTTTGACACACAGATACAAGGAACATTAAGTAGATGAGTCATAAGCGCCCTACGTCACGAGTGGTGGAAAAAGTACTCTGTTTTTTAAAAAGTGTCAATATTCAAAATGAACTTGAGTAAAAGTACAAAAGTATTGGTTTCAAAATGTACTTAAAGTACCAAAAGTAAAAGTACTAATTGTGCAGAATGTCATCCATTCACACACACATTCATACACCTTTACATAGATTGTGCATTCCATTCACCCATTCACACATACACCTTTACATGCACATTCACCCACTCACACACACATCCACACACCATGGCAGGGGAAACCATGCAAGGCACCAACCTGCACATCGGGAGCAATTAGCTAAGTCCGTCCCCAACCCGTCCTTGTCCAATAGGCATGTTAGCAGTGAGGAGCCAGGACAAGTTGATCTTCTCCCCCATTAAATGACGGGATTTCTCCATATAAATAATCGATCATTTCAGTAGCAAGCCCATCAAAATGTCTTCTATATCTATTCAACCAGGCCTGCAGTAGGCTATGCACTGGACAAATGTGCATGGCATCAGTTTTCATGTTTTCATGTTGCACGGTAAGACTATGGTCATTAGTATTATTGCCATCACCTGGGTGGGTCAGTCGTGTAACTTTCATGACGTTAAGCCATGTATATGTTCAACAACAAACTACAAAGCCATGCAAAATAACATTGACAGCTATGAGGTGACGAAATCTTGACCTGCATAGCAACAGTTGCTAAACTATTTGGATTGGCATTGGACAATCGCTTTTTGGGGTGGGATTTAACAAAGGGCAAATTAGAGGTTCAGAGTCTTGCTCAATGACACTTCAAAACTAACTCTGGGGGAGTCCCGGGGTTGAACTGGGAACCTGGCGGTTCCCATCCGGTCCCTCTACTGGCCACTCTACCCCTGAGCCACTGCCATTTTACGAACAAAATATTGTTGTTGTTTTGAATCGTGTGCAATTTTGTTCTGGCTAAAACAGGGGCAACAGGGCACCACACTGAGTAATTGTTGATTGGATTGGGGTTTACCGTGGCGGTTTCCTTCTGGCTTCTACGGGGCACCACGCTGACACCTCACAGGTCTTTCTCATCACATCAGATTTGACGCACGAACCGGTCTGAAGCCCTGGAAGAGGACAAAAAACACACCTGTGTGAAGTGAGCGGTGCATCTCTACTTTTATTGTTATAGTTACTGTAGTGGACATAGCTGTTCCTACTCCAAACACACATAGGGACATACGGACACACGAAGCCTGTGTGTGGTCCTCACTACTGGTAACCTGCACGCCATTCACAATGTTCTCTTCTTAAAGTTAAGGACGTAATTTTGTCGACTAAAACTACGAAAAATGTTCGTCAATCTTTTTTTTTTTTTTTCCTAAGCTGTGATGACTAAAACTAAATATATTGACAATTTCTTCTACAAATAAAAACTAGGCTAAAATGTTAGGGGGGACTGGGGGAGAAGAGATGCAGGTGAACTAAAAGACAAGTGATTTTTTTTGTTTTTGTTGCGTTCTGAAAATAGCCGATTGCAATCTAATGTGCAGGAGTCTTTTGTCTATGATAGTTGTTGATCTTCTCTGTGCAAAAGTTCTGTCCATTTAATTTCCTCTAAAAACTGAAATGAGTGCTATCACTGGAATCAATGCTTCCTAAACAACTGCTAGATAAGATACAATCTTTATTTGTCACTGTATGAGACAGTAGTGCATCCATAACACACAGTAGTAACTAATGCTATGTATTAAATTAAAGGATGCTGACTGACTCCAACCCAAGACAGACATGATACAAGTTGAAAGGGCGTGTAAGGTTCTAAAAGTGGGCAAAACCATTGCCTTTGTCAGAGCTGGGGACAAGCCAACTCCTGTCAGAAGAACAACATCTGCAGGCATCCTGATGTCTGCAAGAGACTGGCAGTTGTTGGTGGATCTTGAACATCAGTTGAAGTTCCCCAGCCATATTTCAGTCACCACCCTGCGACCAGACATTGTCCTTGTGTCTGAGTCCACCAAGCAAGCAGTGCTGCTAGAGCTGACAGTCCCGTGGAAGATCGCCTGGAAGAAACCTTTGAAAGGAAGCTCTCCAAGTATGCAGGACTGGTCAGCGACTGCCAGCAGGCTGGTTGGAGAGCAAGGTGTTTCCCTGTGGACGTTGGATGCAGAGGTTTTGCAGCCCGTCCTTGGCCAGAGCCTTCAGTAGCTTAGGCATCGAGGGAGAGAGAAAGAGGAGAGCCATCCGCAGTACCACTGATACGGCAGAGAGAGCCTCAAGATGGCTGTGGCTCAAAAGAGGGGAGCCTTGGAGTCATGGTAGCTAGCTAGCCGTCTGGACACAAGCTGGGGTCTGATCAACCCTGGCTGGGTCACCTGGAGGAGGGCGTATGATGTTGAAAGACCCAAAACACCCTAAGATTCCAGGAACATCACTGAGGATGTGTCCAGACTAGGCATCAGTAGATGTATGTACACAAAAGTGGGGTCCAGTGACCCCCAGGGGCAGCGGCGACAACTACGGGGGTGCCTGGTAGCTGAAGCACCCCTGAAGAAAATAGGAACACAAAATATCACCCCTGAGCTTCCTTCCTCCATGACTGTGGTTTTGTCACATAGGCACACCTTTACGAGGGTGGTGGGGGTGTTCTCAGAACAGGTATTCAAATGCTAATATGGTGGCTTTTGTTTTAAATAAGCGATCGCCACAATTACGATACAATAGACATGCATTAATTATTTACTTTACTGTTGACCACTGTGTTTATTAGCAAACTGTAAATAAAGTACCAAACGAAAAACAAAAAGGGGTTTGGGCACCCCTGACAGTTACGTATAAGGAGAATTCGCGGCCTGGGCACCTTGGCCGGTAGCGTGAGTCTGGCAGTGTGCCGCAGGTTCGACTCTCGATCCCGACGGACTTTACTGCATGTCACTCCCCCATTTACCGTCAGCCTACTGTCTGTCCCTCTATAAAAATAAAATAAAATAAAGGCGAAAGCTGCAAAAGAAAACATATATATATTTTCTTTTTAATCAATTTTCCTTGAGGGAGTTCCAGGGAGTCCCCAGCTAAATGATAGATAGTATAGGAACCAAATGGACCCTTATGGGTCTGTAACTCAGAGAGTATGGTTCCATTTGTACACTCTCTCAGAGTTAAATTAGCATTGATTTTGCAATACACATTTCTGTCCCAGAGGTAGAAATGCCATTAAATGGGGGTCCGTAGCCTAATGCAGGTCAAACTGGGGGTTGTTGAAATGATAGTGGTTGAGAATCACTGCTAGAGCCGTAAAAGATTTGAGAAGGGAAGTGACTGGCTGTGACAGTGACCTTTCTCAACACGGAGAAGTGAAAGTTGTTGCAACATCATGTCTGATGTCTGACAGATATCCTCTTCATCTCGTACAAATGGCTAATTCAACAGAGCTAATTCAACAAAGCAACAAAAGGGCAACTGTACAGTATAATACTATAAGCAGTGCAATCAAAAACAGTACTGTACCATGGCTGTGTTGGTCCCAGGCTCCTTTCTCACAGTCTGTATCAGTACGACATGGTTTGCCACCAGGGGGAACCTGTAATGTAAGTACAGTAAGCAGTGATGGGGAAAAGGTTCAAAAGTATTGGCATCAAAATGTACTTAAAGTACCAAAATTAAAGTACATATCATGCAGAATGTTTACTCATTTCATTAGTTTCCAAATGTATATCAAAAGTCTTTTGATATACA
Organism: Protomyctophum parallelum; assembly: GCF_964188405.1. Taxonomy (NCBI): domain Eukaryota; kingdom Metazoa; phylum Chordata; class Actinopteri; order Myctophiformes; family Myctophidae; genus Protomyctophum; species Protomyctophum parallelum. Next base: position 38,607,302 of record NC_139710.1, read on the forward strand.
AAAGCTCACAATATGTTGCTTTCAAATGGCCAAAATGTATATAGTAGGGCTGAAGTGGTTACTGTATGTTTTGTAATAATAATCAAAGTCTACAAAGTAACTAGTAACTAAAGTTTTCAAATAAATGTATTTTGGATCAGAGTTGTAGTGGAGTAGAAGTAAAAGTATTGGAAATCAAGTAATACTTCAAATACTACAAAATTGCACAGTACTTAAGTAAATGTACTTAGTTACTTTCCAGTACTGCTGTAATGTAAGCAGCACCACTGAAAGATTAGCAGGCATTGAGATCAGTGGTTGAGGCCAGTGTTGAATTTGTCGACTAAAACTATGACTAATGTTGGTCATAGTTGTTGACTAATGACTAATAGTTGGTCGACTACCTTTTTTCACTGACCAAAACTAAATGGAAACAAAATTAAAACTAAGCTATGATGACTAAAACTAAGATGTTAGATGTTAGATGTTGACAATTTTGTCAACAAATAAAAGTTGTAAGTGTAAATTCAGGGTAATTCCGACATTCCCGCATTAGTCCGACATGCGGGAACTGCTCGAACATGCGCTGCTCCTGTGCTTGCGGTTATGGTTAGGTTAGGGTTTGAGGTATAGGTTGTCGTTTGTCGGACCAATGACTTGTCTGAACTAAGTATTGCACCCATAAAATCATTCATTACGACGGCATCAAGGGATAATACAGGCAAGGCCAAATACATTTTAGTCGAATAAAACTAGACTAACACTAAAAACATTCCAGGTGACTAAAATGTGATGAAAACTAAATAAAAACTATTCAAGAGACTATGACTAAAATCCAAAGGGGCTACCAAAATCAACACGGATTGACATATTGATGTCATGATCGATAACTAATACCAATAGGATGTTTCAAAATGTAAAGGTTTCAAACCGTGTATATGATGAGTTCTTCTTATTTTTCCATGAAAGTGTATATTTGTATGTCTTTCAAATGTTCTGATGAATTGAAAATGGAGAACCCTTATGTAAACCCTTATGGTTTTATCCTCGTAGCAGATTTCCTTTCCTTGAACTGTACCCATTCTGTAAAATTTGTCCAACTAAGTTATTACTTGTAGTGATGATGACGATGATGACGACAGTAGGCTAATAATAATAATAATAATAATATGAAAGTACCTCTGGGCATTTCCCTTGCTTTTGGTTCTTTGTAACAATGATGTTGGTCACCACGAAAAATGAATTCTTCTCCTAAAAAGTAAAAACGAACAAAAGAAAGACACAAATTGATTATATCCGATGATGAAACCATACCTGTATATGGGCAACTGGCGGCCCGGGGGCCACATGCGACCCCCACCATCCCTTAATGTGGCCCACAGGTTAATATCAGAATACTAGATTATTGATTTCAGCTGCTACAATTCCAAACATGGAAACATGACCCGCTGGAATTACTTTAGTCTATGTAGCTACTAGCTAATGACTAGTATTAAAATGTTATTCTATTTTTTATGTGCAATGTATTTAGTTCATATAAGTTAACATAACTATAACTAAAAACTAAATGCATTTGAAATGTAATAACATTTTTTACTTTTCTTGATTGCAATTCAAAAATGACAAAGCTTCTAGGAACATCTTTACTCTATGGCTCTGGTCTAGAGGTAAAGGCTTTTACACATCCCTTCCTGGTCAGGCTACTACTTGGCCTCACTCCACGAACCCACCTCACCCCTGCCCATTTTGAGAGGCTGGAATGGCTTAGGGTTGACGACAGAGTACAGCATCTTGCAATGGGTCTGGTCCACAAGATTCGACACACCACCATGTACCTGTCTAAATACTTCCTTAATGTCAACGAAGTCCACACACACAACACCAGAGGGAGTTCAACAAACCATGTGTCCCGCCTAAATAAACAAATAAATAAATAAATGTGCAACCCAGATTCTGCACAAATAAGGGACTAAATTAATTTCGCTCCTATGCCACCAAAATGTGGAACGCCCTACCAACAGTCATTAAGACATGCGAATCCCTTGACTACTTCAAAATCACTCTTAAAGGTATATTCAGTGATTTCACTCAAAAACCCTTAGGTTTCGTTTTTGGCTGTGGGACCCAGCCTTTCGTCCAATCAGGATAGAGAGTCAAAAACGAAACCTAAGGTTTTTTGACCCCCAGGGGTTAACTGGGGACAGGGAGGAACTCCTTATATGGCCAGCACACTCTATAGTAGGGAGGATTATCACAACAAAACAAAACAAAAAAGTGATATTTGAATTAAGTGAAATCACTGAATATACCTTTAAAGGGCACCTACGGACGGCTGCAATTCGAAACTGGCCCCCGTAAAATCGGAATCCCCCACCCACCCCTTTTTCCCCTCACTGTATGTTTTTTTTTCCTTTTTACCTCCTCTATGATGATTTCCTGATTTTGGCTATATATACCGGTAAGTATTATATTTGTACGTCTCTAAATATTATGATGAATTGAAAATGGTGGATCCTATTGTAAACAAGTGTATGGTGTCGTCCACAGTTAACAGTCTTTGTATTGAGTTGTGCTTGAAATGTACAAACTGTAATGTACAAACTGTTAACAAATACTTAAACCAATCAATCAATTCCCTTCAGACACTCACGTGCACTGGACCACTGTAGTCTACGACGTCCCAGACCACGTCATCAAGAACACCTGGCAGGCTGATCATGGCCACTCCCTTCACCTTGGTGGTGACAGAACTCACCACCAAGTCAAATTCCTGGTAGCTTTTATTCCACAGCAGCATCATGCTGTAAAATAAATTATAGATTTCTAACACATATAACATTTAAAAACACAGTGAAGCAGCTTTCTGCTTCTACGGGGCCGACGGCGTGGAACAAACTCCCACTATACCTTCGACAGGCAGCCTCTGTAGACATTTTTAAAACACAGCTCAAGACCTACTTCTACACTCTTGCTTTTAGTTGAGCTTTTAAAATCCTTAGTTATTATTGTCCTCACTGTATTGCATCACTGCTATGCAGTGGTGGAAAGTAACTAAGTACTTTTACTTAAGTACTGTACTGTACAATTTTGAGGTATTTGTACTTTACTTGAGTATTTCCAATTTCCAATACTTTTACTTCTACTACCCAAAATTTGTACTTTTACTTCAGTACAATTATTTGAAAACTTTAGTTACTATTTACTTTCTCTATAAATGTTGTCTCTTGTCTCTATAAATGTAGTGTAGAAGATGCATAGTTATAGTACTTTTTAATTAAACAAAACCCTTATGTAAACAAGTCTTAGTGCTTTTCCTCATCTTAGCAGATTTTGTATTGACGTGTATACTTTCTGCAAACTAAACACAATTTTCAATCAATCAATCAATCAATCAATCAATCAATCAGTACTATAGTACCACTTGACTAAATGAAAAAAGGCAATTTCCCAAATTGTTTTATTGGCATTACTAAATTATGTGGGAATGGGGCTACAAAATAAAAATAAAGGTACGATAGTCATAGTTTTCTTTAGTTTTTCTAAGCTTTCAGTAGCAGTAGGCTAGAAGGCTACACACTCGCTATGAAGATGTGTAGGCGTGCCTTATCCTGCTATGCAGCACGAGAAGTCATTTATATTATTGCCTGGATCATGGCCGTATATACTCACCAAATAAACATCAAAATGACTCCGTTCAGTGTCCATTTCAGAGAGCCGAGCCTGATGCTTTCTATCCTGACCAGTTTGTTTGTTTCGTACTGACAACAGCTAAGTAGCCTGCTTGGCATTTTGTTTGTGAGTGTGAAGGAATCTCTGACTCATTCCACCGGATCCCTCCTCGGCCCTCTCGTGGGGATGTAATGTTATGCGCGGCCGGGTGGGTCACATGTGCACAGCTGTGTGGTTTTTCTCTTCTTTCCCTCCTTGCCAATAACAAAGAGTCCATCAGTTAACTTCTCCCCCTTGTCTGAGCACTGCTGTGCTCCAACACAGTCCACAGTGACTCTCTTCAGCCAGATTCATTCAGTCAGTGCAGTGCGCACACACACACACACACACACACACACACACACACACACACACCCTGATCTGATTGAAATGTACTGTAATTCTGCAAACTGTTAATAAATATTTCAATCAATCTACTCACTAAAGTTTCCTACATTCAAGCCGCAGTTGAAACAAACCCAGAAACCCTACGCCACTTTAGCGTTAAACAAATCAATGTCGATCCGATTTAAAATAGTCAATACAGAATTGAACGTATAGGTGAAGAAACTTGCAGGCAGCTTGACAAATGCACAAATGTTTTTGCCTTTTGTTGTTGAGTCAACTAATTCAAGAACATTGCAATAAGGTTGTAGTATGCAGCAGTGACGAGGGAAATGCAGGGTTCTCAAGTTGCAATGCAATGCTTTGTACACTAGATGGAGGCATTGTTATTGCCTATATGTCCCAGCCCAAAGAGATGTAATGTGTAGGGGCAGCCTAAAGTGAATGGGCCTACATAAAATTGCCTTAAACCTAAACGTTTAATCATTATTCTATTAGATAGCCTTTTATTAATATAATCTGTGCAGGCGGGTGAGTGCTGCTGAACATTTATTTTTATTTAGTTTGCCTACAATATTCTTTGTTGACACCGCACGGCATCTGTTAGGCTATAGGAGGAACCATTATGGAGGGTGAAAATGAAGTGAATGTAAATGTTGTACAGTGAATGTTAACAATGCACCTCATCGGCCTGGGCCTGGCCTAGCGGTCCGGGCACTATATAGGCTCCTAATGCAGACTGACGACGCAGCTCTGGTTCGAGTCACGTTCATGACGAACTTTGCTGTATGTCACTTACTCCCCGCGTCTCTCTCTCACCTCATTACCTGTCTGTCTCTACTTTCCCCTAATAAAGGCAACACCCCCACCGCAAAATGATGGAGAGGTGGTAACCAAATGGACCCTTATTAGATCTTTAACTCTTGACAGTGTAAAATGAAACCTTTACACTGTCAAGAGTAAAATTATTGTTAATCATCTGCATTACTTAATTTACAAGAAGTCTACACGATTAGAGAATGTTATTTCCATTCCATGTTTGCCAACAGCATGGAATTGTGTGTCAACGATAACAAAGTATTCTTTAGTTTTGCGTCTGAGAGGCTATCAAACGGTGGTCCGTGGATCAAATGGCCTATAAACAATGGGCCTTGATATGAAAATGGTTGAAAACCACTGCGATAAGTGATTAGAAATGTGTCTAAAAGGTGGGATCGGCACAGTTCTCCCACAGAACACACACAACCAGCTCTCTCAAGTGCACAGTTCTCCATTTTAATTCAAGAAGAAAGCACGCTCGCCCCGGGTCAAATCTGCCGACCTCTGAACAGTGACAGTCGCCACCAGGTATTCCTATAGGGGGGAGGGAGGAGGGGGGTGGTCTGCCAGAAATAAATGGGGGCTGTGTTGTTTTGGGACCTGTGTAACGAAATATGATTATTACCGCATAACGCACACATTTACATAAGAGCATTGTGTGGCTGCACATAGTGTTGTTTTTGGCAGCAAATTTTGATTTTAGTTTTAGTCGTAGTCTCTTGAATAGTTTTCATTTTGTTTTAGTCACATTTTAGTCACCTGGAATGTTTTTTTAGTCTAGTCGACTAAATCTACAGATGGTCGACTAACATGTGTTTTGGCGGAACTTGATGGCGTCGTAATGGCTGATTTTACACTTGCTGAAAATAGCCGATCTACAAGCCCACAACGCGTTGCGCTGTGACGCGTTGTGAGCTTGTAGATCTGCTATTTTTAGCATGCAACCAAGTGTAAAATGACTTATACTGGATCTCTTGTCCACTAGTCCCTTCCTAACATTTTAGTCTAGTTTTTATTTGTTGACGAAATTGTCAGTATATTTAGTCTTAGTTTTAGTCATCATAGCTTAGTTTTCATTTAGTTTCCATTTAGTTTTCATCTGTGGAAAAAGGTAGTCGACGAACATTGTTCGTCTTAGTTTTAGTCGACGAAATCGTCATACACACATACAAGTAATTTACAAAATGAAAATGATCTTTAATGAACTATTCATACTTTTCATAGCATGGCGCTGTACAAGTTAGTGCATCCATAATTTCTATAAATGTGTGACAGAAATGACCCTACCATGTTGTCTGATCTTAACAGATTTAACAGGAATCTGTATTCCATCAGAGACTCTCTGACACTCTGGGCACACCTAAGTTTCCATGTGCGTTCTGCCACGCGGCAGAATGCCCCTGGGGCAAGCTTTTCCGGGAATCTGGCCGACGCTGCAATCTGCCGCGTGGGTGGAGCTTCATTTCCATCCACCAGCTGTCTAAAAACCCAGAAGAGATGCCGGCAGACAGCTTATTTTCCGTGCATCGAATCTAATGTGTGCTTACACTGTGAGGAGGCCTTATAGAGCATCGCAGTCCCGCCCGCTTTCGGAACAAATTCCCCATTCATAATTCCCATAGGCATTTCAAAAATGTATTTATTTAAAGATCTGTAAGCCTCGGACAAAGCAAACAAATCATGACCATAAACACTGAACAAATAATTAGAAGAAAAAAAGGACAGGGTACAACGTTTTTCTTCTTTGTAATTATTTGTTCGACCCCAAAAAAACGTGTTTATTGTCATGATTTGTCAACCCGAGGCTTACAGATCTTTAAATAAATACTTTTTGAAACACATGAATGGGGAATTAGTTCCTGGTGCCTCGTCATTCTGAAAGGGGGCGGCACTGCGACGCTCTATAGTCCAGTGTGATAGGAGTCAGGACAGATCCCTTCTCCCGGCCGAGACTTTCATTTCTGGATTTGAATATTTGGTTGATGCTCAGAAAAATTACGGGAATATCACTACAATCACACTAAGTGGGGCTAGGTTTATTAATACAAACATTATATCTTATCCGTCTAGCAGACTAAAATCTAGAAATAACATCAAATTTCCCTTGCCTTTCAAAGATCTTTTCCAGATTGGTATGGGCACCCTTAACAAACCTAATAGTCTAACTGGGTGGTGATGGCAAAAACATCCTCGCATACGAGACCGAAATCCTCAGTTGAACATCTTCTGAAGCCGAGGCTTGAGAAGCTCCAACATGCCGTTGTCCTTGAAGGTTTGGCTGAGGCTGTCCACGTGCATGATGGTCTTGTGGGCTTCGTCGAACAGCTCCTCGCCGATCTCCTTCTTCACACGGTCTCTCCAGGCAACCAGAGTGGGCCTGTCTTGAAAGATATCTAGACCGGTCGCAACAGGCTACAAACAAACAAAGAACATATCTGCAATTTACCCGATCTGGAGAAACCGATCTTTCAAAGTCACCGCTACCGCAGTGACATTTGTTCTCCACATTTGACCCATCTCTTGGACACGTTGAGAGCTTGTACATCAGCTATTTTCGGGGCGCAACCCAGCACTTTTTAGCTAGTGGAGACGCGGTGTGTACGACATCGATTTCTAAACAAATGTGTTCAATGCAAAATACTGCGTTCAGATTCAAAAGGCTTTTGGTATAATGGCATGGAAAGGAGTGGCATTTTGCATTTCTTTCACCATATTATTGCGAACGCATTGTCTGTCTGTCTGTGTGTCACGGTGTCTGTGTGTCCGTGTGTCTTACGTAAATATGCTGCATTCGTGGTCTGGAAAGTTCTGTTTACAGACGGGTAAAAGGACCCCCTGAAGCCCCCCTTTGATGTCTATGTGTGCACGTCCCTGCTGTGTAGTGTAGTGTCAACATTACCTGCATGACCTCGACTATTGCCACCAGATCAGCAAGAGACGCTTTCTCCCCAACGATGAATGGCCTGTCCAGAAGGAACTTCTGCTCCAACATGGTCAGGGACTGCGTGAGCTCTTCCACAGCGGCGTCCATCTTCTCTTTTGGTACCTCTGAACCGGTCGCAAGAGGAAGTACAGCCTGGCATCATGGAAAGATTTCACGTTATTATTTTGAGATATTTTGTCCCCGCAACGTATTACGTGTATACTGCTGTCCTGGACTGATTGATTGTTCACCCCAATGTATTTCACCTCAACGGGTTAAATGACACAATACTCAACAGGTAAGACTCATTCAATTTACAATTTAGGTTTTACAGTAACTTAGTAAGCAAGAACAACACATGGTAATACATAACATACATAGAAATAGTCATGAAGAATCATAAGCAAGCTAAGAACCTAACATCCGTCCAACGGTAGAATATATGTATACAGTGACGCTGTGAGTATACACTACAGAGTGCATATACAGTATACAGCAATAATAAAAAATAACAATATCTGGAAAAACTAAACCAGATATAAACCTGACATGAACCAGTTACACAACCTTGAACAAAAGCGTTGGAAACCATACCATTGCCCCGAATTGACCCAGAGGAGGAAGCGAGCTGATATTTTTAAGGACTTCTGGAGCTCATTGCAAGCAGATGGAGCACGGACAGAGAATGCTGCCTTGCGTTAGCTCTGCGCGAGGGGGCGCATACGTTGGTCCGACGTATACTAACAGTCCGACATGCGTGGCCAGTTAAGACTCACCCATGGCTTAGGGTTTGGGGTAGACCAGAGCCTTAGATATAGACAGAGTTACGCATGGGGCCAGTCCAATGGCGGCTATCCTACATAGACTACGCATTGAGCGTGGGGACAACCAACTGGGCCAAGTCCTGGACCGGATATAGGCAGAAATGCATTGGACTCAGGCAACAGCCCAGCTTTAATGATCTTAAATCCCTTTATTTTAAATTGTTTTGTAGTAATAGACAACATAAACATTAAAAGAGACTTTAGTTGTTACTGTACAATACTTCAAAACAGTTGTCATGTTGCACTGCACACAGGCTTACAATAGCTCTTATTTGCGCTACCCTCGTTGAAAACAATGTATTTCCAACTCCAGCATGGCTCAGTTCAGGCTGAATGAACAGCGCTCGAGCGCTCGGTTTCTGCCCCCTCTATATCGTAACTCTTCTATTAGATGGCTCTGGGGTAGATGAAGTAGAGTGGAAGTGGCTTTTTGTCGGTTAGTGTTGTTTTTGGCAGAATTTTTCTATTTTAGTTTTAGTCACATTTTAGTCACCTGGAATGTTTTAGTGTTAGTCTAGTTTTAGTCGACTAAATATCATAAGATTTTAGTCATTTTTCTTTGGTGGGCCTTGATACTGTCGTAATGACTGTTTTCACACTTGCTGAAAATAGCCGATCTACAAGCTCAAGCTTGTAGATCTGCTATTTTCAGCATGCAACCAATTGTAAAATGACTTATACTGGATCTCTTATCCACTAGTACCTTCCTAACATTTTAGTCTAGTTTTTATTTGTTGACGAAATTGTCAGCATATTAGTTTTAGTCATCATAGCTTAGTTTTTATTTAGTTTCCATTTAGTTTTCGTCAGTGGAAAAAAAGGTAGTCGACGAACAATTTTCGTCTTAGTTTCGGTATCAGCCAGTAACACGTGGGAGTCTATCCCTGTTACAATGCGCTATAGATGGATCGCTGAGGTGGAGCGCCACACCTACCATCAGCTCCAAGTACTTCCCACGCGGTGCATACTTAGTTTAGACTAGTCATTGGTTAGATAGATAAATGCTTAAACATGTAGCTAGGTGTAATGTTAACTCAACTCGCTGTTTTCTGCAAGACATATTACTCTATAAGCCATATCTTCAAAACGGGTGGGTCAAACTGAACAACCAATATGTCAATTTGAAGCTATGCCTTCACATGACATGAAAAAACGAAAATTAAAAAAAATCCAATGGCAGTCCCTCAGTCAAATCTGGTCACATATAGTGAATAGGGTGTTGGACTATTGCGTGTATTGTCGTAACAAAGATATGCACCCCTGTGTGAGCAGGAGGAAACGTGAGCATCAGGACACACTGTAGTACAGTATGACTGGAGTACAGCCTGTACTGATATGGTCACCATTATGTAACATTATGTAACAAAGACAAACGGCAGGGAAAGTGGCCAAAGTTCACAACATTTTCACAACTTTACATTCCCCCAAAAAGCCAAACAAAACATGAATTACCGGTTAAAACAAATGCAATTACTTTTTTAAGTCCTTTCATGAAGAAATTTAATATTTAAAATAAAAATTAGAATACAAATGTTTAAGCAGCCGATCTACAAGATCAGCAATTATCACTAGTTCCCGAGGAGACTAGGTCCCGAAAGGGAGACATCATATAATTTTTTGGGGTTACAGGCCAAAACGTTTGGGAACCACAACACTATATAAGGTTCCTTTCTATGAATGAAATGAACGTGTTTTGGGGGCGGGCGAGTGGAGTCATACCCTGTACCAGTCAAGAAGTGTTGTTTTTGGAAGCAAATTTAGATTTTAGTTTTAGTCATAGTCTCTTCGATAGTTTTCATTTAGTTTCAGTCACATTTTATTCACCTGGAATGTTTTAGTGTTAGTCTAATTTTAGTCTAATTAAATATCATAAGATTTTAGTCGACAAAATCTACAGTTGGTTTAGTCGACTAAAATGTATTTTGGTGAGCCGTGATGCCATCGTAATGTTTTATTACGATTTAATCTACAAGCTCACAACGCGTCGCAGTGCGACACGTTGTGAGCTTGTGAGCTTTTACGCTTTCGTTGTTGCGCCCCTCTTCAACCCGCCCCTCTTCAACCTGGAGGAGACCTGTGTTGATCCAGGCAACAACGCCTGCGTTCCTCGCTTCACGTTTGCAAGGCCCTTCATACTGGATCTGATCATCTGGATCTTCCACTAGTCCCTTCCTAACATTTTATTCTAGTTTTCAAATTTGTTGACGAAATTGTCAGTATATTTAGTCTTAGTTTTTTGTCATCACAGCTTAGTTTCCATTTCGTTTCTGTCAGTGAAAAAAGGTAGTCGGCGAACATTTTTCGTCTTTTTTTTTTTAGTCGACGACTCGACGAAATCAACACTGCTGATATGAATGACCGTGTTTTAGGGGAGTCCGTGCGAGTGGAGTGAGTCGTACCCTGAACCAGAACACCTTGGAGCCGTGTGCTCTGATGGCGCCGTGCTGCCAGGCCAGGTATTCATCAACGCGGGCACGCGCCTGCAGCTCCGCCGGGTACCAGTGGTCGGGCACCGAGGCTTTGTATTTCTCCGCCATGTATTTCAGGATGGCAACGCTGCAACACAAACATAAGGCATTTTTTAAATATTATCAGTGTATGCGGCGGAGGAGGATTCTCAAAATGGGTGCTGTTGTTGAAACCCTATAATAGTGGTTCCTTTGGAACACAAATTCAGGGGTTGACTCGGAATACTTTGATAATATTTGGAATGTAACAATGTTATTTCATCAGTTTAACCCATTTAGACCAGAAAAAAAAAAAAAAAAAAGGCTTGTTCCAAATCCAAACAGTTTTATTAAAGAAAACCCTGTTTCTATGTCAGTGGTTCTCAAACTTTTTCATGTCAAAGACCCCCCCGGAATTATCTGTATTAATTTGGCCGCGGACACCCTCTGAAAATATGTAGTTCCAGGGACGCCCCATGCAGGGAAGCAAAGATTTAAAAACGTTCCCTCTGAAAGAATATATATTCAAAGATTTGCGCCACATTTAAAAAAAAAACAAGAACAACATATTTTCAGATGGGGGTCGGAGGCCAAACATATATAATTTTGGGGGTCCTTGACATGAAAACCACTGATATAGAAACATGAGGGTTTTCAGCAAACTGTCATGATTTAGAAGACATTTGTGACCACATTTGACTGAGGGACTGCCATTGGAATTTTTTGAATTTTCGTTTTTTTGTCATATGAAAGCAGGGAACCATAGCTTCAAATTGACATATTGGTTGTTCAGTTTGACCCACAAGTTTTGGAGATATAGAGTAATATCTTGCAAAGAAAGTTGAGAAAACAGGCTTGAAAGTTTCACTTCTGTGGTCTCTAACATTACACCTAGCTATATGTTTAACTAGTTTTGCGGCCCCGTGCTCACAGGGAGACTTCAACACGTATAGGCTGGGTGAGCCGAGTCAAACCGACGACCTTCCGATTCCTAGCCCCTCAACCATGGTCGCCCATAGCCTACTGCTTGAGCAGTGGCTCAGGGGTAGAGTGTCCGGTAGAGTGGTTCCCAAACTTTTCGTGTCAAGATGTTATGTTGTTGTAAAACCACTGTTAATTTAACTCTGAGAGTGTACAAATGGAACCAAATGGACCTGTTGGGGTCCATTTGTGTTCCATTTGTACACTGTAAATCTGAGTTACAGACACATAAGGGTCCATTTGTAACTATGTCTAATTGAGCTGGGGACCCCCTGGAACTCCTTCAACTACCCCCAGGGGCCCCCGGACTCCACTTTGGGAACACATGCCGGGTAGAGCAGCCTGAGGGGAACCACGACGTTCCCAGTTCGGAACCCGGGCTAGAGATCGGATCATGACGGTCATAATTTCATAAAGTGTGTAAGAGCCACTTTATGAGGTCATGTCATGATGACCTTAATTGCTTGATTGTGCCTATTCCATGCAGCAGTGTTTGATCTCATGATAATTAGTGCAGCAGAGTACTCTTTTTACTGCCTTTTACTTTTACTGTCAGTTCTTGATTGAATATTTGTGATTGGTGATCACAAGTTACTCTCCTGTCCTCCTGTTTGAGCTTGTCAGAAGCTGTGAAGTTGAAGAGCACATATTTTTTCTACCACACATGTTATCACACCATAATAACAAGTAAGACGCGCAAACGCGGGAAGCGAACGCAGCTTGTAAATTGCAATAACAACAATTAGAATAAATTACGTACTTTTTTTTTCTTTTTAGTTAGTAATTTTGTTAAGTTTTCTACTGTGTGTGTGTGTGTGTGTGTGTGTGTGTGTGTGTGTGTGTGTGTGTGTGTGTGTCACAGCGGGACAGACAGACACACAGACAGACAGACATGATCTGCAGGGTCTCATAGTTAGTGCTCATTGCATTCGCAATCACTGCGTTCGCAATAATAATAATAAAAATAAAACTTTATTTGTATAGCACCTTTCATGACATGAAATGCAGCTCAAAGTGCTTTACAGAACAATGGAGAATAAAAGAAAAGCAAGGCAACGACATTAAAAACAAGCAGTAATGCAATACAGTGAGGACATGTATAATAAATAATAAAAGATCAATTAAAAGCAATGTTGTAGAAGTGGGTCTTGAGCTGAGCTTTAAAAATGTCTACAGAGGCTGCCTGACGAAGGTACAGTGGGAGCTTGTTCCATGCCGACGGCCCGTAGAAGCAAAAAGCTGCTTCCCCGTATTTTTTTGTTGCCACCATGTAACCATACTAAGACATTTTGTACCACCTGTATTTTTTGCCTTTACATCAAGTAAAGCGTTACAACTGATACTACGTGCGTCAGAATATTTGTGCTCACAGCTTTTGAAGGTAATATATTTTGAAAAGTGAACAGAAAACATACGCCTCTATACCGTGCACCCCTATACTCCGAAGCCCTAATTGCTCCCAATGAGCAGGTTGGTGCCTTGCATGGTTTCCTCCGCCATCTGTGTATGTGAATGTGTGTGTGTGGAATGGATGGGTGAACGTAATGCACAATCTATGTAAAGCGATTTGGATAAATATATAGGCTACAGGAAAACGCACCATTTACGCAAGTATTCCATTTCATTCAGTTAATGCCGTACCAAATATGGGCCCTTTTAATCCATTCATGACGGGAACCACTTTTGGTGTTTCAAGCATTATGTCATGCTTTAGCTCAGGGGTACTCAACTGGCGGACCGCGGTCCGACCACCTCTTTGCGGACCACCCAAAAAAAAAAAAAAGAAAAAAAAATCTTTTTTTTTTTTTTTTTTTTTTTAAGTTAATAATATAAATAACATCAGATGGTACATTTCTCATGTGAAATTGCTGCAAAGGCCCCCAAAATGTCCCCCAAGGGCCTCCAAAATTCTGGCGCGCGCTATGCGCGCGCGCAGTGTGGCCTGCCAGGGCGTATAACTCCCGGCCTGATTTGGAGTTCCACTCCGGGCCTGCACCCCATTATTGGTTGGGTGGAAGGGGATCTGATTTGTATAAGCTTGGCTTGACCATACTGAACGGGCATAGAGCCCCGCTCTCCGAAGGACGCCGCGCATGGGACCAGACCTCTGTCTTATTAAAAAAAAAAATGTGGACCTTCATCATTTCTAGTTGAGGACCCCTGCGTTTAGCTGTTGAAAAATAGCAGATCTACAAGCTCGCCCTACGAGCTTGTAGATCTGCTATTTTTGAACAAACGCAAATCTTTGCTTCTGGGGGAGGGGTCCCTGGAACAACATATTTTCAGATGGGGGTCGGCGGCCAATTTCATATATTTTTGGGGGTCCTTGTTTGAGAACGACTGATATAGAAATATGGGTTTTTCAGAAAACTGTCTAAAGCCTGAATTATAATTCATCACACAGAATTGCGCGCCGAAAATGTAAGATCTACAAGCTCACAATGTGGCACAATGGGATGGGTTGTGAGCTTATACTGTAGGTCCGCTATGTGTGGTGTGTGACTGTAAGCATAATACAAAGTCAACTGCACAGAAGGATTTGCAGGCTCTATAGTGCTTCTATGTGCACAGTACAAGTCCTCTTCAAAGAAAAGTGGCAGTTTAACTGCCAATAAAAGATAAAAGGTGCCTTAGTGTAATTTGTAGCGTGCTATACCTTTCTGTAAGAATGAAGTCCCCATCTTTCATCACTGGAACCTTTCTCACAATGTTGATCTTGCCAAACTCCTCCGAGTGATTTTGACCTGGGATTGATGGATGGACACACTCCGCTTATTATAAGCAAATCTGAACATTTCTTTAGGGTTGTAAATTAAGTATCTGGACTCTGCAATGAGTCTTGTAAATAATGTATAACCAGCTCTGATATTATATGAGAGCATAGCTTTTCCTCATAAGTTAGCATGTTATATTGGTTTAATTGTCCCAATTAAGGAATAAACACTAAAAACACATTTCATGTTATAACTGAATCGAGTCGTTAGTCATTTACCAAAGGTTAATGTTTAGGGTAGGCCTACCATACTACAGGCATATTCAAACTATAGCTAGGTTATTTCATTCTGTTTTGTACGGTGGGCCTGCTTTGTCTGGCCATGGCATTGATTTAATAATGAGTTGTTCATGGTGATCTATAAACTCATTCTATATTGTTGCAGGCAGAAATCGATCTGGGGAAGAACATCAATTAATCCCACATTCAAGCCTATACAGTAGGCTATATGCAGTTTAATCGCTACAGGTAGCAAGTAATAGGATTAATTTAATTATATTGTAGGCTAATACATTTTCTGCGTTCAAAGTCAACAACTGCGTTCAAAGTCAACAACTCCTAAAGTAAAACATCTGAATGATCGAACTGCGACTATATAAAACACCTGATGAACAAAGATGCAAACCATTTGTTTAGAGCTCTGCAAAACAGCTGCAGCACAATCTGCAATAGCCCTAAAATTTATACTTTTAATTCATATCACTCAAGTTAGATGTTTTGTTTGGCACTGCAGTCAGTCCTCTTACCTGCGGCAAGGTCGACAGCCTTGTACTCAAACGGAATGTCTGCTATTTTGGCAAACAGATAGACTGAGCGACATGGCTGAGAGTGGAGATCTAAGTAGAGTTCCAACGGCATTTTAGGGTGATCTTGTCCGTCTTGTCGCTGCAAGGCACGGATCGAGCGTGGTGGTGGTGGGATGTTTGCTGTGGAGGGTTCGGAAACTTCCAGTCTTCCAATACTTTTTACTTATTAAACCGCAGCCCCACTAACCTACTTCACGTGCCAAAAGAAGCCCCGCCTCCCTCGCTCTTTAAGAGCAATACAGTGATTTTAAGTGACAGTGACAGTTCAAAGGTCACTGAACACACACTAGTGGTCAGACAACGGCCGAGGCTGAGATCAATGGCTCAATGTTTTGTAAACATTGGAAATTCCTTAACCGCCACACACAACACCATATATACACAGTGTGAATGTGAACGTATTTTTTTCTGATATCTATATGTTGTAGAGACTTGGCTAGTTGCCAACTTGTCATCATCATCATCAGACGCCACAATGAACCTATATAAAAGCTTGCATATTGGGCCCCCATATAAGAAGTTTATTAAGTTCAAATTCTACTGCTGATAGGCTACTGATGTTATTATACCAAAGTAATAACATCTGCATTCACTTCCAAGGTTCTTATCTTATCACAAAGAACATGTCCGCACACATAGGCTACAGCCTAGAACTTGTGAAGTCGATACACTGACAGACAAACATATTTACAATGTGTATAGCCCTAGGCCTATAGCTAAATATGGTGAGTCCCTCGAATGTTGACATCCAACAAAAAGGGAGACCATGGCAATGCTGATACATTGATCTTTTCCTTTGGACTTCATCCCTTGTGTTGAAACGTATGTGTTTACTATTAAAGTGGTAGCTGGCTGAGATGCCTCTAAGACAGATTATCTGTTAATAAAAGGGGTAAAGTCTAAGAGAGAAAGGGACTCTGACCTTCCAGGAGGCTATACAGGGAGAGAGGACTGTCTGAAGCCTGATTTGTGTCAAGTGTAAATTATAGGCATGCTTGTCTATAGCCCCAGTGTTGTTTTTGGCAGAAAATGTCTATTTTAGTTTAGTCATATAGTCTTTGGAATGAAACTTAATTTGTAGTTTTAGTCATATTTTAGGCACCTGGAATGTTTTAGTGTTAGTCTAGTTTTAGTCGACTAAATGTCATAAGATTTTAGTCGACTAAACCTGCAGTTCATTTAGTCGACTGAAATGTGTTTTGGCGGGCCTTGATGCCGTCGTAATGGCTCATTTTACACTTGTTGAAAATAGCCGATCTACAAGCTCACAACGCGTTCACGCTGCGACTCGTTGTGAGCTTGTAGATCTGCTATTTTCAGCATGCAACCAAGTGTAAAATTACTTATACTGGATCTCTCGTCCACATTTTAGTCTAGTTTCTATCTGTTGACGAACCTTAGTTTTAGTCATCATAGCTTTAGTTTTCATTTAGTTTCCATTTAGTTTTCGTCTGTGAAAAAAGGTAGTCGACAAACATTTTTCGTCTTAGTTTTAGTCGACAAAAATGTTGGCCTGCCCTAAACAACTGGCTTTTCTTTGGAATACGGTGCTGAGTTGTAGGACCCAGGAATAACAGTTGTGAAATATATAATAAGTAGGTCTGAAATAAATTGTCAAAAATAAGAATTCCGTTTTGGTCAAGTCTGTATTTATTCTCAGATAGAATTTTAGGGCTAAAAGAGCAATGAGTTTCATATGATTTCCTTAATAATGTCGTCATCATCACAGGAACTGGAGCAAGCTGACGGATGCCGTAAAACCGAGGACATTATTTTCGCTATTAAATTGGCCACAAAAGGCTGTGCATCTTGATCATTGTGAAAACATCTTATTTTCACCACCACTCCGCTTGATCTCCACCATCCGCTGAGTTGATCTCAGTAGGGCTACATATAGGGCCGTGTTGCTCACTTCAGCTCTTTGTTGTGGTGGTGAGTCCCACTGGGGGTCAGCCTGGGTCACAGCGAGGCAGAGAAAGAGGGCTAATGGTTCTCCCTAGGGCCGGCTTCTTCACAGCCCTCTACTTTAAGTCTGCCAGCCAATGAGAGCAGGCGGCCGTGGAATGGTTGCTTATACATCCACAGGTCTGGCTTGCATTAAATGGACACACATGTGGCCTTTGTTTTGCGAAGTGGGCCTGACATGAGCCAATAACCAAAGCATATGAAAAATGGATTCTGTATCCATTCAGGAATGGATAGAAGATGCTTTTGTTATAATTAATGTTTCGTTAAAAAAATGTTTTTTTAGCCTTAAGACAGGAAGCCTGTGACAGGACTAAGAGTGGTTGTATATAGATAATGGATAGGCTTGATCTATGAAAGTATGTATGTATGTGGCTGGGTCAGTGGAAACAGATTCTTATCCTCCAAATAATCCGAGTGATGTCTTTCAGCTCTTGCAACAATACAGACTTTTAAATGTCTTTCTGGTATTATAGGGTTATCTGATCGAACTTGACACAGCAGGATTTATTGCTGCATGTGAATCATCTTCTGGACTTCCTTACCAGACCAATTCAACAATGGCTATTCGGCAGACATAAAATGAGTTGTAGCAAAACTGTAATTTATTGGACTCTCACATAACCCACAAAGGCACTCTAAACAGTACCTTATAGAAAGGGACAGCTTTCTGAAAGGGCCATAAAGCATCCTGCTGTATGCGGTGTAGACCGGTGGTCCTCAACCCTTTCAGATCATATTTGAACTGGTGACCCCCCAAAATAATCATATTTGAACTGGGGACCCCCCAAAATAATCATATTTGAACTGGGGACCCCCCATCATAATCATATTTGAACTGGGGACCCCCCATCATAATCATATTTGAACTGGGGACCCCCCCCCCAAATATTCATATTTGAACTGGGGACCCCCCATCATAATCATATTTGAACTGGGGACCCCCCCCCCCCCCACAAATAATCATATTTGAACTGGGGACCCCCCATCATAGTCATATTTGAACTGGGGACCCCCCCCCCTCCCCAAATAATCATATTTGAACTGGGGACCCCCATCATAATCATATTTGAACTAGGGACCCCCCAAAATAATCATATTTGAACTGGGTACCCCCCAACATAATCATATTTGATCTGGGGACCCCCCAAAATAATCATATTTGAACTGGGGACCCCCCAAAATAATCACATTTGATCACAACGCCTCACGTTTGCGAGGCGTTTGTGAGCTTGTAGCTATTTTCTTATTATTTGACAATTTGGCCAATGTTTGACCAGTTTTTATAGTAGGCTATAGCTATAGTTGATGACTTTTGATGCATTAGTACGTTAATGGTCGCTTTAAGTTCACTTTTGAGGTATTTAAAAAGTCACTTAAATTGTGACTGTCATCTGGACTGGAGGACCCCCCTCAAAGTCAGGTTGGGAACACCCCTGGTGTAGACGGACGGACAGACAGACAGACAGACAGAGAGGTATAAGCGTGGGTCAATCCAGTCAAAGTTTATGAGGGTGATTTCCACTTGAACACATTTTCCCCTCCCCCCCACCCACCCACCAAGCCCCCCCACATGGCATTAGCTCACTGGATAACAACGCCAGTTCTTCAGTTTAGAGGAAAATGCTGAAACCATAAACACAGCAAACAACAAAGGAAAGCATTCAGCCACAGCAGCAGCAGCAGCAGCAGCACTGCAGCACAATAATGTGTGCATCTGATAAGCAGACATTATGCTGGAGGCTCCATTCACCATGATGTGTGACAGCAGCAGCGGCAAGCGGCAGGCAGCAGAGGCACCTTGGCAGGCAATGGCTGTGTGTGTGTGTGTGTGTGTGTGTGTGTGTGTGTGTGTGTGTGTGTGTGTGTGTGTGTGTATGTGTGTTTTTTTCGTCGACTAAAACTAAGACTAAAATGTTCGTCGACTACCTTTTTCCACTGACTAAACGGAAACTTCATGAAAACTAAGCTATGACTACTAAAACTATGACTAAATATGCTGACGATTTCGTCAACAAATAAAAACTAGACAAAAATGTTAGGAAGCGACTAGTGGACAAGAGATCCAGTATAAGTCATTTTACACTTGGTTGCATGCTGAAAATAGCAGATCTACAAGCTTGTAGATCGACTATTTTCAGCAAAGAACAGTCATTACGACAGCATCAACGCCCACCTAAACACATTTTCTTTGACTAAATCAACTGTAGATTTAGTCGACTAAATATCATACGATTTAGTCGACTAAATCTACAGTTGAACACTAAAACATTCCAGGTGATTAGAATGTGACTGAAACTAAATTAAAACTATTGAAGAGACTATGACTAAAACTAAAATCAAAATTTGCTGCAAAAAAAAAAACACTGCTGTGTGTGTGTTTTTTTTTATTCTCCATGGTCGGAAACCCAGATGCTCTAAAAAATAAAATAAAAAAGCCTTTTTATGCAGTACCATTAACTTAAGAGATGAGGTCGATTTCACTTGGGACGGCGTTAAGGTAAAGAAAGTGAACAGTTGGTGGAAAAAGAACAGTATACCAATACTTCATGTCCCATATTCGAAATGTACTCAAGATAAAAGTATCGGCATCAAAATATACTTAAAGTAGTATTCGCTATACTGATATTGCAGAATGTCCCATTTCACGAGTTCAACATGTATACAAATCTTTTGAAAATAGCACAGATCTATGCATGGGCTTGTAGATCGGCAATTTTCAAATGGCCCGAAATGTATAATGTATGTTTTGTATAAATAATAATCATATTCTACAAGGAACAAACGTTTTCAAATAAATGTAGTGGAGTAAAAGTACAATAATTGGATCCGAGATGTAGTGGAGTATAAGCTTTTCCAACTTGCATCGTTCCAAGTAGGCCCAACGTAAATGCCCAAAGTGCCCCAATTAAGTAAATGGGCATAAAATGCAAGATGTGTGGAGTTTTTGTCGGGGTATATTGTTGTACTTAGGTAGCAGTATGATGGCCTGATCAGCCTGAGTTCTCTGTGTATGGTTACAATGTCTGTAAATGTTTTGGGACAATTATGAATATATTGTATATTGTATATGGATTTTGTGCTTCCTGTCTTTCTATTGGCTCCGACGTGACCACGACCACACAACACTTCCTACTCGCCTCCCGGAAATTACGTGTGCGCGCACACACACACACGCACGCACGCACGCACGCACGCACGCACGCACACACACACACACGCACACACGCACACACGCACACACACACACACACACGCACACACACACACACACACACACACAACAAACACTACACACACACACACTACACACACACTACACACACGCGGGTGACAGTAGTTGGATCATCATTACACAGTGCGCCGCCACCAGAGGTGTCGACAGCCAACAACAACACCCAGGTAACGTTTTCTAAATACTTGCCCTCAGACCAAACACTATATTCACTTCTTTGACAGTGGAAGTTATAAGCCAGGCCCGGTGCCACAGGGGTCAAAAGGGGTCCTCTCAACCCAACATCCTTGATCCCTCATAAGAAAAGTGTGTTTTTATTTTTTTATAAAAAAAAAAAATCCTCTTTTGTGATGTGAAGGAATGTGTTGCTGTTGTCTTTCTTGAGGTGATAATGGGTGGCTGTGAGCCATAGTTACGAGGCAATTCACACATTAACTAATAGCAAAAGTCCTGCCAATGAATACTAATCACTGGTGTACTTTCTGTGTATTAAATACATTTTTATTCACCACACCTGGTAATTTCATGCAGTACTTGCTTTCACTAGATGCGCCCAGTACACTGGCCTCGAACCTGCCACAAAATGTATTGTCCAATGTCGTGAAGTATATTTTATACCATACAGGAAAGAAATGTGCACAGCAGACAGACGAGATGAAGTTCCATGATGTTTATTTCAACGAAGTACAGCTTACAGCATAGACTCACGCCAGCCAGCAAAGTGGCTCAAGTCTCCACACTGTCCACAGGCTTGCGCCCAACTGACCAAGTGATCCTACCCTCGTTAACCAGTGTTGACTTTTATTGCATATGTAAAACCAAAGTCTTTGATCAACCTGTCTGTCTCAAACTCCTTTGTTATACAAATAGGCACCGGAATTCGGCTCCTTCTCATCCCGAGAAGGCCGACACCCACGTAGGTGCTGATTACCAGAAATAGGTCTACTGTCTGTAGCCTATGTAATTTACACAAGGCAGAAGAACATTGTATAATTATGGAATCCCATATTCTTCATATCCCCCCTTGACCATCACAAGATGGTCACATAAAAATATGGAACTGTGGAGTAGGAAACAGCGAGACAGGAAACCCGAGTTGCGTAGAGGAGTTTACTGATCTTCCACATAAATACAATACAGATACTCTGCAGTGAGAACAACAACACTGTGACCCGGAACCGGAAGCACTGAGTCCTCCATCTTTCCCCCGTGCTCTTAAAGGCACCACTACCCCTCGGGTGAATGTCTCTCACAGTCTCTCACAGCCTCTAGATGTGGGTCACCACAGAACCATAATTATCTTACACCCCCCTTGACCCTCAGCTGGACAATACATTCAAGAAACCAAAAATAACAGCATTACAGTACAGAACTCCCCCCAAATGGTTTTTCAAACACAGACATCCATACATATATGATCATTGACACTGATAAACCGTATTACAAAAATCTGACACTGAAACACAATACACATCGCTTTCAGCTCCTATTGTTACAAGAGCACTTTTTTGATATGCAATAACCTACATGATTTACTACTAAACTCTGCTATTCCAATGCCAATACAATATCAGTTAAGTCACTCCGGACTTGTCCCCGCGCCGACGTGACGATCAAGGCCTCCGTGTGGCTGTCGCCGCCCGTCGACCGCTCCGCAGCCCACCCGTCCGGCGGCTGGTATCGGTCCCCGTTGCACAACACTCCTCGCGGTGGTCGCCGTCATCATCCCCGCTGCGTAGACAAGATCACGGTCGGGTCCGCTGGAACTCCTTCGTCGCCGTTCACAAAAACTCCCCTCCACCGAATTAGACGGAAAAAAAGCCGCTGGTTCTGTTCCATCTGACGTGAAAAAACACACCACCATGACGAGTTTCAGGCACTATCTGAAGTATATTTTATACCATACAGGAGAGAAATGTGCACGGCAGACAGACGAGATGAAGTTCCATGATGTTTATTTCAACGAAGTACAGCTTACAGCATAGACTCACGCCAGCCAGCAAAGTGGCTCACGTCTCCACAGGCTTGCGCCCAACTGACCAATCCTATCCTGGTTAACCTTTTAAACAGTTTACATGGGTGTAGGGTGTTGACTTTTATTGCATATGTAAAACCAAAGTCTTTGATCAACCTGTCTGTCTCAAACTCCTTTGTTATACAAATAGGCACCGGAATTCGGATCCTTCTCATCCCGAGAAGGCCGACACCCACGTAGGTGCTGATTACCAGAAATAGGTCTACTGTCTGTAGCCTATGTAATTTACACAAGGCAGAAGAACATTGTATAATTATGGAATCCCATATTCTTCAGTTTCACAGCAGTGGTTGACAAACACTTTAGAATGACCACACTTGCCAACACTACCTGCAGCTTCCACAGATATACAAGCTCACACTATTAAAATATAAGGTCTTTCCTAAGTTACATCTGACTTGCCTAAACATACAGATACCCTGTTACATAAACTACAGTACAGTACATATACTATTTACCCTGGGTGGGCGTGTGTCTACGATGTAGGCCGCATGTCAAGGGCAGAATAAAGGGAACAAAGCTGAAACATGAAGTGGAGGCTGTGAAATCCTGCAATTTCCTTCTTCCCATTCGCGACGCGTGCCACTAGAGGTGAGCCGCCCGAAGGGCGGCGAATATCTAGTTTGAAAACTTGAAACGGGACGTTCTGCGTAAGTGAGTACTTTATACTGTTGGTTCTTTAAGTACATTTTGATGCCAATACTTATGTACTTTTGCTCAAGTACATTTTGAAAAATGCACATAAAGTGCACAAAGACACCGTCTGCACTTGCAATACGAACTTTATTGGCAACGTTTCGGTCAAAGACCTTCTTCAGGCATCTGCTGATAATAGGTAGCAACATAGCTATATACACACACATAGATCCACAATGACCAATCACAGTCGCCCTCATTAATAGGGATGGGACCCATAACAGGTGGTGAGGCTACCATGGTTTTATCCTCGGGTTGAGTACAGAGTGGCGTAGAGGGTGCGCTGTGACTGGCCAGTCGCTGTAATTGACAGCCTACACCTAAACCTAACCCTAACCTTAACCTCAGTAAAACTATACCTAAACCTAACCCTAACCTTAACCTCAGTAAAACTATACCTAAACCTAACCCTAACCTCAGTAAAACAATACTTAAACCTAACCTCAGTAAACTATACCTAAACCTAACCTCAGTAAAACTAACACAGTGGCTGGGGGGTGTTTCCAAGAACCCGAAGCTGAGGATAAAACCATGGTAGCGGTGGTGAGCTCATTTGATTGAGTGATCACATGTCTATACGTTTATAACAATTAATACACATTCTTCAATTAACTATACAACAAATAAATAAATAAATAAAGTTCTGAAAAAGGTGGATCATCATATATGAAATGTACAAACTCAAGTACATTTTGAATTCCGGACTTTTACTTGTAACAAAGTAGTTCTACATTTCAGTATTGATACTTTGACTTAAGTAAAACAAGTGAATACCACCACTATAGTCCCCACAGGAATCCGCGGAAAGAATGTCTGCGGCAAACATTCCTAATTCGCAGTAGAATCTTTTATGAAATAGATACAATTAATTGTAATTATGGATGAGTCATAATAATAATCAAAGATTCCAATAATCGTTTTTGGGGATTGATTATTATTATTATTATTCATGTTTTAATTATTTGTTTTGGTTGCAAAGATTGTCATTCAAACCCTGTATATAGGCCTACACACGTCTATGCAGAGCTCCCCCTTATCCTTGTATGTCAGCGTGTTGCTCCAAAGCTTGGATTGTAAAAAATCCAACTCTTTTAACAGTTCCATTTATATTTCGTTGAGCGGTCCTTTCGTTACGTGTCACACGGTGTCAGTTGACATACAGTATGCTTCGTCGTGCGACAGAGCACTGTATAAATTCACCTTTACAGAATTCTGGCGCGATGCCACATCTTGTAAAAACAGCAGAGAAGGAGGAGGACATTTTATCAACACCACCTGTGGCTGGGCACCTGAGGTAACTTACAGCATCAAAACACAGATAAATACAGACAGTTAGAGGCGAGTATGGGGGAAACGATAACACGATACAGTAGAGTAGACAGTCAACATACTGTATGTGCAAACAGAAGGCCATAGCTCCATTATTATGCGATGGAAACTATGCTTGAAATTCTGTACAGTATGTTGTTGACAGTAAATGTGTGCAGGGTTTTTTGTTGCTGTGAATCATGGAGTGTTTTTAGCAGCTGCTATGCAATAGCAAGCTGAGACTATATATTCGATGTGCAAGCTAGTCCAGTAGTCCTCTAGTCCTGTAGTCCAGCTGGTTTTCTCATTGGCTGATGGATGTGCGCACTGCAAATATTTCCGGGCGGAAAGGAACGACTCAGAACACAACACAATAACAGAGACTTTTGGTTCCTACCTAAACTACTGTGCTGAAACTGTTATAGCGGACCCCCGCAGATAATAATGAGGCAGCTGGTAATTAATTGATTTAATCAATTTGGGCTTGTTTTAGTGTTATTAACTGGGGAATACACACACATATGTCCTACAACATTTACCAGCATCTCTCTCTCTCTCTAGGTCGTCCTCAGAAGAGCCCTCCATTGTCGTTTCCAGTCATCCCGGTTATCCATACAGTTTGTTAATTGGTACTTTGCACTCCTGCATCGCTCTTGAGTACATCCACGTATGTTAGCGTGGGACATCCTCGTGAACTATGCCCGTGTGTTGGTTCCCAGAGCACCAGTTAACTGGCTGGCAGTTCTTGATGCCTTTGGCAGTGTCCCGCTAGTCTCATTCTCAGTTTATGCCAGCATAGATGAACAATAATTATATGCACACGGCTGCCATCTTGCCAGCAAGGTGCTATACCTAGGTGCAACTTCCCATAGACAGCCCATTCATCCAAACAGAAAAGTCCTATCTAATTGTATTAAATAACGTCAAACTCACCAACATTGCAGCTGTACGGAAAGCTTGAATTAGCCTCTTTCTATCTGTTTAATAAAAGTCCACTGTAGACATGTTATGAGCTTAGAATTCTTTCTGTCAAGAAATTCCTTTTTTTCTAAGTGCTGGAGTTTGGAAGTGCTCGTTGACTATCACTCAACAGCCCATGTGTATCACCTGTTTAGAATGTGCACATAATGCATGCAGGAGGCAGCAGGAGGTTGCTTTACTGATAACGAGTGCTTCTAAACTCTGACACTTAGGGTGCGTTCGGAAATGTGCACCAGGAGCGCACTCGCCTATTAGTTTACATTGCACAGTGCGCTATTTCCGAACGCGCCCTGAGAAGAATAACCATCTGCAAGGAATTTCTTGACAGGAAGTAGCTCATAACATGTCTACAGTGGATTTTTATGAAACAAACACTTTGCAGATAGTAAGACGATAATTCACGCTTTTCGTACAGCTGCAATGTTGGAATTTGACGTTATTTAATACAATTAAATAGGACTTTTCTGTTTGGAGGAATGGGCTGTCTATGGGAAGTTGCACCCATAGATAAGAAAGCTAGATGGCTCAACCGCGCTCTGGCCAATGGAGAGCGACGTTGCTACATTGTGTGTTTGGGCATGTACTTTTTAAATAACCATAACTTGCTAAATTTTCAACCGATTTTCTAATGGTTTGGTTTGTTATAAACGTCAGAGACGTACCCACCCACCTTACTTAGAGAAAAAACAAAATTAAGCAGATAAGCGTCCTGAATCATAGCCACGTTGACAACGTTTGTAATAAAACAACCCGTTTGTAAATCCGTCAGGATTTGAGGGAGTTATGGCTATTTTTGTTTGAGCTGCCATAGAACATACTGTACTGTAGCCCCTCAGCAAGATGGCTGCCGGGTGAACTATGTCAGAGACTCCACCTTGAGCCATCTAGCCTTTATATATGTCTAGGTAGCACCTTGCTGGCAAGATGGCAGCCGTGTGCATATCAATAGGCTACTATGAATGTGAACAACACACAGTCCAGCATATTATGCACTTTATGCTCCTCTCTTCTCTTTCTCTTTTAAATGCAACGATGAGCCTTGCACAACCACGTTTATTACCCACCCACCTTACTTGTACTGTGATGTGACAGCAGGTTCTGAACCTGCCATTAGAAATTCAATGAAGCGTCTTTGTATGTCCTTATATACAACTGAAAACATTAGTGAGAGACGAGTACACTATGATTGATTGATTGGTTTGTTAGTTGGCAATTGGTTGGTTGGTTGATTGATTGATTGAAGTATCGATGGAGTGTGTACTTACTTACCTCCATGGGGTGTGTAATTGATAGAAAATGTGTCATTTTTGGGGTATAATATAAAGTGTCATGCTTCCAAATTAGCCTATATGGAATTACAGGACAGATCTTCCATTTCATTTAACAAACGATGAACTGACATGCTGATTCACAAACAATAAATAAATAAAACAAATAACCAACTAAAACGTCCAACTAAGGCCCCATATTTAGACTGCAGTCACATCCGATTAAAATCTGATTTATTTCTCAAATCTGCATCCCACTGCATATTTCTCAAATCTGCATCACACTGCATTTTTCTCAAATCTGCATCACACTGCATATTTCTCAAATCTGCATCCCACTGCATATTTCTCAAATCTGCATATTTCTCAAATCTGCATCCCACTAAATCTGCATCACTCTGCATATTTCTCAAATCTGCATCACACTGCATATTTCTCAAATCTGCATCACTTTTCAAGTGACCAGATTGGATCTGTCACAGATCTGTGTGTTCAGACTGGCAGCCAAATCCAGTCTGAATCAGATCTGTGCCACATCCAGATTGGAACCTAATTCGTTTGAAGTCTAAACACAAACAAGTCACATGGAATCCGATTTTAGATCAGGTTACTGCGTTCAGACTGAGACAGATCTGCTGAAATCAGATTTGAAACCACCTCTGAAATGTCAGCTCAGGTCAGATTTAGATTTGTAAAAATCGGATTCCATGTGACTTGTTTGTGTTTAGACATATTTCAAACAAATCGGATTCTGGATCTGAATCTGATCTGAATCTGGATGTGGCACAGATCTGATTCAGGCTGGATTCGGCTGCCAGTGTAAATGGGGCCTTAAAAACCTAGCCTGGTTAATAAACCAGACTAATATTGCACGGACCGCGGGATATTATAGTCTGGGGAGGCTCAGCTTGGATTTCACTTCCAGGGGGGGGCGGGTTGAAACATTTTCTCTTTGACGCAATTGGTCAGAGCTACTGTCAGTCAAAGGTCTCAAGCATTGAAAGTCACTGTACCAGCCCGCCCATATTGCATACCGTGTCCCGATTGGCCGCCCCATTTCTCTGGTGTAGGAAATGGGCGTACAATTGAGCCTCTCCAGACCGTAATCCGCCGGCAGGCAATTTATTTTTGCCAACGGCTGATTCTGTCTGGTTTATTAACCAGGCTACTTCAATGCCACATGACGCCCTTAGACGCCTTTCCCGTGACGCCCTCGTTGCCATTGGCGCCTTTGGACGCCTTTTTGAAAGAAATAAAAAAATAAATATTTTCAATGTATTTTCTTTTTTTTTACTTCATCCAGATTTCGAAAATTCCTCTAATCTGGTGTTCAGGTGATGATATGCACATTACATGCACAATATAATTACAAATTCCTTATTTTATTTATAATGGGCTTCGGTGGCAACGAGGGCCAAAACTGGTATCCACCTGGTGGCACTGGATGAGTTTTATATACATTATACAACCTAAAATGCAACACCCATGTAATTGGGCCTGTAGCTGCCTGACAGCCTGTCATTTCACATCTTGACAGGAGACCCGACATGAACCTAAAAAACTAAAGCTGGGATTATGTTCTACTCCAGGCTCTATAGAAACTATATATTATGTATAGTCAACCTATATGACTTATGGAATTTGTGGGAAAGGCAGGCATGTCAGTTGATTTGATGTTCTTGCATCTTTACTTCATACAGTAGGTCCTTTATGAAGTAAAGGTCACATAGGTCCTTTGTGACTTTGTAGATCAGCTACATTTTCAAATGCTCGATATATGTAGGGTTGAAGTGGTTAATGCACAACAATCCAAAACTACAAAGTTACTATAACAAACATTTTGAAATAAATGCAGTGGAGTAAAAGTACAATATTTGGATCCGAGATGTAGTGGAGTAGATCGAAGTAAAAGTATTGGGAATTTGGAAATACTCGAGTAAACTACAAATACCTAAACATTGTACTTACTACTTATGTACAATACTTGAGTAAATGTATACTTAGTTACTTTCCACCACTGTCGTACAGTACTGTACATCAGATAACTGACCAAGCCAATGTACGGTAATTGGCTACTGGGTGTAATAAATCTACAGGCAATATACGGTTAATTACAGTACCCAGCTGTCTTAATTAGAAGTGACACTCTTGCGCCATAGCTCAGAAGTCTCGAAGCCTCTCCCTTTCCTTCTCTCTTTCACTGTTCGTTCTGATGTTCTGATAACAGGCTTGCTGTGGCTTGGAGCTTTGCAATTCCCTGTCAGGCAAATTGGATTTTATTAGAGCCCCTTTCCTGTCCAAACAACTTTTAAAACCTGACAGCCATTATGCTGAGAATAGTACAGGCTAAATTCTTCACTGCTATTAGTGCCCATAATTACAGAAATGAACTCAACTGACCCATGGAATAATGTTCTGGCGAGGGGCCAGTCAAATAATTTGACTTTCAAAGACTTCTCCAAGTTTTCTGAAAACATAATAAATTGCATCCACATCTTCTCATTCCCATACTTTGTATTTTTTGGCTGGACCAGCTGGCCAGCCTATATATGTGAATCTGGGCAGATTCACATCGTGTCGGATTGAATCGAACTGGTACCGAATACCTGGTCCCTGCTGGGCATGATTCACATTGGCCTTGATTCTACCACATTCAAGTATACACTTAGGGAAGATTCACAGTACACTGAGTCAGATTGATTCTACCACATCCAAGTACACTTAGGGAAGATTGATTCGAACTGTTCCCAAATACGATTGCCTGGCTGATCCCCACTGGCCATGATTCACATTGGCCTTTTAATACGGATGGCTTTCACATTGCAGCTATCCGTAATCCGGGCACAGTTCAATCGGTCCCAAAACTACATCCCCATTCCCCGGACAGTCCCGGGAACGGTTGGGTGATCTGCTCCGGGGAACGGTACGCAGCATTCACACTAACCACAACATCTGCCAAGTGGTCCCATGAAGTGAGAATCCGGGGATATTAGTGTGAATTGTGAATCTGCCTATAGACTCGCATGTCTTGACCTGACCTGACCTGACCGACCGACTGACCAACTAACTGACTGACCGAACATTCGGCCCAGCAACTCATCTATATACATTTGAGCCGGTAACAAGTTGTGAGCGCACAGTTCGTGCACAGTTCAGTTCGGCAAGTCATAGACCGTGACGCAAGGCCGAGCATCATGCGGAAGTGCCGCCTTATTGCGCCTGTGTGTGTGTGTGTGTGTGTGTGTGTGTGTGTGTGTGTGTGTGTGTGTGTGTGTGTCTCTCAATCGGATCACACTGCGACACAGATTCGTGGCGTTAGACTTGAGAGGCGGGTCGCGCTTCTAGTTTATATTAACTATACGTCATTTTGATTAGTTGTCATTCTCATTTCAAACAAAGATGAGAAAATAGCTCTCAGTGTGTCAAAGGCATGAGGGAGAGCTTCCCCAAATAATAATCACATTAACATTAACATTAACATTCAATACTTCTTAGAAAAAACAACACATGTCAAACAAATGAAAGGGAGAGTCAAGAGATAAGTATAATCGTTATTATAGTCAATAAGTTCTCTTTCAAAACAAACATCCCAAGACATGCATGATATATATATATATATATATTTTAACCTTTGTTTTTTATCAACCTAAGATATGCTACTACACTTTAACAACAACCATTAATGGGACCACTATACAGAACATTTGAGATAATCCATGTAGGTTATAGCCTATAATTTTGACCCAGGCTTGTTTCTCGATTTGTTTCTCTCCAAGACGCTGAATTTGTCTGTCTGTCTGTGTCTGTCTGTCTGTCTGTCTGTCTGTCTGTCTGTCTGTCTGTCTGTCTGTCTGTCTGTCTGACGCGCGCGCACACACACACACACACACACACACACACACACACACACACACACACACACACACACACACACACACACACACACACACACACACACACACACACACACACACACACACTTACATCCTCAGTTCCTCGGTTTAGGCCTAGGCCTACTAGACATTCTCTCCTTTATAAATGTCATCCTGCATACAGTATGGCTGCTTGGCTCCAATATAGGCTAAACGTCCTGTTTAAATATTATCCTTGTCTGCATCAATTGTTTTTTTGTTTGTTTTTTCCATTCGGTTTCCAAATCATGTGTATGATTTATGTTGGCTTAATGGAAGTCCATTGTTCAACTTCATTATTGATATTTTTTCATTGTCTTTGTTCTGTCTTCTAGCTGTCTCTTACGCACACGCGCACGCCCACACACACACACACACACACACACACACACACACGCGCGCAGACAGACAGACACACGCACACAGAGAGAGAGAGAGAGAGAGAGAGAGAGAGAGAGAGAGAGAGAGAGAGAGAGAACCCCCACTTTCTCTCTGTTTGGATAAATATAACCAAGTGGAGTAAATTCCTTTTGTCTCATCATCATGCACGTGCACGGTTTGGCTTGTACCCCCCTTACTAACATTTGCATCATCCGTGCAGATAAACCGAAAACCCTCTAAAAAAAGGACTTGAACCACAGGTGGGTCATCTGTTTTGAATCGAAGTTCGCCCCCCCCCCCCCCCCCCCCCACACACACACACACACACACACACACACACACACACACACACACACACACGCACTGCAGCATTGAAGTGAAGGGGTTAAGTGTCACGTGGGGCGCGGGTGGTATTATCACCCCAGGCTATAAAAAAAAAAAAAAAAAAGTGTATGTGAAGTTTAAAAAAAGAAAAGAAAAAAAGAGCAGAACAAAGAAATCCGAATCTATATAAGAGCCCCCCCCAGAGGAGGCAGAGTCATTCTCCAACTCTCCCTGCATGTCGGAAAGAGAACGCTGTTCTTGTAACGTCTGGCTGTGCATGGTTTGTCCCTTCCTGCAGCGGTGATGATGATGTTGATGATGCGGACGCTTTCTCTGCTCTTCACGCTGCATTGCTTCCGAAGCATGCATTGTTCGCCCGTCCACCGTGGATCATCCGGCGGCGGCGGCGGCAGGTACAAAGTTGCACCGGTGAGTGGAAAACAATGTTTCTATTATTATTATTATTAATATTATTTGGGCTATAGGCTACTTTGTGTTGTTGTTGCTGTGTTGTTGTTGTCGTCCGGACCAACAAAGAGCAGAAAAAGGAAAAGAATAGGCTACAAACTTTCGCGAGTACTATAAAAGCAAATGACCGTTATGTTGTTATTATTATGGCGTGCGTGCGTGCACTTTCTGTTGGTCCAAAACACGTTTGCGTGGATTATAAAAGCCGCGAGTTGCATGCACGCATTCACTTTGTTTTCTTATTTCTTTATTTTTTACATTGCATTTATAAAGAATTGTGAATGATTGTGCCGGGATGGTTGGACATAGCCCACATGGTTCTGCTGCTTCAGCACTATTTTGCAGTTTGCATCTTCACGCATTCTGTCCCTGCTGCAATTGCACCATTAATTAAGAAAATGGGTACTTTTTACACAAAACGATGAGCTGTAGCCTATGACCGGTCACTGTAATTACACTTTTAACTGCATGGACGTGCATTATGGCTATACCTGCTGCATGCATGCAGTACATGTAGCCTAGTGTTTCCTCTGAATAAATTACTGTCATCAAGCCTTTTGCATGCTCAGCACTGATGGCAGCACAATTCCTACAGTCATGTCCTGACAGCGAAAAAAAGAGAAAAAACCTCATGTCTGATGATGCCTATACTACTATGATCTTTCTGGCTTATTGCGCAGCCAGTCAGTCAGCCAGCCAGTCAACCATTGGGGTGATGATTACCTTGATTACCTTAATACCACCGTATGGGAAGAGAATAGCTTCTCTGAGGAAATAAGACATGGTTGTTCATGGGCTCCCATGTTTGACTGCAGGGCAGGAAGCCGTAATAACAGGTCTTCTAGGCATTTTGTCAACAACACCATAAAATAGAGAGAGGGAGAGAGAGAGATGGGGGGGGGGGGGGGGGGGACCTCCATAGACTATGTGGCGGTGGGTGGAAGCCAGCATATGTATGTTGTTAATGTTATGTTGGCATTGGCATCAGTTGCAGACATCAACACATTAACACATTCAAGCTTTTACTTTTTTTCAACATCATCATTCCAATCCAATCCACTCAACTCAAGGTTTACAAATTCCATTTGCTTCATTGCAGTATTTTGGCTTATATGTAGCCTATATGGAAGAGTCACAAAGTGTGTCTGTATGTATACTATAACAAGTTTCTGTAAGCACTAATGTGGTATCCCTGCGCATAACTCCATAGGTTTACTTGCAGGCTAAACTGTTGACGGAGTGGATTAGGGTTATTGTGACGTGCAGCCTCACTTTTTGTCAACAGCGTGATTTAGCTCAAAGGATTGTAACGAAATTAAGTGGAATGCATGAAAAGCTGCGCGTATCCACCCACACATTATCAGAAAGAAAGCGCTTTTGCACCTGTGTGGTGTGGTGACAACTTTGTTATGTCTCTCGCTCATTTAGCCTGGTGGAAACTCTAATCTTTAGTTTCGTCAATTTGTTCCCCCATTGTTGACAAAAGCGCCAGTGATTATACAAGCTCGGACAAGTCTCCCTGTCTGTGGCATTTGGGGCAGCAGGGATACAACACAAACACGCTGCTTTCTCTCTCCGGGGAAGAAAAATAAATGGCAGTGAACTCCATGTCTAAATGTTTAGATATCCCCACTGTCAACAAAACCCGAGTGCCGGCCTCGGCTCTTCTTCCTGTTTTGTTCCATATATCTTCGTCTGTGTCTTTTTGGGCAAAAACTATTGGGCAAAATATAGAGCGTGAGACCCCAGGTGACATCAGAGAGCACTCTGGCTTCCCATCGGCTTGCTTCCATGAGCAGAACTAGGTCACAGCTGCAATCGCGCTGACTATAGCTACCCAATGAAAGACACTTGTAGAGTGTGTGTGTGCGTTTGCGTGTGTGTGTGTGTAGTTACGAGGCACATGTGTGCCTCCCTCTAGAAATTAATCAGAAGCTTTTAGTTCGTTAGTTGGAGGAGAGGAGGAGGAGGGGCCTTTTTGCCTTGATGTGAATCGCCCATTGATGTGGTGGCCAGCTAGGTCATGCAAGGGGAGCGCAGAGCATCATCACTGACTGACTGTCACTATTCCCAGCTCCACAGATAGGAAGTAAAGATTATTAACCAGGACTCCGTGTGTGAGTTCAGTTTGGGACAGGTTTAACAACAACTATATGCTGTGCATGCAATAAGAGATTGTAGTAGAAAAGAGACCTCAAGGACTCAGCAGAGGATATTTTGGTGTCATGGAACGATAAGACATGCAGTCACACCCAGGGGTTTGTATCATCTATAACCATGCACTGCCTTCTCTTGTGTTTCTGATTTTCCAGCCGATGTATT
Source organism: Protomyctophum parallelum (assembly GCF_964188405.1). NCBI lineage: Eukaryota > Metazoa > Chordata > Actinopteri > Myctophiformes > Myctophidae > Protomyctophum > Protomyctophum parallelum. Next base: position 38,641,801 of record NC_139710.1, read on the forward strand.
GGATTTTGGGGGATAAGGAGGCAGATAGAAAAAGCATATAATCTCCCCATATCTGCTACAGTAAATCCTCTAGCGAGGAAGCAGCCCCCTTTGTCCTGTTTTATCGGCATAAACACGCCCTTCAAATCAAGACGGCATCTCTCTCCTCGAGTAAACAGTCACTTAAGACTTATTTCCTACTGTCCTGAACTGAGTGGATGTTAGATTAATGTTATTTAGACATTCAGAGCTAATCTTTATGGAGAATCTACTTTTCGAGTGGCCCAGTGGCCCTCGGTTACCCCTTTTTCCCGTCAAGCTGCGTTAAATTAAGCAGATCCTCTTAGGATGCACCACGAGTCAGCAGTTCTGCTGCTGTTGCTATAATGACAACATGCTGAAAACATGATCTGTATTCTGTCAGCACGGCGCCTCTTTTTGCTCAAAGTCTCATGCATTTTTTTGCCAGGTGCTTGAAAAGCGCCTGGACTACATTTGCACCCACCACTACTGGCGACCGTAAAGACGACTTTACTAGAGACCTTACTAGCGACCTAGTCATGATGCCTCCTAAAAAAAGAGTTAAAAACCCATACTCTGAAGCCACCGCAACGCGGAGCGAGTGGCAACAGAAGCTAAAGCTATGAGCAAACTGGAGCTAGAGGACAACCGTAACAAAAGCAAGTGAAAAGAACGTCGGAAAACGAACGAAAACAGACGCTACAAGAGCTTGTTGCACCTGGCAGTTATGACTGAGAGTCATTCTTGTTGCACTGTACCTTTTACAGAGATACGTCGCTGAAATAATGATGCTCAAATGCAAACGCAAAGCTCGTGTTGTTAAAACAGAGACACTCTTCAGACGCATGCCGTGTACAGGCATGTTAACGTGCGCTTTGTGAATACCACAGTCAGATCCCCTCCACTGTAGCTCACAGATCTTGTCATCAACATAACCAGAAGCTAGATGTGTTCATACATGTAAGAGACCCCCCCCCCCCCCCCCCCCTCACCCCCCTTCCTCTATCCTCATGTGCACATAATGATAAAGCATCCGACAAAAGGCCTTCGGGGCTGAGTCTGGCTGTTGAGGTTAGTGTCTCATCACTGACTCTCGTCACTTCTTTGCGCATTCAGCAGATTGTGATGGGGCTTTATTCTCCCGGGGACTTTTTCTGAAACATTGTGCTATACAGTCTCCGTCCTAACAGGATTTCCATTGTCTGCGCTGAAATTACATGAGCATTACATCAAGCGATGTTGGGCCACAAAGCTTTCCACATCTGCGTGACTGCATGCGACTGCCAAAACTAAACCTCCTGTGAACCACTGAACTTGATTGAACTACTAAAAACTTTACATTTTCCATCTACATTTTCCATCTTCTACACTAAAACATATGATATGACAAAAGAAGAAGATAAAGCGCTCCGTGGGTCCTTAAATATAGAAAACTGTAAACAGGTGCTCTTTGGAGAGGGTTTTTTTTTTGTTTCAGGACAAGAGTTCTTTTAAAGTTTGTAAAAATGTGTAAAATCAAAGTGAAAAAATAAATGATGGTGGCAAACTTAAAGAAGGTCCAATTAAGGCGACTCTGCTCACAGTTCAAGTAGAAAATCCTTTATTCCATTAGTGGAATAATCATTTTTTCAACTGTGACTTTTACAAAGGTATTGAACATTAAAATAACTCTTGTTCTAAAACACATGATACAGTCTTAGGGAAACAAACCTCTGACTCTGGCATTCTTAATAGTATGCTCTGCTCATTGAAGTACTATAGAACCAGTACTCTATAGAGCATCGCAGTCCCTCCCCCTTTCAGAACGACGAGTGGCCCAGGAAATGAATCCCAATGCATTTTTCCCATAGGCATTTCAAAACGTATTTATTTAAAGACGTTTTAAGCGTCGTACGAAGCCAACTCTTGTCGTGACAAATCATGACAACACACACAAAGAAGAAAAACAACAAAAAAGTGTTGTAACCTGCCGTTTCTTTCTACTTTCTAATTCTTTGTTTGGCCCGAAAAATTGTGTGTGTTGTCATGATTTGTCACGATAAGAGTTGGCTTCGTACGACGCTTAAAAGGTCTTTAAATAAATACGTTTTGAAATACCTATGGGAAAAATGCATTGGGATTCATTTCCTGGGGCACTCGTCGTTCTGAAAGGGGGAGGGACTGTGACGCTCTATACTCTATAGTGTCTATCCTACATCACCATGCTTGAATCATTGAGCTATCCTGGGGATTGTTACCATCACCCTAGGGCGGTCTTGGTGGCACACACAATGACAACCCTGACATCAATAGTGCAACACGTTGTTATCTTTGCACTGACCAAACCTTCTCAGTTAATGAACTTGGCATATGGGTGTAACCTTGAACTTTGATCCAGACCTGTTGGTGGGTCTCTCTTTGGAGACGTATTGGCTGTGTTTTCGCTCACCCAGGCAGGGTCAGACAGGGTCAACTATAGGTCCATTTGACACTTGAGTCGGGACTATTTCGTCTAACCGCGCAATCGTTTCATCTCTCATGCCTTTGAAACGACAGGGGAGACCACATGCACCTACTGCTTAGAATTAGCCATGTTTTACAACCCTGACAGCCCAATACTCCTCTCAACTTACTGATTGGGATCAGTCTGTTTAGAAACAACAGTCAAAACCCCTCTCTGAAAGGGATATGTTGACATATGCCAATTTTAGCCAGTTGTTTTCCTTCAAACATCAAAACCAGGACTCAATTAGCCCTTTATATGTAACCACTTATTCCCTGTTTTATACTTAAAATCACACACGTGTGAAGTGAGTGGTGCAACTCGATGTGGGGGACCCCAGGGGGTCCCCGGAATTCCCACACCCACAGGAACGAGCCCAGGGTGGTGGCCCGAACCGTGTGGGGGTCCCCTGGGGGTCCCTCTACTGTACTGCACTGTCACTGTACTGTCACACCCAATGTGTGTGTGTGTGTGTGTGTGTGTGTGTGTGTGTGTGTGTGTTAGGCTGCACAACAGTGACACTTGGTGATGAAAACCAACTAATTTGCTATTTTCGTGCTCGGACACAGAGACACACATAGGAACAGCTTTAGGAGTAATGCCACTTTAGTCGGCCATATTGCGTCCTGATTCCTGAATGCATGGTCAGTGCAAAGCCTGGATTTCAGTGTGAAAGGACGAGCTATAACTATTCATTTCAGGGGGAAACTGGCAGACAAAAATATGAAAAACCTGCCGTCGCCGGAAAAGACAAAAAAGGGCAGAAATTCCAAAACGTCAAAGGGTATCTTTCAAACTAAGTGAAATGTAAAAGGCAATAAGAACAGTGGAGCCAGTCTAATGGAGAGATGGCGGCTAGAGGGGGTGGGGGGGTGGGGGGGCTCCGAGAGGTGTGTGTGCGTCTCTCCCTCGATCAAGGTCCATCACTCACTGTGAACTAAAGCCCCTTTACTTTCTGTGGTCAGGAGGAGTTGTAGGACTCGGGGACTGACTGTTGGAGCACATTCCATGAATCCTGCTGGGTATTGTTCTCTGTGGCTCTGTAACCACACAGCAGTGTTACAGCCCTGCACAGCACAGTGGGACGGACGGTGATGGGTCACTTGATTCAGAACATAATAAAAACACACCCGGGAATGAGTCCAAACACATTGTCCATAGACCACAATGCAGACCGCGGCTATCTTGCCATTAAGCTAATGGGTGGTAAGTAGACAGCCCAAACATCCAAACCCACAAAGTCATATCTGATTGTGTTAAACGATGTTCTCACCAACATTGCAGCTGAACGAAAAAGCTTGAATTGTCTTCTTTCTATCTGCAAAGTGTTTGTTTCATAAAAATCCAACGTAGACATGTTATGTATGAGCTCCTTTATGTCAAGACATTCCTTGCAAGTGATTATTTTTCTAAGTGTTGCAGTTTGGGAGTGTTGCAGTTTGGGAGTGCTCGTTGGATATCACTCAACGGGCCTGCATTGTAACCACCACCTGTTTTGAATTGTCACAGAATGCAGCAGGACGTTGCTTTACTGATAACGAGTGCTTCCAAACTCCCAACACTTGCAGGTGATCACCTGCGAGGAATTTCTTGACAGAAAGTAGCTCATAACATGTCTGCGGTGGATCTTTCTTTATGAAACAAACACTTTGCAGATGATTGAAAGAGGATAATTCAATTCAAGCTTTCAATTCAAGCTTTTCCTGCCATTAACTTAATGGCAAGATGGCCGCGGTCTGCATAAGGTTAATGTGGGACGATGCCTCCACCTCCTCAACGTGCACCGTCAGGGCTGAACATCCCACAGGGCCTGTTCTGTTCAGCAGTAGAAGAGGATATGCGTGTAAGTTTGGTAATTTAAGGAACGGCCCAAAGCGCACCACCAGAACTGTAAAAAAAAAAACGTAATTCGGAAGCTTTGGTTGGCGCCACGCGAGAAGCTAGTGAAACACTACTGTGGTCATGGAGAGGAGAGCCTGCACTCTCTGTAATTTCCCCCTGATGCAATAAGCAAAGCCATTTCCACTCTTTTTGGCAGGGGGGGTATTTACTCTAATAGGTAGAGGGATAAGGGACAGTGATAGTCTTCTGGGACCCACTTTACGACAGAGGAAAAAAAACATGACCAGATTACAAGTCTCTGTGTTGCTAAATATATATATATATATGACCAGCATGTAAATAAATTCAAGTGTTTGCCTCAGTTCAGAAAGAAAGGATAACATGGTTTTCTTTCTCCTTCGCTTGCCCCAAATGCCAGTCTCACATTATTATTATGCAGGTGTGAATGACCCAGAGAGACAAGAGTGGAAAAGATGCTGACTGATAAAGTCCTGACGTCACTCGCTCATCCCCTGGTTTGAGGAAATAACTTCTCTATGGAGAATGACATCGAGTCATCTTAAACAGTGTTGTCCATGAATGTCTAGTAGGAAGTAGTAGGGCGCCAGCGGCGCGTGGCATTTTCACATTATAAAACAGTTAAAGCTCGCGAGTTGTCGTGTCGAACGTCGTGAAGTTCGCTCAGCCCCATTCGAGTTGCGACCCGATATGGACAGAATTGTAAATTATTACCTTTCATATATCGATGAAGTACAGTACATTAACTGACGGAGAATTCCGACAAAGGTTTGGTTTTCCGTCAAAGGCAGCTCTATTGTGAAAAAATCATCTAGCTATACTGTCTCTGATGATGATGAACACCGATGGGCTGTTTGTTTTGAAGGGCTTGCTCCACATGTCCGAAAAGTTCCACGACCTGAAGAAGCGAGGAAGGATCGCGCATCACGCCCAGGACCTGGTGAAGGAGGCGAGCCCGCTGCCGCCGACGACGACCGCCAACGCCAGCGAGCTGTGGAACCGTCCGCGTTGCGGCGTCCCGGACTTCCCCACGCAGAAGGAGCTCCACTACAGAGGGAAACACAGACAGCGGCGCTTCGTCCTCTATGGAGGCCGCTGGGACAAGACAGATCTCACCTACAAGTACGTGTCACTCACCACATATATACAGTATATACAGTATATAGTACTCAACTCTGCACTACACTATTCTATTCAATGTACTACCGTAGTCGAAATGTAAAAAATGTCTTCTAAATCATGACAGTTTTCTGAAATAGCTACTGTATGTTTCTATGTCGGTGGTGCTCAATATTTCATGTCAAGGAACCCAAAAACTATATGTAATATAGGCCTCCGACCCCCATCTGAAAATATGTTGTTCCCGGGACCCCCCCAGAAGCAAAGATTTGAGTTAAAAGTGTTCGCTCGGAAAGAATATATATTCAAAGATGTGCGCCACATTTTCGAGATCTTTCAAAAATAGCAGACCTACAAGCTCATAGCGCGGCACCAAGTGCCACGCTATGAGCTTGTAGATCTGCTATTTTTCAATAGCTAAAGTATAACATAATGCTTAAAACACCAAAAGGGGTTCCCGCCCAAAATGGGTTAAAGGAGTAGTTCACCCAAAATTACACCCATGAAGCCTTGAATTCAAGGAGCCAATGATTTGATCTATAGAGCGTCGCAGTCCCGCCCCCTACCATGGCCCAGGAAATGATTCTCCGTTCATTTTCCTCATAGACATTTCAGAAAGTATTTATTTAAAGACGTTTACACTGCGGACAAAGCCAACTCTTGTCGTGACAAATCATCGACAACAAACACAATTTTTCGGGCCAAACAAAGAATTAGAAAGTAGAAAAAAACGGCAGGTTACAACACTTTTTTTGTTTGTTTTTCTTCTATGTAATTATTTGTTTTGTCCAAAATATTGTGTGTGTTGTCATGATTTGTCACGACTCGAGTTGGCTTTGTACGGCGCTTAAAAGGTCTTTAAATAAATACTTTTTGAAATGTCTATGGGAAAAATGCATTGCGATTCATTTCCTGGGCCAGGCGTCGTCATGAAAGGGGGCGGGACTGCGACGCTCTATAGCAGACTTCTAGTAGGAGACCGTTTGAGTCTACTCCGCGGGGCATCACATTAATTACTCAGGAATGCAACATTTCCTGTCAGTGTGTGTGTGTGTGTGTGTGTGTGTGTTGGTTGTTGGTTGGTCACCCCAGGCAAGCCACCCAGGTTATCGTGACATCACGTGACATAAGCCCCCTGCAGGGGGCTCACCCCAGGTGCCCAGGTCATTGTGACATCACACATGACATCATCAGGGATGGATATATAGTATATAGTAAATGCGACCTGCTGTCTCAGTTAAGCACCCTGATGTCATGGCCAGCAACTCATCTGACCTCAAACCATTAGACCTCTGCCTCAGCCAATTGACCCACACCTATACCATTTTGATTACTTAACCAGTCCACGTTTCACAGTCAGTTTGCACTCTTCAGACACAGGCAGACAGACAGATACGGGGATCTCCATTATGGGCACAAAAGGCACACAGTCAGACTGTTAAAATGGGTGTTATGACAACAGGTTCCCAACTTGCATCGTCCCCAAGTAGGCCGGTGGCCGACGGGCACATGTCTATAGTGTACACAATATCCACATAGTTTTATAGGGTTCATGGGGTTGTCAAATATGGTGCAATAAATCATAGACTTAAACAGTCTATTTGAACTTGCACTCAACAATGTGTGCATTTAACAACATTGGGGTACAATATGGTTGAAGCTGAGCCAAAGATGGCGAGATGAGTTATATTTGCTCATATAATTGATTGGCAGTATTATTTTTATAAAAGGAGTTTCCACTCATGAAAATTCCATACTTTATGATTTATTTGGCTACTTGTCATCATTGCCCTGGAGCCATAATTGAGCCGTGTGTTGTCATGATATACTGTACTGCCAAGAAGACATACAAGGCTTTAAGCTGCAAAGATAAGACATCCACCAGCTGTAAAAAGTGACAGATACTCTGATAAAATGACGGATCGCTCAAAATACCAAAAAAATAAAGCAGGTAACTTGTATCCTAAAACGTGTATCCCTAAAGTGATATAGCACTTGCTGAATAATGTGTTTTAAAGATAGCCTACTGAACAATGAACTTGTGTTGCTTGCGGTCTGTGTCAACACATTTCTTTTTTCATTTTTGGATGAAAGGCACAGGTACAGGCATACAAAGAAAATGCACACAAAACATAATTCAAATTCTTTGCCAACTGCAATCAGTGGCTTGCCCCTTGCCTCATTGTGTCAACACATGTTTCTGAAAAGTTAAATGGCATTCTTGAAAAACAAGAGTTTTTGTTTCCTAAAACACTGCATCTGAATAATGTGATTGTTTTTCTTTCATCCGAGTCCCACCACAACAGAGTACAGCACAGCATGCTATATATATATATATATATATATATATATATATATATAGGCTGTTGTCTGTCTGTCTGTCTGTCTGTCTGTCTGTCATGAATACTTTCCTTGTAGCCGCCATTGTTTATTTTATACAATATAAAGAACGAGAGACAGAACAAAGGGCTTTTGTTATCAGTCACAATGATAACCGGGAGAGAAAAAAAGGATGTATTTGGCATTATGTCACGACTGCAATTCAGTCCTATCTGAAACCGTCAGAAATGTTTAAATGAAGATAAGAAAGGGTAAGATAAAGATAAGATTCAGTTATGGAGCTACCCCCCCGCCCCCCAGACACACGCACGCACGCGCACACACAGAAAAGAGAGACCATGCAGCTCTTAACTTTGTCCACAGAGTATTCCAAGGCTAGGAGACAAACATGGCCCATTTCAATTCAGACCTTGGGAACGGACTGCAAAAAAACAAGTCCTGTCAAAAACAATGAGCTTCCTTCCATCCCATGTTTGGGACACTGTGTGTGTGTGTGTGTGTGTATGTGTATGTGTGTGTGTGTGTGTGTGTGTGTGTGTGTGTGTGTGTGTGTGTGTGTGTGTGTGTGTGTGTGTGTGTGTGTGTGTGTGTGTGTGTGTTCCGTCTTAGAATGGTGAGAAATTATGAGAAACAAAGTCAAAGTTGCACAATTTGTCACAAACGTTACCGCAGTGAGATTTGTTCTCCACATTTGACCCGTTTCTTGGAGCGGTGAGCTGCAGCCGTGTCGCGCTTGGGAATCATTTGATTAGTCGATTTGACCCCCAAATCCAATCCACTGATGCTGACTGCCAAGCAGGGAGGCATTGGGTCCCATTCTTTACAGTCTTTGGTATGACCCGGCCAGGGATCGAAACCCGACCGACCTCCCAGTTTCAGGGCGGACACTCTAACCACTAGGCCACTGTCTGTGGGGACGTGGGGGGCACGGTGGCACAGTCGGTAGGCACGGTGGCACAGTCGGTAGTGCTGTCGCCTCACAGCTAGAAGGTCCTAGGTTCGATTCCCACTCGGGACGATGTGGGCACTGGGGGGCGTGTTCTCTCCTCCACGTCATCAGTGCCCATACCCGAGGCGGGGTTGGCGAAAGGGCCTTTCTGTGTGGAGTTGCATGTTCTCCCTGGGTCCCCTAGGGTAGGTAGTGGGCCTACCCTCACAAAACATATACAGTAATCCTGGTCTCTAAACTACATCCCCCTGGCCAACCGGGGTGCCTGATGGAGGAGAGTTCTCATTTTCTGCCCGAACCCGACCCGGCCCGACATTTTAGGGCCGGGCCGGGCCCAAGAAATATGCTAATTAGTCGGGCCGGGCCGGGCCGGGCCGGGCCTCGGGCTCTGTGATTTTCCGTGATTTTTCTTTTCTTTTTTCAAAAATGTTATTATAATAAAAATAGCAATTCTGTTATTTGTGTAATGTGTAGGCTATATAGCCTACAAGTATGTATTTATTATGAAGAGGGCTGCGCTATGGCGATTCACTTGTGACAGGAGGAAGACGGAGGAGTGGAGGTGGGGGGCTTGGAATGGATTACTGACTGCGCAGGCAGAGAGAAGTGAACGGTGGGGTGGTTGTTTAATGTTTATACCGCTGGCTGGCCTCTGTTTTGCGGCGCACCAAATGAGCTTCAGTTCATAATGCTAAATATTTTATAAATCAATCGGATTATCACACGATAGACTGCAACATGAGTCACATGACAAAAACAGTTGCACTGAGCCATCTCGTTAAACCCAGCTGGCTGCGATGAATAACCTAATCATTAGGCCTAATCAACGTCATATAGTCACCAACCGATCCATATAATTCTGTAGTGTATGATCTGACCACGCAATGTTACAGTCCACTGCAGGCTACAGGCTATTTGATTTACAAAATGATTAGTATTATAACCGCCCGTCCCTCAGTGCGGCAGCGGCGCTCCTCGTTATATGTGCCCGATGTAAAATAACAGATCTCTAAGCTGTCGAGACACGCCATGAGCGGGTGCATGGATGGTTTGTAAACTTTGTAGGCTATATGTTTGTTCTTTTGGACACCGAACGGGGAGTCGGGGACGATACTTGGGGTCTTGGACATAGCTTCACTTCAGAGGAAACAGGGAGCTACTCACCAGTCCCTCACAACCACTGGAAATGGAATCCATTAGAATGATATGGAAATGGTACATTAACAGTCTAACGTGAGCTACATAAATCCTTTATTTTGGCGATAAGTCCATTGAACTCCGTTCTCACTCTCACACAGACACACACTGAAAGAAAAAAAAGAACGCCACTTTAATGCATGGCCAGCGCAGCAGCACGCGCCGTCAGTGGTTCACTGATGGCGCATGCTGCTGCGCTGGCCATGCATTAAAGTGGCGTTCCTTTTTTTCTTTGTCGGGCTTTTTAGGGCTTCGGGCCTAACATTATGGTATTTTTTAGGGCCGGGCCGGGCCGGGCTTCGGGCTGACCCAGTTAGGGCCGGGCCGGGCTTCAAATTTCGGGCCCGATGTGAACTCTAAGGAACTGGTCGGAATAACGTGTTCCTTCCAGGCGCTACGTCCGGCTGGGTAAACTCCCCCCTGTCGGGTGTAAAGAAGCAGCTTGGACTCCTCATGCATAGAAGGGGGCATGAGGTCAGTCCGCTGCCGCCACCCGCCCCCCCCCCCCCCCCACCCCCCAGGTTGGCAGAGGAAGTGTAGCGCCCCGGATTACATTAGATAATTGACACTGGGTGAAAAAATGGGTTGCAAAATCGTGGGATAAAAAAAAAAGAGAATGGGACGTTGAAATGCTAACACGGCAAAATGGCATAGTACTAGTCTATGTATGGACACGGAGGAAGCCGGTCCACTTCATAGCATACAAGAAAGATGGTGGTACTCTAGAAAGCTTCACGAGCAGCGCTCATATAAACCTCAACACGCCATGATAGATACAGTATTATGCTCAGCAAATCTTTCTGGGTAAATACAAGTCATTAAGATTTAGGATTTAATTCATCACACCCTGCTAGGCGTGTTTAGCTTCTACTTAACCCACTCAGGGTCGGAGAACCCCTTCTGGTGTTTTAAGCATTATGTTATACTTTAGTTATTGGGAAAAATAGCAGATCTACAAGCTCATAGCGCAGCACTCGGTGCCGCGCTATGAGCTTGTAGATCTGCTATTTTTTGAAAAATCTTGAAAATGTGGCACAAATCTTTGAATATATATTATTTTTAACTCAAAACTTTGCTTCTGGGAGGGGGTCCTTGGAACAACATATTTTCGGATGGGGGGTCGGCGGACAAATTCAGATGATTCTGGGGGTGCTTGACATGAACATGGTTGACATAGAAACAGGTTTTTAAGAAAACTGTTTGGATTTAGAAGCCTTTTTATTTATTTTATCGGCATCAGGTCTAAATGGGTTAATGTATCTGCTACCAAAACTGCTGAAAGACAGGAAACACGGCTATTAACCCATTTAGACCAGAGGCCGATGTTTAAAAAAAACATCTTCTAAATCCTGACAGTTTTCTGAAAAACACAAAAAAAAACTATTTCATGTCAAGGACCCCCAAAATTATATGTATTCGGCCACCAACCCCCATCTGAAAATGTTTTGTACCAGCCAGGAACCAGGGACCAGGGACCCCCCCGGAAGCAAAGATTTTAGTTAAAAACGTTCGCTGTGAAAGAATATATATATTCAAAGATTTGCGCCACATTTTCACAAAAAAAAAAAAAAAAAAAAAGCAGACCTACAAGCTCGCACTATGAGCTTGTAGATCTGCTGTTTTTCAATAGCTAAATGATAACATTATACGCTTAAAACACCAAAAGGGGTTCCCGCCCCAAAGTGTGCAGGTTAAAGTGGTTACTGTAAAAGCTAAGGTGACACAGCTGCGTCCCAGGTCTTAATGGATTAACGCAGGTGTAACCAAAGCCGCTCACATCACACACCGCTACTACTGGAAGGCACTTGAACGTGAACCACAAGCCTTCGGCGCTCAGCGGAATTATGTGATCCAGGGAGCCGGATATGAATACCGTACATCTGAGAGCCATTATTCCACTACACCTGAAAGGGATCTGGTTGAAGTAGAAACGTTTTTTATTTTTTTTATTTTTTTAATAATAATTTGTTAGAGGGAACCTCAGTTGAGAACCGCATATCTGTACCAATATCTGATACTCTTTTAAACCGTTACAACGAACCCGGGAAAGCGTCTGTGTCGTTTTTTTTTAAACACTTTCTAACCATAATTTGGAATGCATTTGGAATTATTTCCTGGGCCTGCCGTCGTCATGAAAGGGGGCGGGACCTTAGAGTATATATGAATAGAGATGACATCCGAGTTCTCCTTCCATCCACTTGCATTAAGTTGCTCAAAAGCGCATGAGGCGATTTCACTCCTTCTTCCGGATAGGAACAGAGTGCATTCTGGGATGGATTGCAATATTGAGTGGCCCCAAACACATGAACGCGCTGCCGTTGAACGCGCACGAGCGTGCTGCCGTCGTGAATGTGCACAATGATAGTCAACGGACCAGCGCGTTCATGTGTTTGGGGCCAGGCTGCAATATAAAATTCGGCCACTATGTCCATTTCGCCTCAGTGTTTCCTCTGGGTGCCTTCTCTATTCATATATACTCTAAGGGCGGGACTGTGACACTCTATAGCAGCACCCTAACTCTGTTTGACCAGAATGGAACAGAGCCTTCATTATTGTCATTGGTAACACCTGTGAAGGAAGTAGGGAAGTGGCCCGAGTTCTTTCCAAAATGGTGTGTATACGTGTGCATAGAGGCCGTTCTGTTTGTTGGGCCAATTTCAGTCTATAGGAATATCAATATCATCCACATTACATTACACAATTTACTATAATAAGCCGCATAATGCAAGGAACCCCACACATCGGTCGTATATGCATTGTTACAGCTGTTTACATTTTTTGGCATGGAGTCATCATTATTAAGAAGGCATTAAGGCCCTGTAAATGTAACGCATATGAGTGATGGTGTCTGTTTATGACACATGAGGGAGGGGGGAGGTGTTTCTCATACATCACACTGGGTGGTTTCACCCCCAAGAAAAGGGAAAAAGGAAGACCATGATATGATATAGTATTATCTGGTATCAGAGCCCTAGGGGCGCTGGCTGGCAGCAGCACACCTCATATCAGATGAGATGAGCAGCGACACCTGCAAGGCTGGTGGTCCCTGTTGTGTGCAGCCATCTACAGTTCCTGACGTGTGTGTATGTGTGTGTGCGCGTGCGACGTGCGTGCGTGCGTGCATGTGCGTGCGTGTGTGTGTGTGTGTATGTGTGTGGTTGGACGACATGCATGTGTCTTTGCCCCCGCGTGTGCTCTACAGAAAGATATCACTTAGAAACAACAAGCAAGACCACACTGTCAAAAAAAGAACACATGACAACAAAGCTAAACAAAAACCACAGGGACTCTGAAACGGAATTAAAGGTGTGAAGGTGGGTCTTAAAGGCGAGATTTAAAAGTCTCGATGGTGCGTGGGGGCCAGTTTGACATGTGAGGGGAGCTCGTTACACAATTTGGGGGCTACGAGTCGACAGACCTCTGGTCTTTAAACATGTCTTCTTTGTGACCTCGAGATTCAAGTGGCCTGCAGACCACTTGAAGGGAGTTTAAACCATGAGATCAGAGAGATACTGAGGTGCCAGACCGTTCAGTGATTTAAAAACAAACAATAGAATCTTAAAATCTACAGTACTCTAAAAACGAACAGGGAGCCAGTGAAGAGAGGCGTGTTGGTGCGTGTTGGTGCGTGAGCGTGAGCGAGCGCCAGCTGGGTCGTGTGTGTGTGTGTGTGTGTGTATGTGTGTGTGTGTGTGTGTGTGTGTGTGTGCGTGTGCGTGTTTGGAAGTGGCATGTACATTTGACCACAGTCTGGAAGAGGCATTCCTTACCAAGGTGCTTAAGTACCAGCGTCTTAAGGATGCCATTATACAGCTTGGCTACAAATGTAAACCACTTGTGTTCATATTTGGAAGCCTCGTTAATGTCCATAAATCAGTCGTAAGGGGCCTGCAGATTGTAGGAATACCCAAGCCGAGAGCTGATCAGGCAACATGGTTCTCCCCCACCCCAGGGTGGTGCGTTTTCCCTGGCAGATGATGTTATATATTGTGTGTGTGTGTGTGTGTGTGTGTGTGTGTGTGTGTGGTTGTCCCCAACCCAGGGTGGTGCATTTTCCCTGGCAGATGATGTTATATATTGTGTGTGTGTGTGTGTGTGTGTGTGTGTGTGTGTGTGTGTGTGTGTGTGTGTGTGTGTGTGTGTGTGTGTGTGTGTGTGTGTGTGTGTGTGTGGTTGCCCCCAACCTAGGGTGGTGCGTTTTCCCTGGCAGATGACGGAGGACAAGGTGCGCCGTGTTTTGCAGGAGGCTCTGCGCGTGTGGAGCGACGTCACGCCGCTCACCTTCACCGAGGTCCGCAGCGGCAAGGCCGACATCGTCATCGACTTCACGAGGTGAAGGAGATGTTTTTCTTTTTCTTCCCTCCCCCCGTGTGCGAGCAAAGCTTTTAGCGAAGCTTAGCCCATTTAGGCCCCAACGTCGAAATTACAAAAATGTCTTTTTAAAATGTATTTTTTCTGGAAAATCCTCATGTTTCTATGTCAGTGGTGCTCACTATTTCATGTCAAGGACCCCAAAGATTATATGTAATTGGCTGCCGACCCCCCATCTGAAAATATGTTGTTCCAGGGACCACCACCCCCCCAACCCCCCAGGAGCAAAGATTTGAGTTACAAACGTTCTCTCTGAAAGAATATACAGTATATTCAAAGATTTGTGGCACATTTTCAAGTTCATGAGCTTGTAGGTCTGCTATTTTTCAATAGCAAAATTATAACATAATGCTTAAAACACCAAAAGGCGTTCCCGTCCAGAATGTGTTAGGCTAGCAGAATCAAGTCGAAGCAGAATCAAGTCAAACATATTTACGAGGTTTGCCTCTCTAACAAAGAGCCTCGCCAACAAAGCGCGTTTGCGTCACAAGGAACAAAGGGCAGAAAGACAGATTAACAACAAGAGTTGAAAACAAGAGGGAACAAGTACATCATGAATCCAAAAATATGTTGATAGAGCTTACAGTATTTGTGGGTTCAGAGGTAGAGAGAGAGAGAGACACAGTACCAACGAGAGAGGGAGAGAAATCTTGCCAGTACGGTTGTGTGTGTATGTGTGTGTGTGTGCGTGCGTGCGTGCGTGCGTGCGTGCGTGTGTGCGTGCGTGCGTGCGTGCGTGCGTGTGTGAAATGACAAACATAATGACAAACAGCGGAGACCATAATGAACATAATGGATGGTGTCATCTTCTTAAATCAATCAAGAAATAACAAAAATAACAACAAACAGCTGCGACGACATGACAAAGTCCTGCCGTCGTTTCTTTCTTCCCCTATTTGTTCATTTGAAGATCAAAGGGAGTGGAGCAAGAGTTTGCGTTTAGCCCAGACTTAGTAGTATGCAATAATACCCACATACTTCACCCCCGAAATGAAAATATTTATATCAGTTACTCACCCCATGTTGCCTCGAACGCCTGGAGACATTGGTTTTTTTTTCGTCCTCCTCCTCGCATGCCTCCCCGATGAACAAAGAACCGAGAGGAGGCTTGATGAATTTGGCGACCGCGTCTACAGTAACGACAAAAACAACACATCAAATGATGATCAAAACATCCGTTTTGTAAACCGTCACATAACTTACAGTAACAGTACAGTCCATTTATCCAGCTGCAATGCTCTGTACTTCCAAAACAACATGCCATCCATCGTGCCACTCGTGAACTGTTTAATGCATTTCCGTGTAAACAATTAAGTCTCGCACTACAAACGAGTAGTGTGCATGTTGAGAACACGCACATTCTCGCCCGCCGGGAAAGCAGTGCCAAAGGGGGAAAAACTAAAGGCCCCAAAAAAATACAATCCAAAGCTGAATCGAAAAGAAATCGCGATTCTAGATTCAGACACCATGTGATCTCATTTCTAAATTTTTAGCAAGAATGGTGCAGCACGAGTTGGCTGTCCAATTCATTTTAGTTACTCTTATTTTTTGACTTTGAGAGAGGTTTAAGTCAAGCACTTTGATGTTTGTCTGTTTAAAGCCACAGTAGTTATGGCTCCAGGTGCCACATTTTGAATGTAGTTAATGTTCAGCAACTACAGACTATAGAAGACAATAAATATTACCAAATATTACCACGATTCTCATATCACCAATGAGAATCATGTGAAAAAAAGAAAATCGAGATTCACATTTGCGCAAGAATCGTGCGGCACCAAGTCAATACGGCAACACACGGGGTGAATAACTTGATACAAACATCTTCATTCCGGGGGTGAAGTATTCCTTTAAGATATTTTTTGGAACACATAGGTACTGGCACGGGGACAGCCTTCCGTTCGACGGGCCCGGAGGTATCCTCGCCCACGCCTTCTTCCCCAACACACACCGGCAGGGCGACATCCATTTCGACTATGATGAGTCATGGACCGTCGGCAACAACATGGGTAAGCCTTTGTCTTTTTTAGAGGCTATAATAAGTAGGTAAGTATAAAGTACAGGATCTGGCTGCCAAGTCTCATTGTTATAGTGACATGAGGCAAATATAAAAGGTATTTTCTGGTATCGTTTATCGTATTCTCTGCATTTGATATAATCTCCTCAGAACACCAAATATGTGTTGGTTTGTTTGTTTTTAAATCACACACCCGTGTGAAGTGAGGGGCACTCTTATCATCGTATATACATGTACATCATCACAACGAAAAATAGACACTGTGCCTATTTGCCTCAGACACTATGACGTAAAATTCTCCATTCATTGTCAATGGGAATTTCATGTTTGTTTAAGACGAAGTTTGTGGACGGTAACCACACGGCTGGATGTAGGAGGGGCTGGCGCCCCTCAACAATTGAGGGGCGCCAGCCCCTCCAATGCTTGGCTTTTGAAAGTATGTCATATGGCTGCAGCCAAGTCTATGGACTTTTGATGTTTGTTTAGGTTTAGGGCACTAAACGTGATATCATATGGCAGCCAAGTCTATGGACTTTTGATGTTTGTTTAGGTTTAGGGCACTAAACGTGATATCATATGGCAGCCAAGTCTATGGACTTTTAATGTTTGTTTCGGTTTAGGGCACTAAACGTGACATCATATGGCAACCAAGTCTATGGACTTTTAATGTTTGTTTAGGTTTAGGGCACCACCAAGTGAATAGTGCTAGTGAATTTATTTCCCTCTACAACACAATTTGTTTTCGGCCCCAAAACAGCCGACGTACAACCTCACCACCAGTCAGTCACCACACGACAGCGCGTCGGGACATGTCGTGACAGTTCTGTTGTTGTTGCAGATAGTTCACCCCCCAACCCCCCCTCTCCCTGCCCCCCCCCCCCCCGCCACCCCCCAGAACTAGGGATGCTAGGGTTCAAGTTCAGAAGTGCTTAGAGCGCTCGTCTCTCACTTGTAAACAAACAGACTGCACCCGTGTGCAGCGCAGATACATACTGTATGTATAACCCTGCTGCTAATACATACAGGCACAGACCTTCTGCAGGTGGCCGCCCATGAGTTTGGTCACGTCCTGGGCCTCCAGCACTCCAACGAGCCCGGAGCCGTCATGTCCGCCTACTACAGCTTCTCCTACCCGCTGGAGCTGAGCGACGACGACAAGCAGGGCATCCAACACCTGTACGGCAAGCGTCCGCAGGTCCTGCCCCCGCCGCCGCCCCCGCCCGTCAACCCCGAGACCAACGAGATCACCATCACAACGGTGAGACCTGCAGTGTTGTTTTCGTCGACTATAAAACTAATACGAAAAATGTTCGTCGACTACCTTTTTTCCACTAAAACAAAATAAAAACAAAAAATAAACGAATCTATGATAACTTAAACTATATAAGACTAAATATATTGACAATTTCGTCAACAAATAAAAACTAGACTAAATGTTAGGGAGGAACTAGTGGACAAGAGATCCAGTAGCAGATCTACAAGCTCACAACGCGTCGCAGCTTTTCAGCATGCAAACAATGTGTAAAATCTGCCATTACAACGACATCAAGGCCTGTCAAAACACATTTTAGTAGACTAAACACCAAAATATTCCAGGTGAATAAAATTATTCAAAAGACTATGACTAAAACTAAACTGTACTGACAAAAACAACACTGGGTGAGACTACATCTAAGATTCCATGCGCGGACAAAAGAAGCTGTCTTTTGCGTCATTTCCGGGTTTTTTAGACAGCTGGTGGATGGAATTGAAGCTCTAAACCCACGTGGCAGATTCCCAGGAAAAGCTTGCCCCGCAGCGGCATTCTGCCGCGTGGAAGTTCAAGTGTGCCCAGGCTGAGAGAGAGAGAGAGAGAGAGAGACCCTTCAGAAAGCGGGTTAAAAAAAATCAGAAGGCTCTATCTCTGCTGTGCTGTCGGAGGGGGAACATTTTTCAGGAAATTAAGAAAAACATGTCTGTCTGAAACACTGCCGTAGCTCATCAGTCATCACTGCCTGCACCAATCGCTCCAACTGTTCACACAAGCATTGACCGTAATATTACGTACATAGACACAGCGGTGTGCACCACTCAAAAAAATGTGTGGAATGCATTCTGGAATTAGCAGCAAAGAGTTTAAGACAGTATGCATTTAAGGGCCTTGCAAACGTGAAGCGAGGAACGCAGGCGTTGTTGCCTGGATGAACACAGGTCTCCTCCCGGTCTGTTGAAGAGGGGCACAACAACGCAAGAAAAACACAGGTCAGAGCAAAAACACAGGTCTCATTGAAAATGAACTATAGGCGCATTTCATCGCTTCCCGTTTGCAAGGCCCTTTACTGGCATCATTAGCAAGAAGACCTTGTTCACACTGAAGGGGGACAGACTGAAGTTACTGTATAGTTAATTAGGAGCCCACATCTTCAGTAAGGTATCGTCCAAGTTCAGATTTCCAGTAGCAAATTGTAAAACGACTATGTACTAACCAGAGGGTGGGGGAGGTATTTGTACTTTACTTGAGTATTTCCAATTTCCAGTACTTTTACTTCTATACTCCACTACATCTCAGAGCCAAAATTTGAAAACTTTAGTTACTAGTTACTTTGGCGATTTAAATTTAGATTAGAAAACATACATTAACCACTTCAACCCTATACATTTCGGCCATTTGAATAGCAGATCTACAAGCTCACAATGTGTCGCACCGCAACACACTGTGAGCTTGTAGATCTGCTATTTTCAATAGATTGTGTACACTTGTGAAATGGGACATTCTGCAATGAGTACTTCTGATGCCGATACTTTTGTACTTTTACTCAAGTACATTTTAAATTCCATACTTTTCCTTATAACGAAGTAGTTGTAAATTGCAGTATTGGTACTTTTACTTAAGTAAAACAATTGAGTACTCTTTCCACCACTGCTGAAATGAAAGCAAACGCCAGGCAAACCACCCCAACATTCACCGGTGTTCGGGAAGTGAACAAAGTGCTCTCGTCTTGTTTTCCTATAGCCCGACGCCTGCCAGACGGACTTCGATGCCGTGTCTATGATCCGAGGGGAGCTGTTCTTCTTCAAGGCGGGCTACGTGTGGCGCATCCGGGACGGGCACCTTGAGCGGGGGTACCCGGCGCTGGCGAGCCGCCACTGGAGGGGGATTCCAGACAACATCGACGCCGCCTTTGAAGACCAGTCAGGGAATATCTGGTTCTTTCAAGGTGGGGCGACGGCGGGAGATGATGCTATAACCCTCTCTTGCTTGTCATGTGGTTTACTGGTTGAACGTTAGGGACGGATGGATCACAGGAGCGCCTCGGGATGTTTAACACAGCAGGATAAACATAACAAGTCAAACATCTTATAATCCTTGTAGCCCAGGATAACTATTTTAAAGAATGTTAATTACCAGGCTTTAAACTAAATACCAGGCTTTGGATTCGTGACATGTAAGTCTTTCATGTAAATATTTCAATCGCGCTTAGATCAGATAATGTATGTAAATTACCAGTGGCGTGCACAGACATTTAGAGGGGCAGGTGCTCAAGTGAAAAAAAGGGCACCTTGTGCAGCGTGTGGAACCGGCCGGTTGCCTCAATAGTGTGAGATTTATAGTTTTTGGGGCATAAATAATATATTAGAAGCTGAAGCTCAAGAATTGATATGCTTTGCCATTTTTTCAGGCACTTTGAGCAGGCCAGCAGTGAGGGGACAGTTTGAGACATATCTCTATAGGCAGTAGGCAGGCAGTAATTAATGTAGGTAGGAAGGTGCAAGACTATTGAGAGCTTTATAAACATGGCTAAAGTATGGCTCCAGTTTTAGCCTACTGCTTCTGTCCTGTTCTGTTTGCACGCAACAAGAATATATGCCTCCTCCTCCACCGAAGAAGAAGGGATTAGTCCAAAGGAAACGTTTTAGTTTCGCTACTAGTAAATGTGTCTGATTATTTTAAGTCTACTTTTGCATGTCTGGGGCGTCATTAACATGCCGTAGGCTACTGCGGGGAAGGAAAATCACCATTACGCCACTGCTCGCAAATGTCCTCTATGTTAATCTGAGGTATATCCAGTGTTGATTCTCCTCCTCTTTGCTAGGTGAGAACTACTGGGTGTTTGACGCCGAGAGACAGATCAGGGGTCCGGAGTCCATCCGGAGCCTGGGCCTCTCGGTCAGCCACATCCAGGCGTCCCTCCGCTGGGGTCAGGACAGCAACTACAACACCTACTTCTTCAAGTCGGGAAGCTACTGGAAGTTCAGTCCGCGGGAGAACCGCGTCGACTCCGTCTACCCTCGCAGGATGCAGGACTGGGCCGGCATTCCTGACGACGTCGACGCCGCCTTCAAAGACATATATGGTAAGTTCTCTTAACTCTTAATATTATGCTTCTAATAAACAAGAAGGAAAGAGCGTAAGATGAAACCAAATGGAACCCGCTCTCTCAAGAGTTAAATATTTACAATCCATTTGTTTACCAACTCTTCCATCATGGAACTCCCTCTAGGACCACTGGTGGTCCCCGGACCACTGGTTGAGAACCACTGGCCTAATCACAATTATTTGAGATAGTTGCAATTAGTTTTGCATAATCGTCAATTGTTTGTTTCCATGTTGGAAAAATTGACAGTACGGGTGCATTCGGAAATTCGCACTGAGCGCACTGGTGTGCCCTCTTCTTGTTAGTTTATTCAGTGCACTCTGTGTGTTGTCGTTCGAAAATCTGGTGCGCTGCGCCTTGGGCGTGCCGAGTGCCCGCACTGACCAGCCCAGGCAACCCTAACGTCGCCTCACCAGGCTTTCCACCTCGGAGGAAAGCCTGGTCTCTGTTCCAAAAGTGACGTATGATCCGGTCGGGAGCGGATAATATCTTTATGTCATGTTGTAGTATTGTTTTGTAGTCATCAGGCAGGAACAATCAAACGGAACTTCCTTTTCCCTCAAACCGGAAGAATAACAATAAAAGCTCTCGTAGCCTGTAGCTTTTATTGAGAAAAATCGGTTTGAGGGAAAAGGGAGTTCTGATTGCTGACTACAACATGACGTAGCGATATCATCTGCTCCCAACCAGTTCATGAACCCGAAATGGAATGGTGCCCAGGCTAAGGCAAACCATACTCAGAAGTTGGGGTTGTTCAGTGTGATTGCGTCTCGAGCACTCCCCGCCGCGGGGACGAAAGCTAAGCTAGCAAGGCAAGCATTTAGTACACCACCATACAAGTGTTCATCATTTACCTTGGCCCATGTTTTAACTGGTTAAAATGACCAGTTTCACACTCTGTGCGCTCTGTGACATAACCAAAAAAACTAATTCCAGGCATATCCGAATTCTACCCCATATTAGCGGCCAGGAATGTAACACTTAACTGTCTCTCTCTCTCTCTCTCTCTCTCTCTCTCATATCAGGCTACGCTCACTTCATCCGCGGAAGGCAATACTGGAAGTTTGATCCCGTCAACATGAACTCACTAGAAGGCTACCCCCGCTACGTCGGAATGGACTTCTTCGGTTGCAGAAATGTGTGAATAATAATAGCGGCAGCACAGCCGCCGCGGTGAATTTGAAACTAAACGGTTTCTGTGCTTTGTGGCACACAGAACCTTTCATAATAATGTACTACATCCTGTGGAGGCAGGGGGGGGGGGATACTGAACTGAAATACTGATCAAATCAATTACACCTTCTTTCTCAGGAAAACTTAATTGACGATGTCTCCTCAGAGTTGGCACTTCATGTGCAGCTATATTCATATTTATTTTTGCACATTGTTGTTTCTGGCGCCCCTTGTCCTGATGTCGTGAACCGCACGCGTCCTTCCTACCTCCTTTCGGTTGATTGGGGTCGGTTGAGTCGGTTGGAAGATTGATTTAGTAATTCACAGACTGAAGCGCAATAGAACGTTTAGTTTTATCTGTTAGTTTACTGTGTCATCATTGTGGATGTATTGTATCTATAGGACAGTGGTTCTCAAAGTGGGTGCCGCGGCATCCTAGGCCAGGGTGACGTGACGCAAGTCAAGTCAGGGGGTGCCTCAGAAAAAATATTTGGGAATTCATCAGTATCACTTCAGTTTGACCACTTAGACCCACTAGACTTGGCAAGACCTCCTCGCCAAAAGATAGCCGATCTACAAGCTCGCAATGCGTCGCAACGTGACGCATTGTGAGCTTGTAGATCGGCTATTTTTGGTGAATGCCCCCCCCCCCTAGAATAAGAATGGTGCGGTTTACATGGTTAAACTCCAAGCATGTTCAATAAAATAGAAAACACTGTGTGTGTGGACCTGCTCGGTACAAGAGGATCATTTAGTAATTTACTATAAGGCTTTAGTATTAAGTATTATTAAATTATCCTCTTGTACCGAGCGGATCTACAGTGTGCGGGAGTATTTTAAAATAGAAATTTAACGAAGGGCCAAGTATTAACATTTATCGGTCCTAAATGGAAACAAATATTCTCTCCAGTTTTCCTTGTGACATACTGTATACTGTATAGTTTTAGGGGAGAGATTTACATATGTACGTACCGTTAATTTGACAAAAGGTGCTATAAAAGTAATGATGTAATCCAAAATCCAAACCCACGGCACCCCCGTGGGTTTGGGAAAGTTCTTTTCAGGGGTGCCCTGAGACATTTTAGAGCCACTGATCTAGGGCAGTGGTTCCCAAAGTGGGGTCCCGTGACCCCCAGGGGTCCTTGAGGGAGTTCCAGGGGGTAGGGTCCGTAACCTAATGCATGTCAAACTGGAGGTCTTTGAAATTAAACGGGTTGAGAATCACAGCTAGAGCCGTAAAAATCTTCTCATGGGGGGGGTCCCTGGCATATATTTTTTTAAATGGGGGTCCGCGGGATCATTTGTGTCAATTTGGGGGTCCTTGACATGAAAACGTTTGGGAACCACTGTGCTAGATGCAGGGAAAGGAGCGCTGTATGTGTGCTGCTGACAAAGCTCTAGGGCGCCATCTACAGCATGTCAACGTTTAACTGCAGGAGAGCTGACATGATGTATTGACATTGTTTTGTTCTCATCCCAATAATGAAGGTCTTTCAAAAACCGATTACATGGTGCTCTGTTCAGGTCTCTCATTATTATTAAGGATTCTTCAGGAAGAGCAACTACTGTATAGATTACTACTAGACCCTCCAGAAAGAAAACAAAAAATAACATGATTATGCGGCTTGAAATCATTGAATTTACGATTAAATATGCATGGTTCTTATGTGATTATATCCTGTGAAATTGCGGGAATTTGTGTAAAAATGACAAATGCAAAATATGCGAAAAGATGCGGAATATGCGGAAAGTTGTGAAATATGTGTAAACACATACGTGGGATTTTCTGTAATTCTATGCTGTGAAATATGCGGGAAGTTTGCGTGACTATTGCTGTGCCCCTTTTTGGAATAAATTGACGCCTTCATAATCTGCGTGGTCGCATAAATAAACACATGTTTCTGGAGGGTCTATATCACCATATATCATTGCCTATATCACATTCATGAAATATACCTTAACAAGAATACCATACTATGTGGTGATCTCAGCACTTAAAAAAAGAATACAGAGGGTGTGAATCCTCTCAGCACAGAGACAGATATGATAGTCAGATGAACGTTTGCCAGTGCTGGACACTGACACTTCATTTCATTATTCATCCAGTGTTTTATTATTATTTTAGGTCTGTTATTAGTCTGTGTGTTGTTGTAGTTGTGTTGTTGGTTTTTCCTTTTCCCCCAACAACTCTTTTTTTTAAGCATTTACTGATCACTGAACTCTTGACTAGTGTGAAAACCTTTGTATTTATAACTAAGCACACCATTTAGGCAAACACTTCTTGTACATAACAGGTATTTGAGATTTCTTTTCTTTTTTTTTCTACTCATAATATGTAGCCTACAGCCTGTAAATTGACATGTATGAATTATTGTTTATTATTATTTTATTCCTTTCTAATAAAAGCCCTAACCTCATACTCAGCTGCTGTTGCTGTCTGTCTATATAGGGAGGAGATTGAATCAGTTGTTTTCGTCGACTAAAACTTAAGACGAAAAATGTCGACTATCTTTTTCTACTGACGAAAACTACATGAAAACTAAGCTATGATGACTAAAACTAAGACTAAATATACTGACGATTTCGTCAACGATTAAAAACTAGACTAAAATGTTAGGAAGGGACTAGTGGACAAGAGATCCAGTATAAGTAATTTTACACTTGGTTGCATGCTGAAAATAGCAGATCTACAAGCGCATTGGCTATTTTCAGCAAATGTAAAAACAGTCATTACGACGCCATCAAGGCCCGCCAAAACACATTTTAGTCGACTAAATCACCTGTAGATTTAGTCGACTAAAATCTTATGATATTTAGTCGACTAAAACTAGACTAACACTAAAACATTCCAGGTGACTAAAATGTGACTAAAACTAAATTAAAACTATTCAAGTGACTATGACTAAAACTAAAATCAAAATGTGCTGCCAAAAACAACACTGCTTAGTATGCACTGTATTTACTGATCGCAGAGGGGAAATTACTGTACTGCATTTGACCCAGCAGTACGTGCTGCTCAGGTGAGCGTATATGGGGAGCGGTCTGTACACCAGTGTTGTTTTTGGCAGCAAATTTCTATTTTAGTTTTAGTCATAGTCTCTTGAATAGTTTTCACTTGGTTTTAGAGTCACATTTAGTCACCTGGAATGTGTTCGTGTTAGTTTAGTTTTAGTCGACTAAATGTCATGAGATTTTAGTCCGCACACTAGTTTCTAGAGCCCAGAGACTTACTTTTAACATTTTAGTCTAGTTTTTATTTGTTGACGAAATTGTCAATATATTTAGTCTCAGTTTTAGTCATCGTAGCTTAGTTTTCATTTAGTTTCCATTTTGTTTTTGCCAGTGAAAAAAGGTAGTCGACGAAAATAACACTGGATTGGTGTAGAACTAATGCATTTGTTTGCAATATTACCGTTTGGTTCAACATGGCAGGTTTACGACTACTACTGTACATAAGAAATATAGTTATGTGCCTTAATTGAACCCACATAATATTAAACTGGGTTGTTGCTCGTGTAACAGAAGATGTGAAATTTGTGAATATGCTGTGTTTCCTCATGTGAAGTTCACCAAAACTATGCATACTTGTTTCCTAGAATAATAACGGTGTACGTACACAAAATAGTAAATAGTGACACTGTGTGGTCAGAGGAAGTCAGTATGCTTCACGTGGCTTCGTGGCTCCGTCTTATGAGCAAATTTAAGACTTCCGCTCTGAGAGCTAGCAGATTTAAGACATCCGGTTGCCTTCAGAATAAAATAATATTTTTAATTCGTTAATTAAATAACTATTACGTTACATTATTAGTGTAAAAGTGTGTTCTTTTCGTTAAGAATCACCCAAAAAGGATTGTAGTTTAGCCCAGCCGGGCAATAGTTTATTATAAAGTCCCGTGCTAAGAGTAGTAATAAACAACCTGTCAGCTCAGTCTAGTGCAACCAACAACAGGTACCGTGCGTACCGTGCGTCACGCACCTGTATAAGCAAGGTTCCTAGGTTCCTATCTAAGCAATAAAGGTTCCTATTTCATCAAGCAATAATACACCTATTATAACAATTAGTATTATTATTACATTACAGTTATTGTAAAGACACACATTATGTTTCTGTGTAAAAATAAGTAATTAAATTACTAATTAGTAATTAAATAATAATAAAAGTTATCTAAATGGATAAATGCTATTCACTGGAGTGCATGGACTTTATAAAGTGGACACTGGACAAAAGAGGCCTCCGCGAGGCAACTATCTGGACATACCCACGCGTTCGGGGAGATGTCCTCTACCACACCCCACTCTCCGCTAAGCGGGAGAGGTGTAAAATTCACAGCAGCAGACCTTCTACTGTGGTCAATGCTGAAAAAAGTACCGTTTCCGGACCCAGAATGGACACTGGACAAAGAGGCCTCCGCGAGGCAACTATCTGGACATACCCACGCGTTCGGGGAGATGTCCTCTACCACACCCCACTCTCCGCTAAGCGGGAGAGGTGTAAAATTCACAGCAGCAGACCTTCTACTGTGGTCAATGCTGAAAAAAGTACCGTTTCCGGACCCAGAATGGACACTGGACAAAGACGGCTCCGCGAGGCAACTATCTGGACATACCCACGCGTTCGGGGAGATGTCCTCTACCACACCCCACTCTCCGCTAAGCGGGAGAGGTGTAAAATTCACAGCAGCAGACCTTCTACTGTGGTCAATGCTGAAAAAAGTACCGTTTCCGGACCCAGAATGGACACTGGACAAAGAGGCCTCCGCGAGGCAACTATCTGGACATACCCACGCGTTCGGGGAGATGTCCTCTACCACACCCCACTCTCCGCTAAGCGGGAGAGGTGTAAAATTCACAGCAGCAGACCTTCTACTGGGGTCAATGCTGAAAAAAGTACCGTTTCCGGACCCAGAATGGACACTGGACAAAAGACGGCTCCGCGAGGCAACTATCTGGACATACCCACATGTTCGGGGAGATGTCCTCTACCACACCCCACTCTCCGCTAAGCGGGAGAGGTGTAAAATTCACAGCAGCAGACCTTCTACTGTGGTCAATGCTGAAAAAAGTACCGTTTCCGGACCCAGAATGGACACTGGACAAAGAGGCCTCCGCGAGGCAACTATCTGGACATACCCACGCGTTCGGGGAGATGTCCTCTACCACACTCCACTCTCCGCTAAGCGGGAGAGGTGTAAAATTCACAGCAGCAGACCTTCTACTGTGGTCAATGCTGAAAAAAGTACCGTTTCCGGACCCAGAATGGACACTGGACAAAAGACGGCTCCGCGAGGCAACTATCTGGACATACCCACACGTTCGGGGAGATGTCCTCTACCACACTCCACTCTCCGCTAAGCGGGAGAGGTGTAAAATTCACAGCAGCAGACCTTCTACTGTGGTCAATGCTGAAAAAAGTACCGTTTCCGGACCCAGAATGGACACTGGACAAAAGACGGCTCCGCGAGGCAACTATCTGGACATACCCACGCGTTCGGGGAGATGTCCTCTACCACACCCCACTCTCCGCTAAGCGGGAGAGGTGTAAAATTCACAGCAGCAGACCTTCTACTGAGGTCAATGCTCAAAAAAGTGCTGTGCCTTGGGGCATTGACATGAAATCACTGGCCTATAACATGCATTGCAAAGTAATACTAATTATTTTGGTAATTACTGGTGTTTGAACACTAATGTCTGCATCAATGACAATGGTAATGTCATTCACTATGTAGATGGGCCATTAACAGTAATAGTTTATTTTTACAGTGCTGTGTCCATTCTGGGTCCGGAAACGGTACTTTTTTCAGCATTGACCACAGTAGAAGGTCTGCTGCTGTGAATTTTACACCTCTCCCGCTTAGCGGAGAGTGGGGTGTGGTAGAGGACATCTCCCCGAACGTGTGGGTATGTCCAGATAGTTGCCTCGCGGAGCCGTCTTTTGTCCAGTGTCCATTCTGGGTCCGGAAACGGTACTTTTTTCAGCATTGACCACAGTAGAAGGTCTGCTGCTGTGAATTTTACACCTCTCCCGCTTAGCGGAGAGTGGGGTGTGGTAGAGGACATCTCCCCGAACGTGTGGGTATGTCCAGATAGTTGCCTCGCGGAGCCGTCTTTTGTCCAGTGTCCATTCTGGGTCCGGAAACGGTACTTTTTTCAGCATTGACCACAGTAGAAGGTCTGCTGCTGTGAATTTTACACCTCTCCCGCTTAGCGGATAGTGGGGTGTGGTAGAGGACATCTCCCCGAATGCGTGGGTATGTCCAGATAGTTGCCTCGCGGAGGCCTCTTTGTCCAGTGTCCATTCTGGGTCCGGAAACGGTACTTTTTTCAGCATTGACCACAGTAGAAAGTCTGCTGCTGTGAATTTTACACCTCTCCCGCTTAGCGGAGAGTGGGGTGTGGTAGAGGACATCTCCCCGAACGTGTGGGTATGTCCAGATAGTTGCCTCGCGGAGCCGTCTTTTGTCCAGTGTCCATTCTGGGTCCGGAAACGGTACTTTTTTCAGCATTGACCACAGTAGAAGGTCTGCTGCTGTGAATTTTACACCTCTCCCGCTTAGCGGAGAGTGGGGTGTGGTAGAGGACATCTCCCCGAACATGTGGGTATGTCCAGATAGTTGCCTCGCTGAGCCGTCTTTTGTCCAGTGTCCATTCTGGGTCCGGAAACGGTACTTTTTTCAGCATTGACCACAGTAGAAGGTCTGCTGCTGTGAATTTTACACCTCTCCCGCTTAGCGGAGAGTGGGGTGTGGTAGAGGACATCTCCCCGAACGCGTGGGTATGTCCAGATAGTTGCCTCGCGGAGCCGTCTTTTGTCCAGTGTCCACTTTATAAAGTCCATGCACTCCAGTGAATAGCATTTATCCATTTAGATAACTTTATTATTATTATTATAATGATTTAATTACTTATTTTTACACAGAAACATAATGTGTGTCTTATAGCATCATATAGCATCATTTAAATGCTTAATTTGTAGTTTTAATGTGCAAATTAAACTTTTTTTCAATACTCTAGAGGGTACTCTTATTTTGAAGAGATCGTCCACCGGAAGCCTTAAATCTGTTCATTAGATCTGTTCACTAGACGCTGCCTGGCTTGGCTACATAAGTTCAATTCTGTTTTAGGCTTTGAAGAGACAAGCTTGTAAGAGTTGGAGAGTGAAACTATACTGACCTCAGGCCTGGACGGCTGGCGTAGTCGTCCTGGCAACTAGCCTGACAGCACGTCGCGGGTTCGAGTCCCGATCCAAACGATCAATTGCTGCGTGGCACTCCTCATCTCAGCATAGCCCCTCATCTCAGTCTACTGTACTCTATCAATAAAGGCAGAAAAAGCACCCCAAAAAAGAAAATCTTTAAGAAAAAGAAACTACTGACTTGCCTCCGACAACATACTGTATGTAATGTGCCGTTTCCTCAGAACTCGGTAAAAGCACTTGATCTTATGACTGAACTGGAAGACTGATGTTGCACTCACATTAGGCCACACATCACAACACAATTATTAAAAAAATAGAAATATATATATATATGCAATGCCAATGATACAACTATGATACATTTTAATTCAACAAAAAATGACACTCGTGTGAAGTGAGGTGCACTCTTATACAGTACTTCATCATCATACATCATCACATTCCGGCCAATCTCTTTTGGCATCCTCACTTGTCTGTCCTCACTTTATATCCTCACTTTTTAAGCCCTCAGCCAATCAAATCATTGCGATGGGGATCATGGGGCCGATTTTGTAGGCCTCAAGATCAGGTAGATTATAGTTATAGTCACCAATGTACACAGTTTTTAAATGTACAAATATCTATTTCCAAAATAGGTAGTTAAACAACTAGTCGACTAGTAAACTAGGCAACTAGTCAACTAGTCAACTAGTCAAAATGACTATAAGTGAATGCCCTAGCGCATACATACACAACGCTGGGCATAGGTGGGGCTAGCGCCCCTCAAACATCTATGCAAAGGATATTTTCTCACATCCACTTTGTTCAGATGCAGGTGCTAGGCAGAGATGGGCAAAATACATTGAAAATGCAAAAAATACATTGAAAATGTATTTTGATACAAAATACAAATACTGGGTCAAAAAATGTATCTAAATACAAAATACAAATACTGGTCTGAGAAATGTATTTGAGATACAAATACGTATTTTGTATTTTGAAAATACATGAAAATACATTTTTATGAACATGTGTATAATGATAAGTAAATTCATAATTGATTGCCAAATATTAAATTAATGACCTGTCAGAATGTCTAATACATTGAAGATTATTAAGAAGAACTTGAAGATATGAGCCTTGTGAGGTTAGTCTCCAACAACTGAAGGCCCGCCCTACTCTGCCTCTCATTTGTGGTTCAATTTGAGTGTGTAAGCTTTGATTGATTGATTGATTGATTGAAATATGTATTGAAGGTTTTATGACATTCATTTTCATTTATTTTTCTTTTTCTTTTTTCTTTTAGGTTTTATGACCTCAATTACACCCAAAAAACCTGAACTTTGAACATTCAGTGGATTTTCTGTGGTCTGAAGTTTTCTTTGGGGTTTGGAAGCCTTTTGAGCTAAAATGAAAACAGGCAACACAGTGAAAACAGTGACATCTGCTGGCAAATCCCATTGACATATATGGGATTTGCAGGATCTTACATCACAAACAGTAGGAAAATCAGAGCACCTGTTTGAGCCAGAAAACCCCAGATCACAGAAAATCTACTGAATGTTAAAAGTTCATGTTTTTTGGGTGCAATTGAGATTAGAAAACCTAAAAAAAATAAGAACAATTCCAAAACCTTTTTTTTAATGTCACAATCCCTTTAACAGTTTGCAGAATTACAGTACATTTCAAGCAAAAAATCAATACAAAGACTGTTAACTGTGAGTAGACGACCCAATTTAAGCATTACAATTGTTTACAACAGGGTCCACCGCATGTTCAATTCATCAAAACATTTAGAGACGTACAAATAGACACTTCTATTATAGTCAAAGAACAGCACAGGAATTCATCATAAAGGAAGCAAAAAGGGAAAAGAAACATATACAGTGAGGGGAAAAAAAGGGGGGGTGGTCGGGGGATTCAGATTTTATGGGGCCCAGTTTCTAATTGCAGCCGTCCGTAGGTGCCCTTTGAGAGCGGTTCTGAAGGAGTCAAGGGATTCATATGTCTTAATGACTGTTGGTAGGGCGTTCCACATTTTGGTGGCATAGGAGCGAAAATAATTTAGTCCCTTGTTTGTGCCGAATCTGGGTTGCACATGGTTTGTTGCACACCCTCTGGTGTTGTGGGTGTGGACTTAGTTTACATTAAGGAAGTATTTAGACAGGTACAGTACATGGGTATCTTGGTGGTGTATCGAATCTTGTGGACCAGACCCATTGCAAGATGCTGTACTCTGTCGTTGACCCTAAGCCATCCCAGCCTGTCAAAGTGGGCAGGGGTGAGGTGGGTTCGGAGGGTGAGGCCAAGTAGGAGCCTGACCAGTTTGTTTTGGGAGGTCTGGAGCCTTGTTTTAAGGGCCTTTGAGGTGCTGTGGTACCAAGAGGTGCATGCATAGTGATAAAATGGCCACCAACGTAATCAAAAAAGTAAATCAAAGAACAAGATTCCTTTACAGGATCTCCTCACTGGTCAACAAAATCACTTTGAAGACCTTAACAGGAGCCTTCGTACAAGGTTTCTTTGACTATGCATCCACCTCTTGGTACCACAGCACCTCAAAGGCCCTTAAAACAAGGCTCCAGACCTCCCAAAACAAACTGGTCAGGCTCCTACTTGGCCTCACCCCCGAACCCACCTCACCCCTGCCCACTTTGACAGGCTGGGATGGCTTAGGGTCGAAGACAGAGTACAGCATCTTGCAATGGGTCTGGTCCACAAGATTCGATACACCACCAAGATACCCATGTACCTGTCTAAATACTTCACTAAGATACCCATGTACCTGTCTAAATACTTCCTTAATGTAAACGAAGTCCACACCCACAACACCAGAGGGAGTGCAGCAAACCATGTACAACCCAGATCCGGCACAAACAAGGGACTAAATTATTTTCGCTCCTATGCCACCAAAATGTGGAACGCCCTACCAACAGTCATTAAGACATGTTAATCCCTTGACTCCTTCAAAACCGCTCTCAAAGGGCACCTACGGACGGCTGCAATTCAAAACTGGCCCCCATAAAATCTGAATCCCCCCCCACCGCCCCCCACTTTTTTCCCCTCACTGTATATCTTTCTTTTCCCTTTTTGCTTCCTTTATGATGAATTCCTGTTCTGTTCTTTAACTAATAGAAGTGTCTATTTGTACGTCTCTAAATGTTTTGATGAATTGAACATGGTGGACCCTGTTGTAAACAAGTGTAATGATTAATTGGGTCGTCCACTCACAGTAAACAGTCTTTGTATTGAGTTTGTGCTTGAAATGTACTGTAATTCTGCAAACTGTTAATAAATATTTCAATCAATCAATCTGATTGATTAATCAGAAGGCGGAATAGAAGTGACATCACACATTGTGTTGTGTTGTGTGTATGGGTGGGTGCGTGTGTTTTGCCCCTACAGTTTAAACCTGAGGCAGTGTAAATGTTTAACATGTGTCCATTTGAGAATAAAATTACATTAAAACAAAAAAAGTATTTTATGTATTTGAAATACAGAAATTACTCAATCGGAAAGTATTTAGATACAAAATACATCTCATTTCTTCCATCCCAGCGAAATACAAATTACAAAATACAAAAAAGTATTTCAAATACGTATTTCAAAATGTATTTCAAATACTGCCCATCTCTGGTGCTAGTACAGTGACAACTGAAGCAAACTGAGGCTGATGAGCAAGAGCAGTGTGCAGGACTTTTGTTCATGTTCATGTTCATGTTTGCTTGATTGAGTACACAAACTGTTAACTGTGGACGGCATCATAAAGCATTACACTTGTTACAATAGGGTCCACCATGTTCAATTAATACTTGATAACAAATACAGGAAATCATCATAGAGGTAAAAAGGGGAGAAAAAAAAACATATACAGTGATGGGGAAAAGGGGTGGGTGGGGGATTCAGATTTTACGGGGGCCAGTTTCGAATTGCAGCCGTCTGTAATGTGTGACCTTTGAGAGCGGTTTTGAAGGAGTCAAGGGATTCGCATGTCTTAATGTTAGTATGGCGTTCCACATTTTGGTGGCATAGGAGCGAAATGAATTTAGTCCCGTGTTTGTGCCGAATCTGGGTTGCACATGGTTTGTTGAACTCCCTCTGGTGTTGGGTATGGACCAGACCCATTGCAAGCTGCTGTACTCTGTCGTCAACCCTAAGCCATTTTAGCCTGTCAAAGTTCAATTAAAGAAAAACAGAAATGAGGGATAGATGTAATAATCCCTGTACTCACAGAAACTGTAAGTGCCTGACTGATTCCTCTGGCAGTGAAGTAATACAGTAGCAAACTGTCAGTGGAAACTGAAACCAAGTGAGAGAGAGAGAGAGAGAGAGAGAGAGAGAGAGAGAGAGAGAGAGAGAGAGAGAGAGAGAGAGAGAGAGAAAGATGTGAAACCAACAGCTGTACCATTGGGCCACTGTTGAGCATGTATTCTCATCAAAAGCATGTATTCCCTTTCCTCCTGCACCATTAAAAAGAGACACATGCAAATACATCTGACAAAAGAGGTTCAATATAAAAAGGTTCTAGATTTTCCTACATTGGACAATGTATTATTGCAAAGCATGTGTTTATGAGTATACCAATGCTTCTCATACAAAATGAGTTATTTACCAGTTAATAATAAAGATACTTCAGGGGAATATGTTCTGGATCTGTCCGGCAGTTCCATTGAAGAGAAAGTCATATGTCAACAACACAGCTATCAACAGTTTGCATAATTAAAAACATATACAACCAAATTATAGAATCATAGTGGACACAGGCAGGAAGTATAGGCAACACCGCTTTTGGTCAGCCATCTTACTCAGTAGGCCTACCAAGTACCAACTGAAATAAAAATAACTGATATCAACATATTTAATGAATGGGTTGGAAGTAACCAGTTGACCTTGAGGCTTAATCAGGAGTTGTAGTAGCCACAGGGCAATCTAAGCGGTGGATATTGCTCTTGTCTTCATGTCTTTATGTATGTAAATTGTCTTGTTCTTTGTGTTATGTCAAATGTGTGTATGTGTTCTGCATACTTGGCTGCTGACACATTTCAGTGTGAACTGACAATAAAGTACTGTATCATATCTTATCAACTTAGTTGGAACACTCCATTAGGATAGATCCTGGGAAGTGTTATACCCATGGGGTTGTGCTTAGAGTTCAGGCCATCTGAACTAGTGTGGATGAGCAATATTGTCTGTTATCTTTATGGTAATTGAACATTTACATGTATACTGTACTTGAGTACAATTATGAGGTAATGTGTCCAAACATTTACAATTTTACATGTATACTGTAGTTGAGTACAATTATGAGGTAGTGTGTCCAAATTCCATTACTTTTACTTCTACCGATCACTACATCTCAGAGGCAAATAGTGTACATTAAACTCCATGGAGTGAATTATATGCCAACTTTAGTTACTTAAGTTACTTTGTAGATTTTGATTATAATCACCTAACATACATTAACCAGTTCGGCGCTATTTAAACTTTGGCTATTTGAAAATAGCTGATCTACAACTACAAACCCACAACAATGCTTTGTTGTGAACTTGTAGAGTTGCCATGTTTAAAATAACATGTTTAATACATTTTAGACATATAACTTGTGAAATGGGATATTCTGCAAGTACTTTTACTTATGGTAGGCATACATTAAGTACATTTTGATGACAATACTTTTGTACTTCTAAGTATTATTTTTTTTAATACCAGACTTTTACTTGTAACAGAGTACTTTTACATTGTGATATTCTTGGTACTTTTACAACTTAAGTAAAATCTTAGTACTTCTTCCATCACTGGTGTTTTGTAACAGCCTTAATTCATTTCTAATAGCAGTCTGTCTGCTCCAGAGAGCAATCTGTCATTTCAACATTCACACAGACATGTTACCACATAACACCAGGATGTCATGCCATATCTTACAACAAATGCACCATGTCTCTCTGCGTGCGTGCAATCCACGTAACTCCAGAACCGCTCGCCCCACCGACTTCAAATTCCACACACAGCACGTGTTCCACGCTGTGTGTGGATCGCCCCCACCAGGGAGTGCAGTGCCCGGTTTAGTTGGTCGGATACACGGTTGTCCAGAACCGCCACAAAAGGCTCTGGTCAGGCGCTGCCAGTGGACGCCTAATGAACCTAACTCCCCAAACGTGTGCTATAGAGCACCGAAGTCCTGACGTCACTGTCGGAAGAGGGCGTCAGTCCCCAGGTTCATGTATTTTTTATTTGCATTGAAATCCCCATAGGGGGATTTTAGATCTCTTCATATAAGAACTGCGTTTGAAAAATAAACCGATCACCCTGGCCTTTTCACTCATATGGATATGAATCATCGACTGAAGGTGGAAATGTACAAATATACCCAAAGAGTAACAAAATAAGCGTTAGAAACGAGTCAAACAACCCAGAGACTACATTTCCAGGTAGGCGGGTGGCTGCATCGATCTGCCCGTCGCACAACAGAAACTGAATGTTAATTACGTTTATTTTTATTTTATTGATATTTAATGTTTCGTGGTTAGTACGAGTCAAGTCAGCACCAGCTGAGCTTACGTCAACGAGGAATCTCAGGAACGCAATGTGTTGACAGCTGGGCGTGACGTATATTAGCAGCGACATTGCCTTCATATGTAGTTTCAAGGCTTTTGCGGACACATTTAATAATTCCATTTTCTCCAGAAACTGGCCGTATCAAATATTAATGGACATCATTAACGACACACAGCCACCCCCCTGACAGAAAGGCAGAGATGATCGGTTTATTTTCCAAACACAGTTCTTATATGAAGCGATCTAAAATCACGATCTAAAATGGGGATTTCAATGCAACTAAAAAAATACATGAACCTGTGTACTGGCGCCCTCTACTGAAAGTGACGTCAGACTTCGGTGCTCTATTTGCAGGTTCTGTCTGAGCTAATTGATTGCCACAGCAACCCCTAAGTAATCTGCCATTTGATTACTTAGTCAGTCAACTTTTCACAGTCGGTTTGCACTCTTCAGACAGTTTCCACAGACATTTACCACTGCACAAGGAATATCCATAACTGACACAACCCCCCATACAGTATGTCCATATATATGGCCAGTCAAGACAGATACAGACATCTCCATATATGGGCACAAAAGGCACACAGCCAGATGGTTAAAACGGGTGCATACTAGGGTGGGGTATGCATTCCAGATTTTCATTGTTCCCAATTTGCATCTTTCCCAAAAGCCTCCGGTGGCCGACGGGCACAGGTCTGAAGTGAGGTTTATGAGTCCCATGACCCCATGAGCACTTAACCCATTTAGGCCTGACGTCGAAATTAAAAAAAACTCCTCATGTTTCTATGTCAGTGGTTCTCAATATTTCTTGGCAAGGACCGCAACAATTATATGTAATATGCTGCCGACCCGCATCTGAAAATATGTTGTTCCAGGGACCCCCCCCAATAGAAACAAAGATTTGAGTTAAAAACTGAAACTCTGAAAGAATATATATTCAAAGATTTGAAAAATTGCAGACATACAAGCTCACTCGGTGCCGCTCTATGAGCTTGGGGGGTGCAGGGGTCTAACCTAAAATGTAAGGGGATTTCTTTATTGTTATTCACTATAGTCCTACTAGAGCCCAGGAAATTACATCTGGCCACAGTAGTTCTTTTCTGTGTGTCTGCACCAACACCGGGAACCTATAGGGCTAGGGGGCTGCCATACTGTGTGTCGTAGGCTCGGTTTGTCCCCTCCCCTTCAGATTCAATAGATCCCATGATCTTTTGTGGCCAGATGTAATTTCGGTCTAGTAGGACTAAAGTAAATAATAAAGAAATTGCCGTAACATTTTGTAACAAGAAATACATATTTAACCACTTCGAATTACCCCCCACCCCGTGTAAAAAAAATAGGTAAACTCGTTAAAACTAAAGAAAGCAGCAAAAATTAACACTCACCTTTTACTTTGTCTAATAACAACCTAAAACATAAACCTTGGTTGAAAAAAAACTAAAGTTGTCCTTTAATACTTCAATCAATTTGGGAATTCTTGAAATAGTCTAGGACCTGACTAAGATATGTATGCACTTCATTTAGGAGAGAATATCGCAACTGTTCTTGACTAATATGACCCACGCGAACAACTTGGGAACTGTGAACAATTCTCTATCCGGGGCGAAATACCCGAAAATGACCACGCCCTTTTAAAAATGGCCGCTACTTCAAACATGGCTCTATCTTCTAAACCGTTGGAGCTACAGATTTTCTGAGGTGCTCAAAATGTTCAGAATGCTCATGTTTGTTGAATCCGTGCCTGAGCCAGCAACCCTCTGGGTCATCATAGTGGCCAAATCCAATATGGCCGCCAGTCCGCCACCTGAAAAAGGTTTTGTCCAGAACTTTTGAACTAGATCAGCTATGAATGCAAAAATCATGTTTTTTGACAATTAGAAACATTTTGGAATGCTTATCTGTATGACTGGGTGTGGCTGAACCGCTGAACCTCTATTTTGTATATTTCAAAGATGGCGACTATCTGAACATTTGTTTTACTTTGTCATTTTTTGCAAACTTGGTGTCTATTTTGTGCTTTTTGAGCATTAGAAACACATTGGAATGCTCATATTCATGATTAAATCCATCTAGAGCACTCTGATTTGCTTATTACAAATACTGTCTGGCCTGGATATATATCATCGTTTCATCCGGATTTGAGTGTAGAGTTGTTGGAATAGGTTAAGATCAAACTGGAGAAAAGAAGCAACCTGTGTCTTCTTTTTCTTTCGGCTTTTCCCTTCAGGGGTTGCCACAGCAAATCATCTGCCTCCATCTCACGCTGTCCCCAGCTGCCTCCTCTTCTCTCACACCAACTAACTTCCTGTCCTCTTTCACTACATCCATAAATCTTCTCTTTGGTCTCCCTCTAGGCCTCCTGCCTGGCAGTTCTAACCTCAGCAACCCTCTACCAATATACTCACTACCCTCCTCTGTATGTGTCCAAACCATCTCAGTCTGGCCTCTCTGGCTTTATCTCCAAAACATCTGACATGTGCTTGTACATGTGCATCTGATGTACTTGTTCCTGATCCTATCCATCCTTGTTACTACCAGAGAGAACCTCAACAATTTAGTCTCTGCTACCTCCAGCTCTGCTTCCTGTCTTTTCCTCAGTGCGACTGTCTCTAAAACATACATGTGTACAGATATACTTTTATTGACACAATAGAATAATAGCATAAGAGCATAATAATAATAGCTTAATAATTTATGCTGAGCATTTGTCAAAGGTATCACATTTTAACAGTGTTTAAATTGGAAATGCGAGCGCACACACACACACACACACACACACACACACACACACACACACACACACACACACACACACACACACACACACACACACACACACACACACACACACACACACACCATGCACTCGCCCTTTAGAGTCCTCACGGAGAATACTTTTTTTGGGTCCTGATCATACAACTTCTATATATCGAGGTACAAAGGATTCCAGCTTTGCATAATTTTCTGCGTCCAATAGGCCTACATGACTGTTGCAGCCTAAGTGGAGGAGCTTTACTGGCTGGCATCTACAAGATGGGTCCAGTAAAGTTCCCAAGTCTTAGTCATGGAGTCAATGACCAGCCCAATGTACTGAAATTTGGAATGTAGTGGCCTTTTGACAAGCTGGATCAATGTAGCTTGGGTAGGAGGAAGGTTCTCAAGGGACTTGCTACAATTTGTTTGACCAACATCAGCCTTCCCTGACTATTTGAAAAGGAGTGCAGAATCTCACCGAAACCCTGGTCACTCTCACCTTGGACTTGGAGCCTGAAAAGATCAAGATTGCCGTATGGTCATCGTCATATACAGCAAGAGTCGTAGCCATAGCAAAGTAGATGAAGCCATACAGTGGCTTTCTCAGTCCCTCTATGATAGGGGTGCCCAGTTTTTGTACCTGAGGGGGCTTTAGAATAGCGGCAATGGCGTTACATAATAAAACAAACACACTTGCCTACATATTCTGGCCAATCTTTGGACATGGAAATCAGAGTTGATCTTGTCAGGCTCCAAGGTGAGAGTGACCAGGGTTTATGTGAGATTCCTGCACTCCTTTTCCCATAGTCAGGGAAGGCTGGCGTTGGTCAAACAAATGGTCACAAGTCCATTCCTCCTACCCAATTCTACTTGATTCAGCTTGTCTAAAGGCCACTACATCCCAACGTTTCAGTACATTGGGCTGGTCACTGACTCCATGGCTAAGACTTGGGAACCTTACTGGACTCATTGTAGATGCCACTAAAGCTTGCACCATCCTCCTCCACTGAGACTGCAACAGTCATGAAAGGCCTAGTGGACACAAAGAAAATTCTGCAAATCTGGAATCATTTGCACCTCGATATATAGAAGTTGTATGACCAGGACAAAAAAAGTATTTTCCATGAGGAATCAAAAGGACGGAGCACATGCGGTGTGTGTGTGTGTGTAAACATAGGTCTACTGTTAAAATTTGATACACCTTTGACTAATGTTCAGCATAATTTATCATGATATTATTATTATTATGCTATTATATTGTTTCTATAAAATGACATATGTATAGGCCTACAGGTTGTTTCTTTTCTCCAATTTGATCAACTCTACACTCACATGAAATGTAACATTTTTTATATAGGCCATACAGTATTTGTAATAAGCAAATAAGAGTGCTCTAGATGGATGTAATCATAAATATGAGCATTCCAATGTGTTTATAATGCTCAAAAAGCACAAAATAGACACCAAGTTTGCAAAAAATGACAAAGTTTATAAGTAAAACAAATTGTCAGATAGTCGCCATCTTTGAAATATGCAAAATAGACGTTCAGCCACACCCAGTCATAAAGATGATCATTCCAAAATGTTTCTAATTGTCAAAAAACATGATTTAGACACCAAGTTTGCATTCATAGCTGATCAGGTTCAAAAGTTCTGGACAAAACCTTTTTCAGGTGGCGGACTGGCGGCCATATTGGATTTGGCCACTATGCTGACCCGGAGGGTTGCTGGCTTGGGCACGGATTCAACAAACATGAGTATTCTGAACATTTTGAGCACCTCAGAAAATCTGTAGCTCCAACGGTTTAGAAAATAGAGCTATGTTTGAAGTAGCGGTCATTTTTAAAAGGGCGTGGTCATTTTCGGGTATTTCGCCCCGGATAGAGAATTATTAGTCAAGAACAGTTGCGATATTCTCTCCTAAATGAAGTGCATACATATCTTAGTCAGGTCCTCTACTAAAATTAAAAAGTTACTGTTACTGTAACGCCCCAGTCCCTATACTTGGGTGATACTGGTTGCCGAGGAAGTTCAGACGTGTGATCAAAATAACCGATGTCCAAAAGTGTCCGTCGATTAGAAATTAAATTATATTTATTAGCTGCTTAAAGTCCTATACTTTGTCATACAAAATAAACATAACATAAATCATCAAACGCACAGGATAGGCTACAGATCACCAGTCCTCATGAACACAGTCAAAAACGGGTATACCTCTGCCACTTGAATGAACAACATGGGAAACAATATGGTAGCTCAAATGGCTCTTACAACCACCATACTCTCAAACAACATACCCAGACTGCATTCATTCATTGAGGTGTGCTTTCATGTGAAATGTACCCATTCTGCAAACTGTGAATAAGTATACTTCAATCAATCAATCAATTGCATTAGTTTAGTTTAGTTTAGTTTATTTGCACAATAAAAACAGTACAAAAAGGTAACATCAATAGAAGTGTGAAGTGTGTGCAGGTGAGAAAAGAAACCCGAAATTACATGGTAAATCTGCTGCTCAGCTCCAAAAATCCCAAGTCTAGGTAAAGATAATAATTCATATTTATTTTATTGTTCTGGGCATGTATTTAAAATAAGTAACTAAATAAACAACTAAAAATAATAATAATAATAATAATTATTATTATTATTATTATTATTATTATTATTATTATATAAAATCATGCTTTAATCTTTCCATTCGTGGTTTGACCAAAACAATGTATAATTATTTCGTAATAATAATATTAATAATAACATTATGAGGATTTTCTCTAGTAGTCCACACAGTCCACACGTCACTGTAGAAGTATGACGCTGACATGGTGGCTGAATTCGATTGGCTGACATGCCTAAAGGTGGGGGGCGTGGCGTCTACATTTCCTCGCCTCCCCCGTCAACACATCGCCACTGTGTGACCACCACCTCCTCCGGTACATTACAGAGTAATATGGCACAGTGCAGACAGAGAGCAG
Organism: Protomyctophum parallelum; assembly: GCF_964188405.1. Lineage (NCBI taxonomy): Eukaryota > Metazoa > Chordata > Actinopteri > Myctophiformes > Myctophidae > Protomyctophum > Protomyctophum parallelum. Next base: position 38,683,116 of record NC_139710.1, read on the forward strand.
CAGTGCCATGGCCAACAGCTTCACCCAAGAATACTTTCAGATCCCTGTGGTGACCAGAGCCTACACCACAGCATGCGTCCTGACTACAGCTGCGGTGGTAAGATTATGGATTATCATATGATCGATGGATCATGATGAAGCTCATAACATATGACGAACCAACAACAACAAAAAAAGAAAAAAACATGGAGTTTAATCATGGAGAGGCAGCTTCATGTTTGTGTTCAGGTCAGAATGATCCTCCACCACGACACCAGACAGTGCTGCTGACGTGCAGGGCAGGCAGCGATCAGCTGATTTATGTTGACTGTGGTGGTGGTGGAAGTACCGAACGTTTGGGCTTTTTTAGGCCACATATGTTTTCGGGTTTGTATTGAATTAGCTAGCATTTGCAGAAATGCAAAGATAAATAAATCATAAGAAACGTGCGTGTTGGATTGATGTGATGTCATGACATGTCAACATTGCGGAGACAAGTTCAAGCTGTGTTTGTTTGTTTTTTCTCCCCCAATCCAGCAACTTGAGCTGATCACGCCTTTCCAGCTTTACTTTAACCCAGACCTGATTGTTAAGCGGTACCAGGTAAGCGATATCACTCACCCACTAATGTTAACGATCACCCCTTCCTTTTAATGCTGTTTATACTATTATAATAAATAATGACGTCCCTCACTCACCCTGTCTTTTTTTTGTAGATATGGCGCCTCGTCACCAACTTCCTGTTCTTCGGATCCCTTGGATTCAGTTTCCTCTTCAACATCATCTTTCTGTATCCTTATCACTGTATGGCCTTGCTTTATTCATGCTTTTATTAGCTATATAGCTATCAACATTCTGTATCCTTATCATCAAATATTGTAGTATTTATTAATGCAATGTTAATTTTGCTAGAAAAGTCTATAGTCTATTTGAAATAACACACCATTCTTTTATTTTAAGTCTTAGTCCTATTTAGTCTTCTGAAATTGTTTAGTCTATAAAGTCGACTAATTATCAAAAACCTTAGTCTTTTACTTTAGTCTTAGTCAACAAAATGTACTGTAGTGCGTATGGCCTTGCCCTGTATCAACTTGACATCGGACTAGCTGATGAAATGCAGAACAGCATACCCAAAAAGTGTTGTTTTTGGCAGCAGATTTTGATTTTAGTTTTAGTCATTAGTCTCTTGAATAGTTTTCACTTAGTTTAGTCACATTTTAGTCACCTGGAATGTTTTAGTGTTAGTCTAGTTTTAGTCGACTAAATCTACAGTTGATTTAGTCGACTAAAAAATATTTTGGCGGGCTTTGATGCCATCGTAATGACTGTTTTTACACTTTGCTGAAAATAGCCGATCTACAAGCCCACGTATTGCAGTGCGACGCGTTGTGAGCTTGTAGATCTGCTATTTTACTAATTGTAAAATGACTTATACTGGATCTCTTGTCCACTAGTCCCTTCCTAACATTTTAGTCTAGTTTGTATTTGTTGACGAAATTGTCAGTATATTTAGTATTAGTCATCATAGCTTAGTTTTTATTTATTTTCCATTTAGTTTTCGTCAGTGGAAAAAGGTAGTCGACGAACATTTTTCGTCTTAGTTTTAGTCGACGAAAACACTCGTCCACCACTATTATCCACCTGTAAACAACATTCTTTATACAGTATCTTATAAAGTATCATCATCATAACATGCTTCATAATATCAGTTTGTTTTGTCGTGGTCTTTCTTTAACAAAAACCTAAACAAGTTATCGATATTGCCGGATGCTGGAAGAGGGCTCTTTCCGGGGGAGAACGGCTGACTTTATATTCATGTTCCTGTTTGGAGGCTTCCTGATGACTGTATCCTTTTATATTAAAGAGTTCCAGACCCACAGGAACGCACCCAGGGTGCCGGCCCGGTTCCGGTTTACCAGATTAACCCTAGCGACATTTTCAATTAAATTTTTTGTTTGTTGAAAAGGCAGCTACAGGGCTGTAGCCGCCTGTTTGATTGTGATGATGCTAAGCTCTTCCACTGCATAAAACCTTGTACACATTCCACAATCATGACACCATGTCGGACCTTTCACATGCACTGTCTGTGCCTGTTGGGAATTATTGGACAATGTGTTTTCTTTTAGGGATGTTGCATCATAGATGCCACTAATATTTGTACTTTACTTTGGGACTATTTCTACTGTACCCGTTACCGGTCAAAGAGGTCTCTCAAGTATTCTATCTATCTTGTATTTGTTTTTACTGAGGTTAAGGTTAGTAAGTTTAGGTTTAGGCATAGTTTAACTGAGGTCACATTTAGGGTTAGGTTTAGGCATAGTTTAACTGACGTCATGTTTCGGAATATTATGGTTAGGTTTAGGCAGTAAGAGAAATCTATGAAAATCTGGGAACTAAATCGTTACCAAGAAATTTCTTCACCAATGTACTAAAAGTTTTAAATTCAACTCCTGTGGGAAATTGAGTTATTAGCATAATATGTGAGTGTGACCATACCCATAACATCCTATATAAGGCCAAAAAGTCAAAATTTCATCATTCTTTAAGTAGCATGTGACATATGAAACTAGGGGTTTTTCATGATTCTGAATCCATTCCAAGCATTAGTTTTGCAAAAAAACACTCCTTGGGCTAAATTAGGCCATATCCACTTGACCAAATGTGCTGACCTCATCACGTTTGTGATGACGGCTATGGCCGTTTTCCTCCCAAGGAGTGTTTTTTGTGCAAAACTAATGCTTGGAATGGATTCAGAATCATGAAAACCCCTTAGTTTCATATGTCACATGCTACTGAAAGAATGATGAAATTTGGACTTTTTTTTTCTTTATATAGGATGTTATGGGTATGGTCACATATATTATGCTAATAACTCAATTTCCCCCGGGAGTTGAATTTCAAACTTTTAGTACATGTTATTAGACACCTTTAGAAACACATTGGTGAAGAAATGTCTTGGTAACGATGTAGTTCCCACATTGGTCAAATACCTGATAAAATGCCCAATAGCTTAACCGAGGTCACGTATAGGAATAAGGTTAGGGTAGTTAAGCATAGTAGTTCTACCGAGGTTAAGAATAGGAATAAGGTTAGGTTTAGGGCATAGTTTAAATGAGGTTACATTTAGGAATACCTGGTGGATTTGACCCGGGCTGAGTGTTTTTGGGGGCAAGCCTTGTATTCGTTGACAGACTCCACTCTTTGCTTATTGCATTTAACCCAGAGGTCTCCACCAGCTGTTCGGTCTGTTTGCCAACCTGTTCTTCCTGGGCCAGGCGTTCACCATCATGCTGGTGTACGTGTGGAGCCGACGCCACCCGTTCATACGCATGAACTTCTTCGGCCTGCTGAACTTTCAGGCTCCGTTTCTCCCCTGGGTGCTCATGGGCTTCTCGCTGCTGCTAGGAAACTCCATCGTCGTTGACCTTCTAGGTCAGTGGTTCCCAAACTTTTTCATGTCAAGGACCTCCAAATTGACACTAATTAGCCTTGCGGGCCCCCATTTGAAAACAGCTCTACATTTTTACAGCTCTAGCAGTGATTCTCAACCAGTTTAGAATCACTGCTCAATCAAGGAGCCCCAGTTTGACATGCATTAGTCTACGGACCCCATTTAATGGCATTTATATCTCTGGGACCCCAATTTATATTGTAAAATCAATGTTAATTTAACTCTGAGTTAGTCCTAAAGGGTCCATTTGGTTCCAAACTATCATTTACCTGGGGACCCCTGGGAACCACTGTTCTAGGTTAGAGACAGGCAGCCACCAAAATACAAATAACAATCTTACAGTATGTACAGGGCTGTCACGATTACAAATTTAAGTTGACGATTGTCTGTAAGCTTGTTGTAGTTGTAAGCTTGTAGATCTGCCATTTCTGCTTTTTTAAATTTTGGCGATGATACAAAATGAATGGCGATTAATTAGACTATAATGTAACAATTGTAATCTTCTGGCTGATTTATACTGCGTTGCACGCCGGTGTTTCCCACCGAAAATAGCAGATCAACAAGCTTGTAGATCTGCTGCGTAAGAAATATAACTCATGTTTTATGTAACCATTTCCTTTTAAAGAGTACATTTTCTTAATACAATTTCATACTTTCTATATACTGTGCTGTCAGTATAGTATTATCGATATGCTCCTTTCCTTTCCAGGTATTGGAGTTGGTCACATGTATTACTTTCTCGAGGATGTTTTTCCAAACCAGCCAGGAGGGAGGAAGCTACTGGCAACACCAGAACTGCTGTAAGTATCAAAAATAAATCCACCTCCTTTCATTGGCAATAAACGCTTAACCCATTCTGACCGGGCACCCATTTTGGTGTTGGCATCATGTTATGCTTTAGCTATTGAAAAATAGCAGATCTACAAGCTCATATCGCGCCACCGAGTGGCGCGATACGAGCTTGTAGGTCTGCTATTTTTGAAAAATCGAAGAACGACTGACATTTGTTAGAATCTGATCTCAGGTCAGAATGGGTTCATCAGACCAGTGTGTGTCCAGTGGAAACCTCGTATGAATCTGATCTCAGGTCAGAATGGGTTAAAGGGTAATACCACTTTTTTGGAGGTTTGGGTTGTTTTCTTACCTTATTATGGTCAAACTAGTCCAGTCCAGGAGTTATTTCGCTCCATTGTGCAGTTTTATAGAAAATAACTTTATAAAAATACCAGCCCAATGAGCCCATTGACTTACATTGTAGCGGGGAAACAGCTCTCAAAGTCACTCTTTTAGCACATGAACGAACGCAACAAAAGCTGATTCTGACCGTTTATGACATCAGGAAAACTCATGCGGTTTTATTTTCGTGTTTTAACGTATATTTATAAAGGTACTATTTCGTTTGGAGAGACACTGAAGCTGTAATGCGGTCTTCCGTTTCCGGTTTCATTTGTAAACAAGGAAGCACGCTGGCTGCCTGTGTTGTACACTGAGAGCACCCAATCCATCTGCAGTCGAGCAGTACCCGACACAGACACCCACGGCAAGCAGTCATAAGTTTGTAGGCTTACGATACTTTTAGAACGGAGGATGAAGTGCGCTGTTCCAGGTTGTTGCAGTTAGAGTTGGACCAATCGGATCGTAGTACCGCGTCACGTGAAAACAGAAGTGATTCGGTTGGCGTAAGCATACCTACCAGATCTTCTTTCTACACAAATTAGTCAAAACAAGACAACGTTGACATGTTTTATTAAAAATAAAACCGCATGAGTTTTCCTGATGTCATAAACTGTCAGAATCAGCTTTTGTTGCGTTCGACCATGTGTTAAAAGAGTGACTTTGAGAGCTGTTTCCCCGCTACAATGTAAGTCAATGGGCTCATTGGGCTGGTATTTTTATAAAGTTATTTTCTATAAAACTGCACAATGGAGCGAATTAACTCCTGGACTGGACTAGTTTGACCATAATAAGGTAAGAAAACAACCCAAACCTCCAAAAAAGTGGTCTTACCCTTTAACAACCCAACAGAATGAGCCATAGTCAAGGACCTGCCTTTTATAAGGCAACCAAACTGAGCTTATACTGTACTTGACCTGAGATCAGATTCTAAAAATGTCTTCTACATCCTGACAGTTTTCTGAAAAAGCTGTTTCTATGTCAGTGGTTCTTCGATGTTTCAAAAATAGTAGACCTACAAGATCGTAGCGCGCCACTCGGTGCTCTATGAGCTTGTAGATCTGCTATTTTTCAATAGCTAAAGCATAACATAATGATAACACCAAAAGGGGTTCCCGCCCAGAATGGGTTAACACCCCGATCGCCCAGGACAAAGTTCACCGTCCTTTCAATTAGTAACGCCCAGCGGCCAGGACGAAGATTGATCAAAAAGACGGAGGTTATTGATATCAAAATAACCGATCGGTCCGTCGGTAAAAGTGCTCCGCTACTATAAATCGCCGGGCGCTATGATTTAATGATTAAATAACCCCGGGCGTTGGGGGTGTTAACAGCGAGGCTATCACAGACCACCATGTGTGATATCATCAAGGTCCATTATTTGTTCAGCATTCGAGACACAGATCACCATTTGATGAGATTTAGCCTCTGCGGCCCAAAACTAAAAGAATATTTTGTTATTAAGAGTTTGTACCAAACAGGCAAACGTTGATCAAAATAACACTTTTCTTCCTACATTCTAATTGTGTAGACTTCTTGTAAATTAAGTAATGCAGATGTTTAACAATAATTGAACTATCGAGTGTATGATGAAACCCCTTTAGACGAGAACAGCGTTTTCGGGAAGGGAAAAACACCTTCCAGAGTGGAAATCTTTGAAAATGTCTCCCATGTAAACGGGCAAAACTTGTGACACCATGGCTCACGTCTAGGCATGTAACGATTCACTCAACTCATGATTCGTATCACAATGAGGTTCACGATACAATCTTTCAAAAAAATAAATTGTAAAATTGTGCAACGATTTTTTTATTTCAATAAATCGATTCATATCGTCGGGATTAATATTGATATATATCAATGTACGATATATCGTTACATGCCCACTCACGTCGGTTCACAACGCATATGTTTTATTACATTGATGCAGAGCCATAGGCAAAATTTGGAGTTCCTAAAATGAGCAAGCGCTCCCTCAGTTTGGGCTGACGTAAAAGTAACATTTCCCTCCAGTCAAAATCATTGTTCAGCGCTTGTCTTTTAGGCGGCTGATATTTGACCATCCAGCAGAGGATCCCGACTACTCCCCTCTCCCGGAGGAGCTGCCGCAGAACCAGGAGGAGCAGCAGCCTGACCAATAGCATGTGACGGGTCAAGACCAACTGACCAATAGCATGCCCCTTACGTACCAGGGTCAAGACCCTTTACGTACCAGGAGTGATGAACGGGTCAAGACCAACTGAAAGCCAAAAAGGACAATGCAATGCGTGTCTTAACCACATTTTCAATTGTGTGAACACTACAATTACATCTTTCATTGTAGATAAATCAGTCTTTTTTTTCGGTTTTACTTAAAGATGGAGTGCCATGACTTTTGTATGTGTCTATGGGGTTAACATTACTCTAATAGACCCCCAGGTGATCTGTATTTGTCTATGGGGTTAACATTACTCTAATAGACGCCCAGGTGTGGTTAAAATATTCAAATATGTCTTCCCTGTGTATTTTTGGTTTCTTCCTGAAAGCCTTCGAGTCAAAAGGCCCAGTCGAAATACACCACTTTTTGTGACATAACCCCTCCCCATTTATCATACAACAGCAGCTGTGGGGTGAGGCTTAAGTTCAGGTGGATGGTGAAAACCAGGTATACTGGTGGGGGTGGCCACATACATTTTTAACCCATTTAGGCCTGACGTCGAAATTAAAAAGAATGTCTAAATCCTGACAGTTTTCTGAAATACCCGTTTATATATCAGTGGTGCTCAATATTTCATGTCGAGGACCCCAATCTGAAAATATGTTGTTCCAGGGACGCCCCCAGAAGCTAAACGTTCTGAAAGAATATATATATTCAAAGATTTGAGCCACATTTTCACGATTTTTCAAAAATAGCAGATACGAGCTTGTAGATCTGCTATTTTTCAATAGCTAAAGTAGAACAGAATGCTTACAAGTTAAAACAAGGGTTCCCGCCCAAAATGGGTTAACACTCTGTAGACTTTTTTTAAATAATCTTCCTAGTATAATCAATACCTGATGATCATGTTTTAGGAGGGGGGGAAATCACGGCACTCCATCTAGACTAGAATTTGTGTTATCATCCAGTTTGTTTGTGGAGCGAGTCCAAATGACCGATCTCTTCATTGCTGTGGTTGTGGTCAATACAAGGCTCTGGCACTACTGCAGCAGGACTCATTGGCTAAAATGTGCCGACGACCCCAGAATCCCATGGGTCGGTCGCTCTCTGTGGCTGCCATGGAATCCATGCACAGTCTGCACTTTCACCTACAGTATGTAGTGCCTTTGTGGGTGAAAACCTGGCGTAAAATGGAAATCGCTAAGTTAGCACAACAAGCAAAGCAACAGTGAGTTGTCCGGTGTTTCCAACAACAAAACACGCGTCATGACATGGCTGCAGTGCGTCATTATTAAATTATAACAAGGGGGAACAAATCCATTAAGGTCAATCACCTTTTTATTTTGTAAGAATTATTCAAAATGTACAAAAAAAAAAAGACAAACGAATACAACATAATATATTATCTGAGACTGGCTGTGTGTGTGTGTGTGGGGGGGGGGGATAATTTGTGTTACTAGTCTACTGTAGTAGGATTTGGCCAAAAGAAACGATATTAAAAAATAAACATGTAAAAGGAGGGACTCTACTAGGGTCGGGATCCTTTAGGACAATTCCAATTTCTTAATGGTTCCCTTTAACTATCCCAGGGGGTTCCAAATGGACTAACTCTGTACTACTACTGACAGAGCCCTTTTCCACCGGTTCAGAACCACCAGGGGGTTCCAAATGGACTGTAACTGTTAACTCTGTACTGACAGAGCCCTTTTCCACCGGTTCAGAACCACCAGGGGGTTCCAAATGGACTAACTGTTAACTCTGTACTGACAGAGCCCTTTTCCACCAGTTCAGAACCACCAGGGAGTTCCAAATGGACTAACTGTTAACTCTGTACTGACAGAGCCCATTTCCACCGGCTGGGAACCGGTTCAGTTCAGAACCAGTTTTTAGTCCATGAGCCAGACCTCCAAAATTGGAATGTTAATTATGAATTGAGTGGGCAAAACCATACCTAAATTAAATTGTTATCACCATGACACTTCCCCAATTGATTACTTACACGAAGACAATGATTTATTTTATTACAAATTTAACATTTTTAAATATGCAAAATAATAGAAACCGTGGAAGGGTTATCATGTATTAATTTACTTGTATTGATCCTATAAACAATTTCATTTAGGTCTAGTTTTTCCTAGTCCTATGAGCTCTGGCTCATGGACTAAGAACCAAAAATAACTGAACCGGTTCCCATTGGGAACCAACCGGTGGAAAGGGGGTCACAGTGTGATAAAAAGGAAAGAAAAAAACGGTTCCAAATGCAATGGAACCAATTCCGGTTCTTCAATATTGGACGCTAGATTCTACTGACTGAGAACGCAGCAGGCGATCAAAGAGCACCTGCTCAGGACGACGACTAGCTGAAGGAATGTCTCTCGTTGCGGCTGCAAAAAAAAAATCACGGCAGCTTCATACCGTCGTCAAGATGGCCACGATTATTACTGTACAGACGCCGAAGTCACTCGTTAGTATGGACTACCATGCAGGTGCTGTGTTCGCCAGTCGTCTCATTCGCCTGAAAGCAAAGCAAAACGCAACCAGAAATTAATGGCGATATGGAAAAATAGAATATCACTATTATTTCAAGCTGTAATACCAACCACATTTTCATGCAGTTTTTATGGTTATTTATCAAGTTACTTAACAGTACAACCACCTACAGTACAAGGTAACAAAAACTAAAGGAAAAAGGAGTAAAGGTCCCCACACACCCAGCGCGTTTTTCTGACTTTTAGCTGTGTTTCTCCATCGTTTTTTTCCGAAAAACGTGTCCAGTGTGCAACCACCTTTACAGAACATTTAGACAAATACTTGTTTTTTGGCAAACAAAACAGTCGTTCTACAGTATAAATTAAGGTATACATTTCAACAGTGCTCTGATCAATAGGCCACCGATTCTTCACTCCAAATGACTCGATCGGTGAACGGCAATTTCACCCGATCCGGAGTAACCGATCTTTTATACCATTTAGTGGTATAAAAGTCATATCAGATATATAGTATAATTTTGCATCTTTGTGACAGGCCTAACATTCTCCCCTTCCTCCACACACAGGAACAGTTTTGACATTTTGGAAATATTCAAAATGTAACCCTTACACACAAGAAGGGTATCGGCCGATCGTGAGAAAATCAATCGGTGATCGGGATCGCTCCCAAAAAACCTGATTGAAGTTTTATAATTATATCCAGATTGTACAATGCTTCTAAATGTATTGACCAGTGGTAGAAAAAGTACTCAAATGTTTTACTTAGGTAAAAGTATCAATACTAAGACATTTCAAGTAGAAGTCTGGAATTCCAAATTGACGAGTAAAAGTACAAAAGTATTGGCATCAAAATGTACCAAGAATAGAAAGTACTCATTATGCAGAATATCCCATCCCACAAGTTTTCAAAAAGGTATAAAAAAAAAAATAGCAGATCTGACAAGATCATCCATTTTCAAACGGCCGAAATATAATATACAGTAAGGGTTGAAGTGGTTAATGTATAGTATGTTTTGTAATAATATTCATTCTTCAAAGTAACTGGTAAGTAAATGGAATGGAGTAAGAGTACAATATTTGGATCTGAGATGGAGTAGTGGAATAGAAGTAACAGTGTCGGAAATTGGAAATATTAAGGTAAAGTACAAATTCCTCAAAATGGTAAATGTACTTGGTAACTTTCCACCACTGAAAGAAAGACGCTCACCTGGTGTTCCTGTCCTGGTCTCTGATCTTCTTCTCCATCTCTGCGTCTGTTAGAGTCTCCAGTAGGGGGCACCACTGGTCAGCGTCACCCGTGTTTCTGATGGCTATCTCCACTGTGGGAAGGGGATTCTCACTGCCGTCGCGCACGTACGCACACGCACGCACGCGCACACACGCACGCACAAAACAAAGCAACCTTATCAGACAAACGTTCTACCCGGATCCCAGCTGTTTGAAGTCGTAAACCAGTGGATTTTATTTTATATTTTTTATGGAGGGATAGACAGTAGGCTGACAGGAAATGGGGAGAGATATGGGGGGGGTGGGTGACATGCAGTAAAGGCCGTCGGAATCGGGAGTCGAACGCGCGGCACACTGCCAGACTGGATTACCAGCCAAGGTGCCCAGGCCAACCTTTGTTATCTTAACTTAATCTACAGTCCCATAAGAGTCCATTTGGTTCCTATCTATCATTTAGCTGGGGACCCCCAGGATTGAATGATTACAGGCACAGAAAATATAAAAATGTAAAAGGAACACTTTTCAACCTAACTTGCATTAGTCATGGCTAATGCAAGCCAGTACACACTCCAGAGACCACATTACACCCGTCCTCCACGACCTACACTGGCTCCCATCAAACAAAGAATTCACTACAAAATCCTGCTCACCACCTGCAAAGCTCTCAATAACCTGGCTCCCCCCTACCTCTCCGATCTTCTCGAACCATATGTCCCCCTCCGCCCCCTCAGGTCCAGTGAAGTCAACCTCCTGAAGGTCCGCAAGGCCAAGTAGCATACCTGGGGGGACAGGGCTTCTACGTTTCAGCCCCCAACCTCTGGAATGAACTCCCCAACCATCTCAGAGTTGCTCCCTCTCTCCTCTCATTCAAAACCTCACTCAAAACCCACCTCTTCAGGATAGCTTTCCCTAGCTGATGTCCCCCCTTCCCTCGTTTATCCTTTTATCTTTTTAACCTTGTACTGTTGTTGTATCCGTTTTGCTTAGTTTTTTTCCTGAATAAAGTCTGTTCCTAGTGTTCTTATGTAAAGCGCTTTGGGTATTAAAGCTCTATATAAATTTGAGCTATTATTATTATTATGGTGGTGGCATGTATTGACACTGTTCTCTGCAACTGTGTACTCAACTGTAGCAGTGTGGTTTACTTACAACACACTCAGGACCATTTTCCACCGTGGTTGAACCGGTTCCATTCTTTTTCCCGCCTAATTTTGAACCAAATGAATTGGTTCAGAGCTCTACAAGTTGGTTCAGAACTGGAACCAAAACATAGAGTACTACTTCTTGCCCTAATGTGGGCTAAGTGGGTGTGTCACAAATACTAACTTCAGGTTGGAAGATGCAGGTGTGATATATATATACAATACATAAATAATAAAGTAAACCATCATAAAAAGTAAGGAACAGAACCAGTTCTAGAACCAAAGACATATCAATGAGTGATGAGAGACTTTTGTGGCTGCAGAAAGCACAACGAACCAAATATACATGGATAGACCTTTCATTGATCCCAGCATGAACACATTAGGGATTGGAAGATCCTGTGTATTGGCCAAATTACAATGATGGAAGTCATTTTGAAATGGCTTTAATGCATTTATACCTGAGGACGCATCCGTCTCGCCTTAGCTTTTAAGCACTTTAAACCTTTATTTTATACTTTGAACGACATATTTTCAGATAGGGGGCCAAATAGAGATAATTCTGGGAGCCCTTGACATGAAATAGTTTGAGAACCACTGACATAGAAACATAGGTTTTTCAGAATTAGAAGACATTTGTAGAATCTGTTCCCAGGTCTAAATGTGTTATGACGATACACTAGCATGTGCGTACAGTACATCTATCTTTTTGCGGCTTACGCCTTTTATAGTTTTTTTTTTAAGGGACAGACAGTAGGCTGACAGGAAACGGGAGAGAGATGGGGGAAGACATGCAGTAAAGGCCGTGTCGGGCTCGGGAGTCGAACCCGCGGCACACTGCGACTGGATTACCAGTCGGGTGCCCAGACGGTTACGCCACCGCTTGGGCTACAGTACATGTTTCTTGCGTATGGTGGTCTGTATGCGTTACCTGAAAGCATACGTCCTCTGGTGCCAGCTCAGCTGTCCTCGGATGCTGTATGCGATGGTGGTGACGAACTCTCCGCCCAGGCCCAACTCGGAGCAAAGCTTTAGGGCAAACTTCTCCGGAGAGTTCTCCCTCTCAGACATGTCCCACTCAAACTGGTCCACCAGCGAGATGTTCCCCACGTGGATGTTCAACTAAAAACAGAGAGAAAAACTGATAAAACTAACAAATAAAAAAAGGATAAATAATCGACTACTTAACTAATATTTCTAATAGCCATAATAGGTCCACAGAAAGAAGTTTTGAGATGCCAGTGCCTTTCTGGCAATGCATTAATAGGCTAATCGCGATAATTTGAGATAATCGCAAAAAAATTAAATTTACATAATCGTTTCCATGTTGAACAATGTTCATACATTTTCAAAGATATTCCCAAAATAGCAGAAATATCTGATCATGTGTTCGTGGTGCGTTGATCAGCTATTTCCATGAATTAAATATTTTAATGTATGAAAAGTATTAAATATGTTAGTAATTTCTGTGTGTACTTGTCCTCCACTCTGCAGCTGTCGGGAAAGAAGAGGGGCAATCCGAGCACTCACAAAGGTTTAAAAAAAAGTATAGAAAAGTATAGAAACATCGTCAGGTCTAAATGGGTTAAACAGCTAACCGCAGACCAGATAGGCTTTCATTTTCCTCACCTTGATTATGACCCTCTGGTCTGCCGTCTCCTCCAACAGGACGCTGTCGGCGGGATAGGACTCACCTTGATGATGACCCTCTGGTCTGCTGTCTCCTCCAACAGGACGCTGTCGGCGGGATAGGACTCACCTTGATGATGACCCTCTGGTCTGCCGTCTCCTCCAACAGGACGCTGTCGGCGGGATAGGACTCCATCTGCTGTCGGATGGCCGAGGCGATGGCGGGGACGAAGGCCAGCGGGTTGAGGTCCAGGTCGTCACACAGGATCTCGGCGAACATCTCAGGGGTCATCAGTTTCTCTGTGGATACACAAGCATCAATTAGCCCTTCGCTAAGTCCCACCCCAACCCGTCCTTGTCCAATAGGCACGTTAGCAGCCTATTGAGACGCATGTAAAATGACGGGATTTCTCTGTTTCAGGAGCAAGAGCTTCAAAATGTCTTCTAAATCTAGTCAACCGGGCCTGCAGTAGGCTATGCACTGGACACATGTCTTCTAAATCTAGTCAACCGGGCCTGCAGTAGGCTATGCACTGGACACATGTCTTCTAAATCTAGTCAACCGGGCCTGCAGTAGGCTATGCACTGGACAAATGTTGCAAGACGAGGAGTTTTCATGTTGCACGGTAAGACTACGGTCATTAGTGTTATTGCCATCACCTGAGTGGGTCAGTCGTGTAACTTTGTTAAGCTTTGTGTGTGTGTTCAACAACACAGCCATGCAAAATAACACTGACAGCTATGAGGTGACCACAGCCTGCCCTGGCATAGCAACGGTTGCTAAACTATTTGGATTTGGATCACTTTTTGGGGTGGGGTTTAGCCCATTTTGAGCGGGAACCCCTGTTGGTGTTTTAAGCATCATGTTACACTTTAGCTATTGAAAAATAGCAGATCTACAAGCTCATGCACTTGTAGGTCTGCTATTTTCGAAAAAGCTTGAAAATGTGGCGCAAATCATTGAATATAAATTCTTTCAAAGTGAATGTTTTTAACTCAAATCTTTGCTTCCGAGGGGTTCCTGGAATAACATATTTTCAGCCAATTACATATAATGTTTGGGATCCTTGACATGAAATATTGAGCACCACTGATATAGAAACATAGGTATTTCAGAAAACTTAGAAGACATTTTTTAAATTTCGACGTCAGGCCTAAATGGGTTAGTGAAGGGCTCATTTCTCTGTGGATACACAAACATCTCAGGGCCCGGGGTCATCAGTTTCTCTACAGACATATTCCAGAACAATCATGAATGAGGCTCTCTAACCGTTCATATTCCAGGTGAAAGCATCGCGGAGCTTCTGTCCTTCTATCTCCATGTCCAGACGGATGGGAACCAGCACTTCAGACTGAGTGGCGTTCTCGTGAATCACGGCCGGATCGTGGTCATCGAAACTAAACGCCACCACAAACAAAAACAACAACACACAGCATTAATTAACCCATTTAGGCGTGGAAATGTCTTTTCCTTTTATCTTTCTGCCAGTTGTTTGGTCTTACTTACCACAGGGGGAACGTCCTCTTCTTGTCCCGGCCCAGTCGGCCACGGTTGATGGTCGTGGAGCAGGGGACGGCGTCCAGATGGTGAGAACTGTTTGGCAACGTGGGAACCCACTGGCTGTTCCTCTTGCCTTTCTGCTCCCTGTTGAGGGGAACGGATCCAGACAGTCCTTATTGTACACAGTGTGACGTCGAAATAAAAAAAAAACCTTCGCTCTGAAAGAATATAATATTCAATGATTTGTGCCGCATTTTTACGATTTTTCAAAAATGGCAGACCTACAAGCTCGTAGCGCGCCACTCGGTGCTTTGCTTCTTTCTTAGAACAAATTATTTCCATATGGGAGTCAGCGGAAGATTCCATATCATTGTTTTGGGGTCCTTGACATGAAATAGTTTGAGAAACACTGATACAGAAACGTTTTTTCAGAAAACCGAGTAGGCCTCTTTTAGACGGCGACCATCTCCATATAACACGTCAAAGTCCCGTTGCGTTCTCATTTTTTCTTACCCTTTACACGAGAACGCACACGTTATGATATAATGTGCTATTATGCTATACTGTCGCTAGGTGGCGATAACGGGCTGCCAAATAGACAGGTCACCCACGTACAAGAAGAAGACGCAAGCGGCGCAACACTGCTCTGGGCGCGCCACGGGATGATATATATTTATTAAATAAACGCTGCTGCCGTCTATCACAAGGCTTTTTATTTACATCATGGTTTTACATTCAACATCTCTGATGAGCATCACTTTGTAGGCGAGGAGGGAGGCTTGTTCAGGAACTCCATTATATCATAATGATATTGCTCTGCATCAATGTAATAAACATATGCGCTGTGAGCCAACGTGAGCCATGATGTCATAAGTTTTGCGGATTCACCGTTTTGCCTGTTTATATGGAGACCATAGGAAACGGAGTTCTCAAAGATTTCCACTCTGGGAGGCGGTTTCACTTCATTGCGTTTTCACCTCCTGAGAACACGGTTCTCGTCTAAATGACAGCAGCAAACGATACTTTATTTTGACGTTTTATATGAACACCATCCTCGTGTAAATAGCACCTCAGTTCTCAGGTCTGAATGGGCTAAGGTTTCTGATTAGAAATACTTTATTATCACCAGGCAACATTTCTGGTACAAAGTAGCCTGGCCCAGCCTGTATGATTTCTGGTCTAGAGGGGCGTGTTGCCGGTCGAAAACAGGCGGTCGTTCACCGATTTGAGCATTACTACTACATAATATTTGATATCTCATTACATCTGTACAAAAGGCCGGCCAATACAAAGAATCCCTGCTTCAGAGATACTGTACCTGAGGTAGGCAGGCGGCTCCGTGCTGATGGAGATAGCTTTGTACTTTTCATCGTTCCCTTCAAAGATCTCTTCTACTTCTGAGGCTTTTAGCAGGGTCACGCTGGTAGCCAGAGTAGTGTAGCCATGATCTAAAAAATATATATATACCAAGGAAAAATAAATCAGAGACAGTAATGTGGACGATACAAAACCAGGTTTCGGACAATGAATAAGGTGTTGGGCCAGTCCACCAACAGAACAGCCTCAATGCGTAGCATCGAATCTGTTGCCGTTTTGAATCTGGGTGGTGGTTGTTAGCATGGTAAAACCACTCCCCCTCCTGGACTCTCGGGCAGAGACGATTCACTCCGGACCAAATCAGACCGGAGAGATACGCAGCCGTATGCGGCCGCTAGAGGCGGGATCAACGCAAGACTGATGACATATTGAAGCTGTGCCACAGCACAAATGTAAACAACCTAACAGGACTGAGGACTGCAACTCAAAGTTATTATGGAGATATCAGATTGTTGTCTGCTTCCAGGTTCATCGTTTCTGCTTGAGAGAGCCCAGATGCAGACAGGAGGAGGGAACTTGTGAACTCAATATTGCCGCAATCTGGCATTCAGGTTAGGTGGTTGTTGGCTCTCTACACAATCTACACATTGGTTCAAAATATCCCATCAATTTGAGATGTGGGGAGTGGTGACTACAAAGGCCAAAGCAAGAAAGCATATGATTCATTCAGTTCTCCCAGTTTGAATGCTATCAATGCATTGAAATGGACTAAATCACGTTTAATCAGACCATTGAATGCTCTCAGTAGCCAGTAGGTCACTAGTCTACTGACCTACCAAGATCTCAGTAGCTGCATTCTGTACGTTGATCATGGCTACTGTTTTGACAGCGACGAAACTGACTTACACGGCCGGTTAAGACTAACATGAGGTTAGGTTAGGGGCATTACGTGGCCGGTTAAGACTGATATGAGGTTAGGGGACTTATGTGGCCGGTTAAGACTGATAAGAGTTTAGGGAACTTATGTGGCCAGTTAAGACCAATATGAGGTTAATGGACTTACGTGGGCCGGTTAAGACTGATATGAGGTTAGGGGACTTACGTGGCTGGTTAAGGGTTACAGTACGTTTTAAGTTTTTTAACAGTGGGCGACAGCCAGACGAATTTTCCGGAGGTGCATTATTTGTCAATGGGACCCGGCAAGTTAACTACTGGCAATAGAGGCGATAGCAGGCGATGGTCAAAAAGATAAAAAAATAATTCATCTTTTTGGCGACGTCGCCCGGCGCTAGCCAATGAAATTCAAGTGACACTCGCCGTTGGTCTCGCACTGTTAAAACGTACTGTTAGGGTTAGATTTAGTGTTAGGGTTAGTCGGACAACGCGTGTCGTCGCTGTCAAAACAGTAGCCGCGTAAGGGTCCATTTGGTTTCATTTAACGCTCTCAAGAGTTAAATTATTGTTAAACATCTGCATTATTTCATTTACAAGAAGCCTACACAATTAAAGAATGTAGAAGAATTGTTATCTTTGATCAACGTTTGCCCGTTATCTCTCCTAATGGTACTAACCTCAATACAGCATGGCATTGTGGACAAAATCGTATCAAATCGTAACAAAATATTCTACGTTTTGGGTCTGAGGCTAAATCTCATCAAATGATGGTCCGTACGTGGCTCAAATGCTGAATAAATAAATAATGGACCTCGATATGAAAAGGGTTGAAAACCACCGGTTAGGGATGCTCCGATCAGGTTTTTTGGGACCGATACAGATACTGATCTTGTGAAATGTTGCAAATTTTAATATTTCCAAAATTGTCAAAAATGTCAAAACTGTTCCTGTGTGTGGGGAGGAAGGGGAGAGTGATTAGGCCCGTCACAAAAATACAAAATTATGTTATACTATGTATCTGATTGACATTTATACCACTTAACCCATTCTGACCGGGCACCCATTTTGGTGTCAGCATCATGTTATGCTTTAGCTATTTAAAAATAGCAGATCTACAAGCTCATATCGCGCCACCGAGTGGCGCGATACGAGCTTGTAGGTCTGCTATTTTTGAAAAATCGAAGACACTTTTAGAATCTGATCTCAGGTCAGAATGGGTTAATAATGAAACTGTCAGGATGTAATAGACATTTTTAGAATCTGATCTCAGGTCAGAATGGGTTAAATGGTGTAAAGGATAGGGTAAATGCCGATTACCAATCAGAGTGAATATCGGCCGATATGGGCGATCACCAATCGCTGGCCGATTATCGGAGCTCTACCACCGGTATCGGTAATGTAACGTTCTCCACTGACCGTGTGATCCTTCCACTATCTTCTTGCGCTCCTCTAGCGACGCCAGTTTCCTCCATAGCGACGGGTACCTCTTGTACAGCGAGCCTCTGAACATACGAACATAATTTCCAACCTGACGATACATAAAGTCACAGGTCAGTTCAGCTAAACAAATAGTCCGTCACATATTAATCATTGCATATTCATATCTTTTAGGGCCTAATAGATAATGAACTATAATAAAATTAAGAACATAATTTAATGTATGGCGATTGCCAACTTTATTTACGATTGGGTTGGGGATCTTTCAAACATTATTACCAAGGAAGGGTGAATGATAAATCTCATGAATGTATTGTAAACACAACTGGAGTGTTATAATGGAACATGATGCATGACCAACATGTCATATCATTTCCATTGTTGAAAAATGTCCTACATTATTAACACGTTTTTCGAAAATAGCAGATCTATATACATACGTCAGCTATTTCTAAGTGTATATAATTATTACATTTCAATAATGTATTTGTATATAAAATGCATAATTTGTCATATATGCCCTGTGCAATGTTTGATAATAATTTATTCATAATGTTGCAATGTTCAAATGCACAATTAAATAGATTTGTAAATCGTGACAGCCCTACTTAAATCACAAACAATGAATGAGCCCTTTAGCTTTTAGCATAGCAGTGTAATTAGCTTGTTGGCTAGCGACCCGGCGGGGCAAACGACCAAATAATTAAATATAGGGTTCAATAGCGACTCTAAAAGTACAGTATTTGGTTTACGTGGATGAAACACCGACCTCCGATCCGATCATATAAAAATCTCCATCGTCCTCTAGCTGAAACTTGACAGGTTTTTGTCCAAACGTCTTGCTAAGCGCCATGATGGAACCCTTCAATAACAAAGCGCTGTGCCACCACTGCGCGTGCGCCAAGTCACGACTCTCACGAGCAGTGTTGCCAGATTTTGCAAGAGCAACAAGCGACCAGGTCGATGAAAACCAATCTGAGAACCCATCTTCAAAAAATAAAGGAAAAACAGTCAGCGCCCTCTTTTCTAGCCTGGCTAATAAGCCAGACCGAATCAGCCGTTCAAAAGAATTGACAGTGTGATTTGAGTCTGGCTTAGGCTACCTATTTTCCTCATGCCCTTTACCTTTAAAACACCTTTAAAAATAGAAGATCTACAAGCTCACAACGAGACGCATCGTGAGCTTGTATATCTGCTATTTAAATATAATATTTATTAATATTATTATAATTAATTAATTAATTAATTAATTAATATTTATTAATAATATTTGACTTGACAAGACCAAAACATATAGGCTACCGGTATATATAATTTACAAGCAACTTATATTTTTTAATTAATTTATCCCACGATTTTGTAACCCATTTTTCACCCCTGTAAAACTATGGTAAAACCCCAAGCAACTTTACAATAAAAATTAAAATAAGCCCAAAATCGCTTATAATAAGCGGACATGGCAACAGTGCAAGTGCCGTGAATTAGTCATGGTGACGCGAGGTTAGGTCATCACTACTCGCCCAGACGCCGTGACAGCAGCATGCCATGGTTTGGTATACTCCTGAACAAAACATCACATTTCATATGATTATTCATGAAACATAAATGATGAAGAGCTCAAATGATGCAACACAGAGAGATTAGAGTGAGTGTTTTTGCATTGTGATTCCTGAAGTCCCTCTCTATCTTTTTCCCTTTCTGTCCTTTATTTTAAAGATATATATGTACAGTCCAACAGACCAACAACAAAATGCAACTTGTGAAGGTCAGCACGTATTTGGCTTTGTTCACGCCAAGGACTTTCTTATCGAAGAATAATAATCCTATAAGGATAATCGGTCATCGCTGTCAGACCACGTTGGCCAACAACAGTCCAGGCGCCAGGCTGACCGTGATCCGAATCCCACGGCACATGCAGAGGCACGTCGAGAGCGTCAAGCAGCTGAGAGGAGGCAAAGCCAGCGTGAACACCACCAAGGCCGGCAAGCTGCTGATCCAGAGCAAGAACCCCGAACGGAACCAGTCCGCGGCCTACACCCTGGGCAAGTTTGAACAGCCAGTGCTGTCCTCCAAGGGCTGGAAGCACAATAAGTCGTACGGCGACTACTTCACCATAAACAACACCAGGAATGTCGCGCCGTTTGTCGTGGAACCTCACGCGGAGGAGATAAGGGAGGGGGAGGCGGCACCGGAGGGACAACACGCCGAGAAGCAAGAACCGCTGACGTTCTCCAGACTCCACCTCTGCCAGGGTCTGGTGGAGACGCTGGCCTCCGCCAACGTCACCCGTCCCACCACAGTCCAGCTCCAGACCATCCCCAAAGTCCTGAGAGGCCTCAACGTGCTCTGCGCCGCCGAAACGGGCAGCGGCAAGACGCTCGGCTACCTCCTGCCCATCGTGCACAGGCTCCAGGCCCAGAAGGCGTTGGAGGAGGCAGATGCGGACTCCTCGCCCCCCAGGGTCCGGGCATTGGTCCTGGTGCCGTCCAGGGAGCTGGCAGACCAGGTGGGCTCCGTGGCGCTAGGCCTGTGCGCTCCGTTCGGCCTCGTGACCAAGACCGTGGGCGGGGGGCGGGGTGTTGGCCACATCAAGAACGTCCTCAAGGGCAAGGGGAGCGATCTGCCAGACGTTTTAGTGGCCACGCCGGGCGCACTGGTCAAGGCCCTGCGGCGGCGCTACCTGGACCTGAGCGAGCTGCGCTTCTTCGTGATCGACGAGGCCGACACCATGTTCGACCCCAGCTTCTGCGGCATGCTGGAGACCATCCTGCTGCAGGCGCGGATCGCCAGTGGGCCCGCGGAGACGCGGGAGGGCCCGGGGGCAGCAGCCCAGCTGCTGGTGGTGGGCGCCACCTTTCCCGGTGGCGTCGGGGAGCTCCTGAGCAAGGTGACGGACCTGGGCAGCGTGGTGACCGTCAAGAGCAAGGGTCTGCACTGCCTCATGCCCCATGTCAAGCAGACCTTCCTCAAGGTCCGCGGTGCCGACAAGGTAAGAAACAGTTTCCACCCGACATGCCGTCGGATTGCTGAGGCATGGCATAAGTCTGTCAACAGGACGCTGAGCAAGGCTATGCCCAGCGACCTGATGAGAGGCGATGCCTTCCTCAGCGACCTGATGAGAGGCAATGACCTTAGATCTTCTTGCTCTTCCTGAACCTACTGTGGATTATACCAGGACTAGTTGACTTGAACCACCCGCGGTCTATATGCACCTTGAATAATGTCCTTATGTATATATAAAGCACAGTACACAGTCAGTGGCTATATATATATATATATATATATATATATATATTAGAGATGCAACCGATCCGATATTATATCGGTATCGGCCTCCGATCCAGCTTAATTAATGTATCGGAGATCGGATTTGATGCCACCGATACACGCTCCGATACAGGAGGGGGACACGTGTTTAATGTTTACAGTCCGTCCTGCACAGACAGTGCAGTGAGCGAATCCAACCTCCAGTATGTACAGACTGCAAACAGACTATAGAAAAAAGCCCCACTAAGGTGCAATATGCAAGAGAATGAAATCACTTACAGACTTAACAGTAATAAAAGTATAAAGTTTACCCGTCGTCGCACGGATCAGTCAAGTCACTGCATGCGCAGTTCAGTTGTGTGGTGGAGCCTATCATCTAGCTGCGTTCTGACATTGTTGTTGTCGATGAGATTGCTCTTGTAATCCATTCTTCTGCTATATATTTACTGCACACACGTGCTGTTTAGTGCTATGTGATTCAATCTATGTAACTTTATTATTGCCATTGAAAAAAAGGCTGCTGTGACGACGATGATGAAGAATAAGCGCACGTCGTCGTCGCGGTAAAATCCGTCTTTATATAATTGGCTCAGTTATCAAACCATGACATTGTTTTCAGAAGCTCAAACACTGATTCAGATTGTAAGTGTAGTGCAATTCTTAAGACAAAGACAGAGTTTGCAAACCAAAGTAGGCAGTAGCATAAACAACACCAGCGCCATAACAAACGTCCTGAGGTATTTTTTTTCTCCCCGAGTTCTGTCGGTAAGGCTCAAGGCTTTTGTCACATGATAGCGCAGCTGATTCCCGACATCGCATTAGGGGTAAAAAGGTACCATGTGTATATAGCAATAATAATAATTACTATTATTATTATTATTAATAAACCATAGAATTAATTAACAGGTTACATGCAGGCATCACATTAGGGGTAGAAATGTACCTTTGCACATAATAATAATCCATAGTATTAATTAACAGGTTGCCATTCCCTTAAGGTTTACAGGTTAAACAGTTCATATTCTTATTTTTACAGGTTAAACACTTAACCATAAACATCCCCTCTTTGAATTTTTTTGTATTTATTTGTTTTGCTACAGCAAATATCGGATCGGCAAATATCGGATATCGGGAAATTTCAAAATTAATATATCGGATCGGATCGGAATTGAAAAATCTGTATCGTTGCATCTCTAATTGCGAACGCAGTGAGCCACTTACTATGACAGCAAGGGCTGAATGTCTGTGTGTGTGTGTGTGTGTGTCACGCTGTTACACCACCGGCCCGCCACCAGAGGGCGCAGCTGTAGCACACACACACACACACACAGGGCGCAGCTGTAGCACACACACACACACACACACACACACACACACACACACACACACACACAACCACACACACACGAGCTGCGTTCGCTTCCCGCGTTTGCGCGTCTTACTTGTATATATATATATATATATATAAAATTGTATTATTATTTATATATATATTTATATATTTTTATATATATATTTATTTATTTATTATGTCAGGTACTATGTGTACATTTATTTTGTGGAAAAAGAGACCCTTTGGTTGTACGGCTGTAAATAGAGAAGAGAAGAGAAACCCAACAGCTGTGCTGTTTGTGAAACAAGCTTCTAAATGATCTGAAACCCTTTATTTGTATTTTGTACTTTGTGTGGTAAAGGCGCTTAAACTTTCTCTCTCATCTTCCCTTTGCTGTTTTTCTTGGAAAACAATGACACAATGGGAACTATGCACAAAAACGAATTTCACCCACTTTAAAAAAAAACTTTCTTTACTTGTTAAAACTCTGATGTGACAATAATGTTGATTCTGATTCTTCTGATTCAAGGTGCTGGAGCTCCACCGCGTCCTGAAGGTCCTGCAGGCAGAAGCGGACGGAGGCAGCGCTGTGGTGTTCTGCAACAAAGCTCCCACTGTCAACTTCCTGAGCTACTCCCTGGACGAGCTGGGCGTCAAACACCTGCGCCTGCAGGGCGAGATGTCCGCGGCCGCGCGCGCTGGCATCTTCCGCTCCTTCCAGAAGGGCCTGGTGGCGGCGAACGTGCTGGTCTGCACGGACATCGCGTCCCGAGGCCTGGACACCAAGGGGGTCCGCCTGGTGGTCAACTACGACTTCCCCGAGTCGGCGACGGACTACATCCACAGGGTGGGCCGGGTGGGGCGGGCGGGGAGCGCCGCGGGGGGCGGCGGGGAGGCGCTCAGTTTCGCCACGCACCCCTGGGACGTGGAGCTGGTGCAGAAGATCGAGACGGCGGCGCGGAGGAGAACCAGCCTGCCGGGCATGGAGTCTGAGATCCGTCAGCCTAAAGCCAAGACACTGAAACTAGAGGAGTAGAATGTGTTGATAAGAATTATTATAGCCTTTGTGGCTGCCGGACCGGCCACATCTGAAAATACGTTGTTTCAGGGACCTGCCAAGAAGCAAATATTTGAGTAAAAGAATGTCACTGTGAAAGAATATTTATATATTCAAAGATTTGCACACATTTTCAAGGTTTTTCACAGATCTGCTATTCTTTAATAGCTAAAGTATAGAATAATGGACCCCAATCAGCCAATTAGCCAATCAGTGTAGAATCTGAGAAATCCAACAGACCCATCTTGATCACATGACTACAGAGATCATGTGTACCGATTTGCGTGAGATTTGGATGAAATCTGTGCGACTAACAAACAAAAAACGGCCTCATGGTGGCCTATAACCAGCAGATGTCGAGGGATGCAGGGAAAATGTTTTTCCATGGCCTCTAGGGAGTGCGCATACATAAGTTGTATACAGATTGATGCAGTTATAGGTACAATCAGGAATTGCGCCACCGTGAGGTTGTTTTGGAGAAAATAAATAGCCTAGTCTAGTGGAAATGTGTGTATAATGGTGCAGATCCGTGTTGATCACATGACTATGGAGATAGTGTATACCGAATTGTGTGATTTATGGATAAAATGTCTACGAGTAATGTACAGAAATGTGTTTTACCTAATTCGGCCTCATGGTGGCGCTATAACAGGCCGTTGAGGAATATTTGGGGCAGAGGTTCATCGTTGGCATCAATGGATTATTTCAACAATAATGTTAAGGAAAGATGTCTAGGAGTGACATCAAAAGATTCCATTGTCAGAGAAGAGAAATGTGATAATGTTGATACTCTTTTATGTAACTGCATGTTATTTAAAAGAAAATGTACAAATGCCAGTGCACCACTTACATTTGTATCCATTGTGTGTCTAAATATACACCAAGTCTCTGTACGTCTGTCTGTACGTCTGTAATGCACGTAACACGTAACCGTTCGCCCCACTGAATTCAAATTTGACACACATGTTCCACACCCCCCACAGGGAGTGCAGTGCCTGGTGTCGACCGCCACAAAAGGCCTCTGCCCGGGCTCTGGGACAGGGACCCTGCTCGGGCTCTGGGACAGGCGCTCTGGGACAGGGACTCTGCTCGGGCTCTGGGACAGGGACTCTGCTCGGGCTCTGGGACAGGGACTCTGCTCGGGCTCTGGGACAGGGGCTCTGGGACAGGGACTCTGCTCGGGCTCTGGGACAGGGACCCTGCCCGGGCTCTGGGACAGGGACCCTGCCCGGGCTCTGGGACAGGGACCCTGCTCGGGCTCTGGGACAGGGGCTCTGGGACAGGGACCCTGCTCGGGCTCTGGGACAGGGACCCTGTTCGGGCTCTGGGACAGGGGCTCTGGGACAGGGACTCTGGGACAGGGACTCTGCCCGGGCTCTGGGACAGGGACCCTGTTCGGGCTCTGGGACAGGGACCCTGTTCGGGCTCTGGGACAGGGGCTCTGGGACAGGGGCTCTGGGACAGGGACTCTGGGACAGGGACTCTGCCCGGGCTCTGGGACAGGGGCTCTGGGACAGGGACTCTGCCCGGGCTCTGGGACAGGGACCCTGTTCGGGCTCTGGGACAGGGGCTCTGGGACAGGGACTCTGGGACAGGGACTCTGCCCGGGCTCTGGGACAGGGACCCTGCCCGGGCTCTGGGACAGGGACCCTGCTCGGGCTCTGGGACAGGGGCTCTGGGACAGGGACCCTGCCCGGGCTCTGGGACAGGGACCCTGCTCGGGCTCTGGGACAGGGGCTCTGGGACAGGGACCCTGCTCGGGCTCTGGGACAGGGGCTCTGGGACAGGGACCCTGCCCGGGCTCTGGGACAGGGGCTCTGGGACAGGGACCCTGCTCGGGCTCTGGGACAGGGGCTCTGGGACAGGGACCCTGCCCGGGCTCTGGGACAGGGGCTCTGGGACAGGGACCCTGCTCGGGCTCTGGGACAGGGGCTCTGGGACAGGGACCCTGCCCGGGCTCTGGGACAGGGGCTCTGGGACAGGGACTCTGCCCGGGCTCTGGGACAGGGACTCTGCCCGGGCTCTGGGACAGGGACCCTGCTCGGGCTCTGGGACAGGGACTCTGCTCGGGCTCTGGGACAGGGACCCTGCTCGGGCTCTGGGACAGGGGCTCTGGGACAGGGACCCTGCTCGGGCTCTGGGACAGGGACCCTGCTCGGGCTCTGGGACAGGGACCCTGCTCGGGCTCTGGGACAGGGGCTCTGGGACAGGGACCCTGCCCGGGCTCTGGGACAGGGGCTCTGGGACAGGGGCTCTGGGACAGGGACCCTGCCCGGGCTCTGGGACAGGGACTCTGCCCGGGCTCTGGGACAGGGGCTCTGGGACAGGCACCCTGCCCGGGCTCTGGGACAGGCACCCTGCTCGGGCTCTGGGACAGGGGCTCTGGGACAGGGACCCTGCCCGGGCTCTGGGACAGGGGCTCTGGGACAGGGACTGCCCAGGATACATAATGGAGCTGGCCTGTTCTGACATCACAAATATGTTCTGACATCTGCATAGACTCCATATTTGGGCATGCCATGTATGGAGATGGCCTGTTCTGATGTCACAACACTTCATATTTGGGCATGCCTGACACAGAAATCCATATATAGGAATAAAGGGACACAGAGAGACAGGTACAGAAATCTCCATATATGGGCATAAAGGGACACAGACAGATGGGTGGAACGAGTATCGCATAGCCGGGTGGAGCATGGATCTCCAACTTTCATCGTTACCGACTCTGTGCTCTACAGTTGGGCACCGGTCTGGTATATTTTAATTATGGTGGCGTGACGAGGAGGTTCCAAGAATCATGTGCATCATGTGCGTCTTTCCCAGTTCCGATTTAGCAAAAGGAACCAGAAGCGAGTTAGGATGTGACTAGGTTTCTGACGTAGCATGGATGAGATATACTGTATGGTGGCAATAATAACTAGAAATGCACTCTGTCGAGCTGCCAACTTGCGCTTTGCAGTGGCCATGAATGGCCTACTTGTGCGTGACCAAGGAATGTTTTTTGTGCAAAACTAATGCTTGGAATGGATTCAGAGAATGTGTCACATGCTACTTAAAGCATAATGGAATTTTGACATTTTTGTCTTATGGATGTCAATGGTATGGTCATATATAAACCCCTATAAAACAAATGCTCAATACCGACAGCAAGTGGATTCATGAATGTATATAGACAATATTCTAGGCCAATAAAATAAACTATATACCAAATTTCCCGCACCACAACCCTGGCTGCCGGACTATTAGGGGGGTTCTAGCTTCCAAACAGCAGAGATATATAAAGAAATCACACCCGTGTGAAGTGAGTGGTACAACTCCGTGTGTGGGACCCCGGAAGTTCCAGACCCATAGGACCACGGCCAGGGTGCCGGCCCGGTTTCGGCACCCCTTCAAGCTAACGCGTTGTTAGCTTGAAGATCAGTTATTTGTGGCAGAGCGTGGTTTGTGTGACCCATTGTCCCCGAGACCTGCCAATGTTGACATCAAAGGCTGAAGCACATTCTTTTAAAATAAATATACAGGTTTTAGTAGTCACCAGAAAGAGAGGCCCTTCACTTTTATAAATGTAATGTTTTTATTCATATATACATGAATATATTAATCTATAACCAAGAAAGGAGAGAATGTACAATGCAAAACAAATATCTATATACAAATCAATAAATAAGGACATAATTGCTGACAGTTCCATATACTACATTGTTTTGTGTTTTTTTTTTTCTTTGGGGGGGGATAGGAAAAGTAAAACAAAGATAGACTGCCGTTATAAAAAGTTTAAAATCCTTGTTAAAATGGAAATGGCACCAGAGCACAGTTCAGGAAAACCCCAAAAGCAAGCTGGTTCACGGTTTCTTTCTCTTTTACACCCAGCTTTATAATTATGATCAAACTCCCAAAAGAATATTCAAATCATCATCGCGGTCATTTATTTCAATACTTTGCTGAATAGCTCACAACAAGCCATTCCACCTCTTCGACCTCATACGTAAAGACATGCCTGCATGATAATGAAATTAATTTTAGTTAATGTGCACATAGCAATGTTTATGTTCTTTAAAAAGAAAAACTGGCATAAGAATAATAGCACACTCAAGGTGGTCGTTTCCAAATCATGGCTTAATTAAAGTGGTGTGTGGGGTTACTGTCTGGACTCCCCACGGGGTAACAACACTGTCTGAATTTGCATCAACGGGTACTACATTTTTTTTATTTAGTGTTCTCAGATTATTCTTTTTTTTTTTCATTTTCGAGAAAATGTGACAAAACAGTAAACATACAAATATCTTAATATTGATCTCTTTTTCCATTCTTTTCTTTTTTTTTCTCTCGGTGTGAAAGGCAGAGGGCACATAAATCAAAGCGAAACCTGCCCTCCCGTTTTTTTTTGGCACATGAAGGGTTAAAGCCACATTGCCTTTTAGCGAGTCCAACAACTACTCATTTATTCAATGTGAGTGAGGATGGGGTTTTACAATAGTCACTATCGACACCATACTACAGGGAACGAGAAATCAATTAATTGCTCACAGTGATCAACATGTTAATGTGCCAGCCAGTCAGAATAATGACGCACGGGCAGAGTGAATGAGTCAAAGGTGACGCTCACAGTGTTCCAAAAAAAACAAAACAGCGAAGGCTTAAAGCAAGCCACACAGTGACACACCAACACACGCAGCATAGCCCAGCCTCGGTATGGATGGGGGACGGGGGGGACGGGACGGACCATAGATATTAAAAGAAATAGATGCCTCATTGGCCGCTGCAGTTCGTTGGCGCGATGTGTGTTGAAGGAAGTACGCCGGATGAGTGGAAGGCACGTTACGTCACGCTGCCACTCAACTGATTACTGGCCAATCACAGCACATGTTTTCCGGGACTTACAGACCCGAACATGCACTCTGTGATGCACGCTCATGCTTCCGCGGGGCTTCGCAAAGGAATCTCGGAAAGTTTTGCCCTCCCTTGAGCACATACACTCCAGAGCCGGAAAGGGCGTCTACCTTTATATGTCTATGGGGGGGAGGGACCCATTGGAAAATCTGGCATAGGACCCACTTCCGTATTTGGCTAACCCAATAACGGTGCAGAGGCGCGGCGCTCCAAATTTGATGACGTCAAGTGTTCTCCGCCTGTTTTTTACCTGGCACCCGCCCCCTCTAGTCTAGACCAGAAACCACACCAGGCTGGGGCCAGGCTAGAGAGAGATAGCCAACGACTTTTCCCTGCTGCTGCTCGCCGACATATTGCTTTCACGCAACATTCCGCTTGCATCGTCAAGTTGGTTTACTTTGTTCAAATCGATCATGGATGGGAGGAGGCGAACATGCAGGTTAAACAAAGAAAAAAGAAAAGAAAAAAGAAAGGCATACATGGTTGTTGTTGCAGTGCAATATAGGTGACTAGTGTTTTTGTTACCAAGATATTACAAAAACAAACCAAAAACAAAAAAGAATAAAAAACACACACATACACACACTTTAATCAAGGACAGCACAATGTTATTTTTTTTTGTTTTCTCTCGTTTCCTTTTATGTAATTGTAGTGAGAACAATTTGTTCCTCTCTTGTGGAGTTTGGCAGCTCTATGGGCATTCATCAGGCAGTTATGAACCACAAGGTGCAGAGTTCCTATACCTACATTCCCCATTTTCTTCCTTTTTTTTCCTTCTCCCAGACTTCGGTTTACTTTCCACACTTTTCCAGACCTGCTTAATGATCCTAATAAACCATGAAGACATTCTTTAACTACATGGACCCTAATGTCCATATGACTCCATATTCTGGGCATGTCATAATAGTATTTTTTGACTCAAAAGAGATTTGGTATGAAGGGAATTACAGAGGCCCAGGAGGACACAGTCAACAAAGTAAACACTAAATATTCAGAAAAGTTTAAAAAAAATAGCAGATCTAGTTGCTCTATAGAGGGCATGCGTGTGACATCATCATCGTACCCGGAAGTTATGCGAGGACGCCTACTGAGTGGCAAAAAAAATAAAAACTTTTTGGTCTTGATAGCCCATACATCTGATTGCATTAAACAGCGTTAAAACTCACTTTGCCACTCACTTTATGCATACCCTCTATTGTCAGAAATAGGTGAGCACTACTTTTTGTAAGATTTTTTATTTATACTTCCGTATATAATAACATGCCCAAAATATGGAGTATAATAGTAATATCATACTACCCACCCCGAACCGAATGGTCACAGCCGCCTTCATTTGAATCCCAAGGTGTATCGACGACGACGCGCAAAACTCTTCACCGTCTCCTGCACAGTGCCGTCAAAAAGACACACATAGCGTCACGTATGCGTCGTCATGTATGTGTCATGTATGCGTCGTCATGTACTCACGTACCGAGTCCGACCGGGGAAAGAAAGAATAAATGCAGTGCTGATGTATAGTTAAGTGCAGTTTGTACGAACTCCTCGTTTATAAAGATAATAATTAGCAGCACCATATCAGAGCAGAGAAGTTGCAAAAGAAACAACAAAAAAAACAATGTACAAAGCAAAAGAGTTACTATATATATATGATGATTCTATTAACAAAAAAAAAATGTGTATGGTCCATTGGCAAATTAATACACTTCAAAGTGGGTGTTAATTGAAATGATTATATATATATACACACACAATTTCCTGCCGTTTTTTTGTTCTCGTCTCGGACGTGAGTGCGGAATCACCCTCTCGTTTGAAGAAATGGTCACGGCCCGCTCCTAGCCCATTTTGGGCGGGAACCCCTTTTGGTGTTTTAAGCATTATGTTATACATTAGCTAGTGAAAAATAGCAGATCTACAAGCTCATAGGCACAGAGTGCCGCGCTATGATCTTGTAGGTTGCTATTTTTTTTAAATCGTGAAAATGTAGTGCAAATCTTTGAATATATATTCTTTCAGAGCGAAGGTTTTTAACTCAAATATTTGCTTCTTGGGGGGGTCCCTGGAACAACATATTTTCAGATGGGGGTCGGCGGCCAAATGTATGAGAGCGACTGACAGAAACATGGGTTTTTCAAGAAAACTGTCAGGGTTTAGAAGGCATTTTATGGAATCGTCCTCAGGTCTAAATGGGCTAGTAGCAGTACTTGAGCCACCAGAGACACCGCCGAGCGAGTGAGTGATCCTTTACTCAAATCCGAATCTCTCGTCTCGGACATGTTTTGTCGCCAGCTGACCAAGGTCATTCATTACCACATCTTTTCTGTGTAGTGTAGTGTAGTGGTTATGATAAAAAAAAAGAAGAAAGAACAAAGGAAAGTGAAAGGAAGAACAGTGGCATGTGAGACTCATGGCTGTTCCAAAATGGATTCCGACTCCATTTTATACTTGTTTTCTTTTTTTCCTTTACGCTTGAAATAGCACTGACCACTTCACTTAACTTGACCTATTTTGAACATTGGCAGCTAATCGACCGTAAACTGTTCGAGCTTCACAATAAGCTCTGGACCCACGACGTGCCACGGTATGCTCGTCTGCAGTTTGAACACACCACGGCATCGGTCAGTCACCAGACCGACCAGAGTCCTGGCCCGCGCTAGTGTCCCGTCACACCGTGGGCCAACCCCCGGGTGGCGCTCCTGTGCACTGGCTTGTTGTTGACACAATGTTAACGGAGAGTGTAAATAATAATAATAATAAGTGTTCAGTGTTCCTTTCCCTTCCCGTGACGCGTCGTCCCGTCGAGCTGTGAACAAAGCACGGACGAAAACGCGGAAACTAGTCGGGGAGGGTGAGAAGAAGGTCAAACGGCAGCTTTCTGCTTGAGCTCTCTCTCTGAATGCGGGAGCAACAAACCAGTGTTGAGAAGAACATCTCCTTTTTTTTCTTTTTTGAAGTCTATAGGTCCTCTTGGCGTAGCTCTTAGTAAGCGCTAACTCCTTATAGCTCCTGGTTAAAATCCACAGGTAACGCGGTGTCCTTGGTCCTTGGCTCTTTCCCAATACTCTCATCCTTCAGATTTTAGTCAGAATCCAAGGGTGTGTGGCGAAGAAGGCATAGCCAGCCCCCAGCAGATCAACCTGAAGATAATAGTTTGTTTTTAGGGGATGGGGGGGGGGGGATTGTTGTGGGGATGTGAAGGTGGGGTGGGAGGGGGGGCAACCCTCAGAAGATCCCTTTAGCGATTTTCAGGCCCTTCTGTTTCATGCGAGGCAGTGTGGAACTGGCCACGTTCTTGGCTCGCAAGGGCCGGGCCGTGCCTCGCTTCTTCAGCACAAAGTCATAGTTGGCAGTGGAGTTCATGGCATAGAACACATTGGCGTTGTCTGGGATCCGCAGCTCTGAGGAGGAGAGGAGAGGCGACATGTTAAGTCATTGAGACAGCAGGTTTGACAAATATCCTTGGTAATGGCAAGGACTATTAAAAGCGTACAGGAAGCAAAGACCGTATACGGTGGACTCCATGTTGCTCCCTGGAAGGAAAGAAACGTGCGCAAAGGGCTATATGCAGCCAAAAAGAAAAAGAAGAAAACCTCTGGTAAAATCTCTGGTAAGATAAATAATATTCATAAAAAAAATAGTTTACGGTCATTTGTCTGAAAACTGGATTTGTGTAAGAGAAATAATATATTAATAGTTTTTAAATTTTGTCTGGAAAATAAAAATTGTATAAAAATCGTATCATGAACCTAATAACGGGATTTTATTCTTACCGTGAGTTAAGTGAATTGTGCCTACCGATGACTATGAGATACATGGCAGCATGTCATTACCACTTGACAAAACAAAAAGGTAGCAAAATACCAAATTACTGCAGTGTGGTACTGTTCAAAATACAACAAGCTCATTTTCCCAGATTATCCAAAATACCGTTAGTAACCGCTCTCCAAAACATTCTCTACAACAGGACTTTATTGTCTATTGGTGGAATTAGTCCTCCGGGAGTTAAAGAACACTACCTTTGTCTTCAGCGATTTTCTGCATCAACTCGTAGTCCTCGGTCTTCTCTCGCTCCAGGTTGTGTTTGATCATGGCCTTCCTGATGACCGCTGGCGTCTTGTCCTGACTGGTCACCTGGCCGACGGCATGGCAGAAACATTAGGCTTAACGTTGAGAAACGACACAACCTCGCAGTCTTAGGCCAGTTCAAAGTCCCACTGTCTGGGTCAATTAACCTCTGACTCACAGCACTAAAGGGTCCCACTGTCTGGGTCAATTAACCTCTGACTCACAGCACTAAAGGGTCCCACTGTCTGGGTCAATTAACCTCGGACTCACAGCACTAAAGGTAAAGCTAAATATGCCATCACGCAAGCTCCAGCTTTTCAAAATGAGTTAATAGCACAGGCAGACACAGGCATGAAATAAATGCTTAAACATGTAGCTAGGTGTAATGTTAGAGACGAGAAGAAGTGAACCTTTCAAGCCTGTTTTCTCAACTCGCTGTTTCTCTGCAAGACATTACTCTATAAAACATATCTCCAAAACGTGTGGGTCAAACTGAACAACCAATATGTCAATTTGAAGCTATGATTCCCTGCTTTCATATGACATGAAAAAACTAAAATTCAAAAAAATCCAATGGCAGTCCCTCAGTCAAATTTGGTCACATATTATGGTCAAAAGTCACAAACGTGAGATAATTCCTTGCCATAATGGATTCACATAACTCTAGAAGTCTTCAAGTATCACAAAATATCGTCGGGAGTGGAAATAGATCCTCTGTCTTTAAACACATGTGAACAAGTTATCCTCTTAAAGGCCATACAGAAAGGCCTAGTCATCTGAAAAGTTTTATATCGACTAAATATAATAAGGTTTTAGTCGACTAAATATCATAATGATTTAGTAGACTAAATCTAGAGTTTATTTTGTCTGCAAAAAGGTATTTAGGAAGCAGACATGATGGCGTCATAATGGCTGATTTTACACTTGGTTGCATGCTGAAAATAGCCCATCTACAAGCTTGCAGCTCTGCTATTTTGAGAGTGCAAAACCCGGGGCACAACCCAACATAAAACGTCTCACATTTTTGTTTTAAAATACAAGGCGACTTGGTACTGTAGCCTCTAGGGGATATTTTCAATGTTATTTTAACACACTTAAAAGCACATCTTGCAGAAAAAGTGACCAGGAGAGAGCCTGGCACAAACCCTGGCACAAACTCACCAGGATGCTCTTGTAGAGGTTGCCGTTCTCCACGTCCAGACTGACGCGGATGATGCAACAGTCGTCCACCTGCTGGTTGTACAGCGGCAGCGACAGCGTGGAGTAGGTGGACACGGCCGACACCGAGCGCTTGTGGGAGCGCGACGAGGACGCCGTCGTCATGGCCGACGACGCCTGGGACAGCGGCGTGGACGAGGAGACCGAGGAGGAGGAGGCCGAGGAGGAGCCGGAGCCGGAGCCCGAGCCCCCCGAACCCGTGCTGCCGGAGCCCATGCCCGAGGTGTCCAGGGAGGACAGCGACGTGCACTCCCAGAACTGGAGGGGAGGACACAGGAGGAGAGGGGGGTTGGAACGGTGGTGGTCCGTCCTACCGAGGAGGAGTCCCTGCACCGGGACACCGCCGCCGCCGCCACTGAGGCACGACACCGTGTGCAGCTGGTGTGTCCAGATAGTTCAAGAGTTAGTCGCAAAGACATACTGTACATACTGTATATATTATGTATATATATTGTGCGTGCGTGCGTGCGTATGTACGTGCGTGCAAGAGACATTCATTGGTGGACAGCAACTAAGTACATTACTAGTACTGTACTTAAGTGCACTTAAGTACTCCTACTGTACTGTACTGTACTAAGTGCAATTTTACTTCTACTCCACTACATCTCAGAGACAAATATTGTACTCTTTTACTCCACCAAATGTATTTGAAAATCTTTAGTTAATAGTTACTTTGATCAATGTTACAAAATGTACATAAACACTTCAGCCCTATATTCATTTCGGTCATTTGAAAATAGCCGATCTACAAGCTAGTAACAGACTAGTTCTACATTGCAGTATTGATAAATGAGAGTACTTTTTCCACCACTGAAATCCAACCTACAGTATTACAACATGGTGGTGTTTAATGTTTCTTTGAATAGGCCTGGACACAGTTAAGTGGGAAAGTAGAAAAG
Source organism: Protomyctophum parallelum (assembly GCF_964188405.1). Taxonomy (NCBI): domain Eukaryota; kingdom Metazoa; phylum Chordata; class Actinopteri; order Myctophiformes; family Myctophidae; genus Protomyctophum; species Protomyctophum parallelum. The sequence goes on from NC_139710.1 coordinate 38,718,218, forward strand.
TATGGAAGAATGAAAGTAAGCTACCGTAGAGGTGGTGTCGGCTACCTGGGCCTCTCTCCCCAAAGCAGAGACTGAATGTTTTACTGAGGGTGTAGAGGTCTAGAAACAGAGGAAAAACAGGGGAGAAAGAGACAGTCAACCCACAGCCCAAAGATAAAGTGTTCAGAATGATAGTAGCCACATGTACGCTGTACTACACTTTCACTAAAACACCCAGGACAACGCTCCACATGTCTCCACATGGGGCAGCGGTGGCCGAACGGTTTGCGGAGCGGTCTTGATATCGGAAGGTCGCTAGTTCGTATCCCCGGACCGGCACGTTAAAATTACCACCGCTGAAGTGCCCTTGGACAAGGCATTGAACCCCTACCATGAAATGTTCTATGAGCAGGGCCTGACTGTAAACAAGTTCTTGAGCTTAGTCCAGTTACCCTGGGTAAACTAATAGGGGATTCACACTATGGTCCCGGGTGCGCACTCGGGAACACTTGGCAGATGTTGTGGTAGTGTGAATGATGCGTACCGTTCCCGGGAGTGGATCGCCCAACCGTCCCTGGGACCGCATGGGGGGCGGGTCTCTGGACCGTTGAAGTGTATTCAGATACGGATCGTTCCAATGTGAATGCATGCGTACCTAAAGAAGGAAGTGGACTGTTTTTTTTTAAAGAACGTGATTTAATCTCTAGTCGACGAGCCAAGCCTCAACAAAAAAAAACACAGCCGCTGCACGACGCGTAACACCAGCGCATTTCTCAACGCCGCCCGTCTCCTGTTGAATCTGCGTATACGCGCAGCACCGCAGTACGCGCTGATCTTATTCTGCGGACTACACGTGGCTCTTGAGCTTTGCTTGGCACAGTTTCCAAAGTAAAACAAAATAATAATAATGCTGAAGTAGAATCCATAGCAAACTAATACACTGGAGCACAGAACTGACTGACAGTGAATAGCAGGCAGGCTGACAGTGAAGTAGTATAACGGCAAAAAGCCAAAGAGGCAATGCAATGCAGTGTGTCTGGATTTATTTGAGACAATGTCGCAGAGTTGATGGTCAGTGTCCGTGCGCGCCAGCCATCAAACAAACCGCCGTCTGGAGGATTAAAGTGTGTTATGCAAGTGTATATGCGGTGCGCTGTTGAATCTCGGGCAATGTGAATCATGGCCATCGGGGACCAGGCAACCGTATTCGGAAACGGTTCCAATGAAACGGATTCAGTCTGTCTCAGTGTGAATCCCCTAATAGTACCTTTCCTTTCCTTTCCCAGACTCTTCTCCCTTCACTAAAACACCCAGGACAACGCTCCACACGTCCCAGACTCTTCCCCCTTCACTAAAACACCCAGAACAACGCACCACACGTCCCAGACTCTTCTCCCTTCACTAAAACACCCAGGACAACGCTCCACACGTCCCAGACTCTTCCCCCTTCACTAAAACACCCAGAACAACGCTCCACACGTCCCAGACTCTTCCCCCTTCACTAAAACACCCAGGACAACGCGTCACACGTCCCAGACTCTTCTCCCTTCACTAAAACACCCAGGACAACGCGCCACACGTCCCAGACTCTTCTCCCTTCACTAAAACACCCAGGACAACACGCCACATGTCCCAGACTCTTCTCCCTTCACTAAAACACCCAGGACAACGCTCCACACGTCCCAGACTCTTCCCCCTTCACTAAAACACCCAGAACAACGCTCCACACGTCCCAGACTCTTCCCCCTTCACTAAAACACCCAGGACAACGCGTCACACGTCCCAGACTCTTCTCCCTTCACTAAAACACCCAGGACAACGCGCCACACGTCCCAGACTCTTCTCCCTTCACTAAAACACCCAGGACAACACGCCACATGTCCCAGACTCTTCTCCCTTCACTAAAACACCCAGGACAACACGCCACATGTCCCAGACTCTTCCCCCTTCACTAAAACACCAAGAACAACGCACCACACGTCCCAGACTCTTCCCCCTTCACTAAAACACCCAGAACAACGCTCCACACGTCCCAGACTCTTCCCCCTTCACTAAAACACCCAGGACAACGCGTCACACGTCCCAGACTCTTCTCCCTTCACTAAAACACCCAGGACAACACGCCACATGTCCCAGACTCTTCTGCCTTCTGGCTCCCAAACTGTGGAATGAACTTCCCATTGCAGTTAGAACTGCAGACTCACTCCCACAATCTTCTGCCGCATCTTATAGTGTGTATACGATACGTTCAATTCAATGTACAGATTATCGATTTTTCTATAGAATACTGCTTAGACTATAATGCTAGGGTCTCGGTTTACCCAATACCTATACTCCTAGATTACAATTTCTATTGTTAGCTTGTGTTTTCCTTGCTTACTGTAAGTCGCTCTGGGTCAAGAGCATCTGCTAAATGCCTAAGTCGTAAATTGTCTACTGTCCGACGACAAGTAAAGACTAGAAGACAACTACTTGAGGAAACCATTTGTACCACAAGTGAGAGACAGACTGAGACAAGATCCTATATAATTTGCTCACGATGGATGATGCTGCAGTCAGCATCTCGGGTAATTAGTTAACGACATTACTGGTGTGAAAAGCTGGAATTCTGTCCCGTTCTGGCCTCCAGACAATGGGCTCTATGCACGGACGCCATTTTGGAAATAACTCTTCCTACTTCTGGGCCTCTTCCGACTTCCTTCACAGGTGTTACCAAGGATGATACTAATGAAGGCTCTGTTCCATTCTCATTCAAACAGAGTCAGGGTGCTGTTGTTGTGCATGTTGGCTCACTGGAAACACTCTGCTACACCAGTGGGTCTCAAAGTGTCCTTGAGTGTGTTCCAAATGGTCCCGTACGGGTGTGTAACTGAGAGTAACCTTCAAAACTGTTTGAAGGGGGTTATGGGGGTCCTTGAAATTAAAAGGTTTGAGAAGAACCACTGTACATTAAATGGAACAGAGCCTTAATTAGTATCATTGGTAACACCTGTGAAGGAGGTCGGAAGTGGCCCGGAAGCTAGGAACCAAATGAAAGGAAGGAACATGAGGTCACGTGACTGGGTGCCAGGGCTGCGCCATGACGCTCTGCGGTGGCAAAGCTCGGACCGGAAGTTCGATGAAATACATGGCAGCGGATGGAGCCGGCTGGACCGGCTCATGAACAAACACTATTTAGGAACCATTGCTACCTTTTTCAGGAATAAACTAGGGCTAGAACAGGTCGAAGTTTTCAGGAGCTTTCATTAGGTCAGGTGGTTTCACCTGACAAAAAGAAGACATAACACAGGTTGTTTTCTAATAACTTGCTTTTCAATGTGCACAGTACATCATTTTATTGAGGCATCTAAACAGCGGCAGGTATCGCTTCGGTCTCTGAGGTATTCTGAGATTTGGTTGTCAGACAGGAAACGGTGGTCAGTCTGTGCTCTTTAGATAACTCTATAAAATGACAGTGTAGTGTAGTGTACACATCGAACAGCAACACAGCAGACGATAATGTGTTATATGTCTTCTTTAAATATTCCTGAACAAAATGACAAAGGTTTCATGGAACTTCCGGTGCGAGATTTGCCACCAACGAGCGTCATGGCGTCCACTCTTTTCCTTTCATTTTGTTCCTAGCCCAGAAGTAGGAAGAGTCTATACAAGGTCAAGGTTATTCTTGTAAAGGAGGAAGGGGAAAGGGTTTCATGGCTGCGATCTGTCGCACCGCTTCCTCTTCCTGTTCCCTCACCTTCCTCTCGTGTCCCTCGGGCGAGTCGGACAGGAAGCTGGCGTTGACATCCTCCAGGTCCGAACCGCTGGAGCTGACAGAGGTGACGCTGAGGGCATCGCCGCTGTCGCCCCCGCCCCCTCCTCCACTCGATTGGTACGGCCTGTAGTGGGAGTGGTCGAACGACTTGGAGTGATGGGAGCCTGACGCCCCGCCCCCCGAGCCCGCCTCCGTCAGCTGACGACTAGAGAGAGAGAGAGACGTAGAACAACACGCAGGGGGGATACATGAGACGTTGGTTTGCACATTAATAATAAAAGAAAAAAATGTGTTTGGGCATCTGGTCAGGATGCCTCTCGAGAGTCTCCCTAGGGAGGTCTTCGATGCACGTCCCACTGGGAGGAGACCCCCGGGGCAGACCAAGGCGCAGTTTGGGGGGATTACATCGACTCACTGGCCTTGAAACGCCTCGGGAATTGGGATCCCCCAGGAGGAAGTTACTAATGTTGCTCTGGAGAAGGAAGTCTGGAGCACGGCACTCTGTGCCACGCTACGAGCTTGTGGATCTGCCATTTTCGAAAATGTGGCAAAAATCTTTGAATATATATTCTTTCAGAGTTTTTAACTCAAATCCATGAAACAATATATTTCCAGATTGTGGTCGGCGGCCAATTACATATCATTTTTGGGGTCCTTCACATGAAATAGTTTGAGAACCACTGATATAGAAATACATAGGTTCTTTTTCAGAAATGTTACGTCCTGACAGTTTTCTGAAAAAGCTATATTTCTATGTCAGTGGTTCTTTGATTTTTCAAAAATAGCAGACCTACAAGCTTGTAGTGCGCCACTCGGTGGCACGCTATGAGCTTGTAGATCTGCAATTTTTCAATAGCTAAAGCATAACAAAAATGGGTTAATGCCACGTGACACTTACTCGCTCCAGCGTTTCATGATGCCTCCGTTCTTCTTGGCCCGCAGGGTGTTGCTGGCCGACTCCGACAGAGGCTCGATCTCACACGACAGATTGTAGCTGTGGGAACAATTAACACATTATGTGACCTTTCATTCTTTCAAAATAGCGACGTGGGGTGCCCACATTAAAGGTGGTTGCACACTGGACGCGTTTTTCGGAAAACCGATGGAGAATCGCTGCTAGAAATCCTGAAAATGCGCTCAGTGTGCAGGGACCATTAGACCCACATTTTGACATTTCTGAAAAGCCCTGCCTTACATTTCCCCCCCAAAACCGGGAGGTATAATGTTCCATTACTATACCTCGCGCTGTCAAGTCTCTCTCTTTGGAAGCGTTAATATTCAAAACGAGATGCTTGGTGAAGTCAGGAATTAGGACAGAACATCTGCATTCTGATTACTGGGACATGGGGAGAACATGAACTGACCTCTCTGAGTTTCTCGGTGAGTTTCTCCACCCCGGGGGAGAACCTCTCTAAAAGACACTGGGACATGGGGAGAACATGAACTGACCTCTCTGCCTCGGTGAGTTTCTCCACCCCGGGGGAGAACCTCTCTAAAAGACACTGGGACATGGGGAGAACATGAACTGACCTCTCTGCCTCGGTGAGTTTCTCCACCCCGGAGGAGAACCACTCTCTGAAGTGGCTGTCCTGAGTGAAGCTGTAGTTGTTGGATGCCAGCTGCAGCAACTTGATCTGTGCTATCACCTCGAACTCCTGCAGAGGGCAGCAGAGGATACACGTTACAGCCTTTTTGTTATACTCAGAACGGTGGTCTTCAACCTTTTCAGGCCGTGACCCCCCCAAAGTTATCATATTTGAACTGGAGACCCCCCCAAAGTAATCATATTTGAACTGGAGACCCCCCAAAGTAATCATATTTGAACTGGAGACCCCCCAAAATAATCATATTTGAACCGGAGACCCCCCAAAGTATCTGATTACTTTGGGGGGTCTCCGGTTCAAATATGATTATTTGTACTTGGAAGAGTTGAGGCATTCAATTTAGTTTGACTAGGTTCCACAGATAAATGTTGTAAAAATAGCCGGGAACGGCGAATAAGGTTACAGATAAAAATGTGCGCGCAACCCACAAATGGGTCCCGACCAACTGTTCAGGAACCAGTGACTTAACCCATTCACCCTTTTGGTGTTTTAAGCATTATGTTGTACTTTAGCTATTTTTGAAAAATCGTGAAAATGTGATGGTGATTATAGATGGGGTGTTTTAAATTGGTTAACACAATACACCAAAAACGATCACAATCTGGTCACGATGAGTAAATAAATGGGTCATTCATTTGAATGATTTAATATATATTTAAAATACTGTATATTATTGTAACTCATACAAGACCTTAGCAGTTTTATACTGATAAATTAGTGCTTCCTTTGAGATATGCGATGCATGCTGCTTATCCCATTTTGACCTGAGATCAGACTCTAAAAATGTCTGTTTGAAAATGACAGTCTTCTGTCGTTCTTTAGCTAAAGCATGACATGATGCTAACACCAAAAGGGGTTCCCGCCCAAAATTGGTTATACAAGAAATGCCCAAACCTTCCCTAATGTTAGGAAATGCATCAAACAGTCATAGATTAAAGCAACAGAAGCTGAACAAACGTACCTTTCGTCTCTTCTCAAAGTTAATCAGGCCACCCTGCAAGACAGAACGGCAGACAAACGTTAGGTGAAGTTATAATCACGTGGTGTGCAATGTTTTAAATACCAGTGTTGTTTTTGGCAGCAAGTCTTAGTCACATTTCAGTCACCTGGAATGTTTTAGTGTTAGTCTAGATTTAGTCGACAAAATATCATAAGATTTTAGTCGACTAAATCCACAGTCGAACAAAATGTATTTTGGTGGGCCTTGATGCCGTCGTACGGTCGTAATGACAGTTTTTTCACTTGCTGAAAATAGACGATCTACAAGCCCAGCGACGCGTTGTGGGCTTGTAGATCGGCTAGTGCATACGCCTCCGGTGTCAGAGGCGTATGACGCATCTGCGGTACCTTAATATGACGCGTGCCTAGGGATGGGTATCGTTAGGATTTTTCCGAGTCCGGTACCGATTCCGGTTCTGCTTATCGATTCCGGTTCTTAACGGTTCCCTATTTCGGTTCCAAAATTATATAAAAGAGGTCAAATGTTTAACAAAAAAGCTCAATGTCAATTTAAGACATGTAATGAATAAATAGTGTAACATCCTCTTCCTCCTCATTCAGTTGAGCCATTTGTGGATAATATAGTAAAAAAATAAATGGTATAAACTTAAGGTCAATCTTTTTTTTTCACAAAGCTTTTATTTTTAAGACTTTGATTTAAGACAGATGAATAGAGTATAGGCCAACATCCTTTCCTTTAACAGTTGAGCCATTTGTGGATACTACAGTTACCTCTTACTACTACTGACAATGACAACAAATATGCCTGAGAGAATACACAACATAAACATCACTGCAACACATCACTGCAACACAAAGTCAGAAATCTAGAAAAAAATTAAAAGATAGTCTCATGTAGTCTCATGTGGTGCACAGTCTGCATGGCATGTCAGAGCAGAGTGTATACTGTATACTAAAGTAATGTATAATGAATAGTATAACATCTTCTCCTTTATTGAGCCATTTGTGGATAATATAGTGATTCTTTTAAATGTATCTATATAATATCGATTCTGTATTTACCCAGGGCAATAGTGTTGTAGTAGGCTACTTCTCTTATTACCAATAACAAATAAAAGCATGTCTGAGATCTGAGAGCAACAAACACACGATTGACTGTGTAAATTAGCATCGCTAATGAAGGGGAGGGGGCAGCGCATCAATGGGGGATCATTGAAAACAAAGGCGGCTTGCATGCTGTGGTTTGCTACTAACAGAAATGTGCATGCACACGGGCTGCCCAAAGTAGGCTATCTTTTGTTGTTTTTTCGCCACCTTAGACTGGGTATCTGGACCCTACACCGTGATCTCACACACACACACACACACACACACACACACACACACACACACACTCAGTCACACACACACGGGTGCGCACTCGAAGTGAGTGCACCAACGCTTTCTCTCCTTGTCTCATGTTGATTCAATGCTGCGCAGCCAGCGTGCTACGCACGTATGCAGTGAAGACTCAGACAAGGCGCAAGATTCCTGTCCCCTCTTAAAAGTTTCCTCCCATAAACTTCACTTGAAAATTACGTTTAAGAAACTTTAATAATGACGTTGCCTCAGTGCCAGGCACAGCGCGTGTCACTGTCTCTAGACTCCTCGACAACTAACTCCATGCAGAGAGATGGCTCCGCCTCTGCAAGCCACAAGCCCACAACTCGTCGCTAATGCAACGCAATGTAAGCTTGTAGATGAGCTCTGTTCCCTGCGCATCTATTAAGGGAAGAAAATAAATAAATATCGTGTGACTGCGTGTCTGTGGGAACCGATAGAGAGAACCGAAATTGAATTATTGTAATGGGTACCCGGTACCCAGGCACGTTTGGTTCGGTACATATTTGGTCCCGAGATTCGGGACCCACCCCTACGCGTGCCTCTATATTTGTGCAAAGGTTTCAGCACAACCCATGGCCCCATTTATTTAGCATGGTGAGCCACCATGGCCCCATTTATTTAGCATGGTGAGCTACCCTGGCTCCATTTATTTAGGCATGGTGAGCCACCATGGCCCCATTTATTTAGCATGGTGAGCCACCATGGCCCCATTTATTTAGGCATTGTGAGCGACCCTGGCTCCATTTATTTAGGCATTGTGAGCCACCCTGGCTCCATTTATTTAGCATGGTGAGCTACCCTGGCTCCATTTATTTAGGCATGGTGAGCCACCATGGCTCCATTTATTTAGGCATTGTGAGCGACCCTGGCTCCATTTATATAGCATGGTGAGCTACCCTGGCACCATTTATTTAGGCATTGTGAGCGACCCTGGCCCCATTTATTTAGGCATTGTGAGCTACCCTGGCTCCATTTATGTAGGCATTGTGAGCGACCCTGGCTCCATTTATTTAGGCATTGTGAGCTACCCTGGCTCCATTTATTTAGGCATTGTGAGCGACCCTGGCTCCATTTATTTAGCATGGTGAGCTACCCTGGCTCCATTAATTTAGGCATTGTGAGCGACCTTGGCTCCATTTATTTAGCATGGTGAGCTACCCTGGCTCCATTTATTTAGCATGGTGAGCTACCCTGGCCCCATTTATTTAGCATTGTGAGCAACCCTGGCTCCATTTATTTAGGCATTGTGAGCGACCCTGGCTCCATTTATTTAGGCATGGTGAGCTACCCTGGCTCCATTTATTTAGGCATTGTTAGCTACCCTGGCTCCATTTATTTAGCATGGTGAGCTACCCTGGCTCCATTTATTTAGGCATGGTGAGCTACCCTGGATCCATTTATTTAGGCATTGTGAGCTACCCTGGCTCCATTTATTTAGGCATGGTGAGCTACCCTGGATCCATTTATTTAGGCATTGTGAGCTACCCTGGCTCCATTTATTTAGGCATTGTTAGCTACCCTGGCTCCATTTATTTAGCATGGTGAGCTACCCTGGCTCCATTTATTTAGGCATGGTGAGCTACCCTGGATCCATTTATTTAGGCATGGTGAGCTACCCTGGATCCATTTATTTAGGCATTGTGAGCGACCCTGGTCAGACATCGCAATTAATTTGATTTTTCTGCAGCAGAATAGAAATTAAATTTTAATTCTGCGCCCGGGAGGGTTTACCAGGCTATGCCCCATTCATTCACTGACCTCCATTATGACATGAAAGTTACAGAACATTTCAAGATGTGAAAGACATTTGCAGCGGTACTACCGTGGCCTAGAGGCAAGCAGCATGCATACACACTTTGTTTTGACAGACAGACAGACAGAAACGACTAGCCTCCATGGTCGTTAAAATAATGAATGAATTGAATTTTTTGCAGTGCTTTTCTAAGCACTCAAAGTGCTTTAACAATGGTCCATTCATTCATATATTGGGAGGTGAACAGGCAAACAGTCGACACCAGCGTCCTCACTTCCCACATACCAATGGTGGCGAGCTCGCACCCAGCGACGCATGTTCGTTCAGTGTCTTGCCCGAGGGCACTTCGACATGACTGTGGACGGGAGGAGCCGGGATTCGAACCGCCGACCCACGGATCATTGGACGACCCGCTCTACCTCCTGAGCCACAGCCGCCCGTAACGCTATCATTGTCATTATTTCTAAACGTGTCTTTACCTCAGAGTAATCCTTCATAGCCGTGTCCATCATGACCAGGTCAGTGAGGAAGGTCCCCAGATAAGGAATGGTTCCCTGCATCACTCCCTGGGAACAGAGTTAATGATAAAACCACATTAACTCCATTATTGCCACTAGGTGGTAGCATAACACCTAACCTGTGCCACCAGTACACTCTCACTCTACGATCCAAATACAGATCATTCTGGGGTTCCTTGACATGAAATATTGAGCAATGAGCACCACTGATATAGAAACACAACACAGAAAACTGTCATGATTTTGAAGATTTTTTGTCAGGTCTAAGGCATTTCTCACAAAATAGCTCCAGGGGAAGTTGCTCATTGGCCAGCAGTAAACGGACAAGAGAATGAGAGAATCCCAGGACGTACAGCTGTTTGAATGAAAATGAACGCATGCACAGGCGGCAGCCATTCCTGGATAGACAAGGTAATAATAGTAATAATAAACAATATTATTAATACAAAAATCACACACTCACCAGTTCCCTCTGCTGTTGGTGCCTCCTCTGAGCTCGCTTGGGGTTTAACTCCAGAGTGGCGAATTTAGAAGTTCCCTCCTACACACAGCAGGATACAGAGACATTAGAGAACGCACACAAGCAACCCTTCTTAACATTTTCATATACCCTATATATATATATATATATATATATATATATATTACATAATGTTTAAAGGTGATATAGACAAGTTTCCAGTGTTTGTACACAGAAGTGAGTGAGTGTTTCCAAACAAATGCATATCTAGCTCCACCCCCCTCCCCCCCTCATTCTATTGGCTGAGCCAGGTCACTTCAGGCTATGGGATTGTTGTTGCTGCTGGGACGCTATGGATATTGCGCTCGTATGGCTAAATATGACATTACAAAATTATGAATTTCTATCGATATCTTAGTTACAACAATGACATTGAGTTGACATGTTTTTTTAAGGGTAACTGTAGCATAATCGCAATATCACACCGAGTCCCGCAAATGAGGAAGTAGGAAGTAGAGGAGACTCACTGGCTCTCAATTCAATTCTCTTTTATTTGTAATCGTGCATATAAAACATATTGCCCCTCAAATGCCCCATGCCACTACAGCATCGTTCATTCATGTGAACTACTCTGTCCACGGTTATTCATTGCAATGAAGAAAAATCGCTATGATGATCCGCGACGGCCTGTCACCGTTGGTGAGCACGGGTTGAATGCATGCTTCAAGCCGGCCGCCGCGGCGGTGCAGGGTGAAATACTATTACTCACTTCCACTTCCACCATTTCAACAAAAGCACATACAATCCACTCCACATGAACGAGAACGATATTGATGTAGGCCTAAACAGGAGATTTTATTGGGGTCTGAGTTGTTCTGTGACTAAGGATCCTGAGTTCTGTGGGGTGCTTATTGCTGCTGGTGTTGTTCAGTTTCACACCACCCAACCATGCACTATACATAGCGATTCTCATCATATCAAAAGGCTTACATATTAAATCATAAACATACTATTTCACATGAACAATGTTAGTGAAACTAAGATATGGGGATAACATTATACATTGCAATTGAAATCGCATCGCATTTTCATTATAATACTGCAGTGCTGGGTTGAACACACCGTCACTGCCTCGCGCTGCAATTGGCTAAAAGATTAAATCCCCTCCGACGTCCCGAGTAGTAAACTGTAGTGGATATAAACAGTGCATTCAGCCACAGGGGGGAAAAGGGGGAGTGTGCTGTTGCAGGAGAACACCTCAGCATCATAATATAGGGAAAGATACAGGGGGAAAAGGCCAAAAGAATACATTTATATATATTTTAAATTTTGGCTGAAAACTTGTCTATATCACCTTTAATTATCACTTGTGCAAATAAAACAGACATGTTACCCATTGACATTAACCCATTAAGACCTGAGGCCGATCTATAAAAATGTATTCTAAATCCTGACAGTTTTCTGAAAATAACGTACGTTTCTATATCACTGTGGACGCTCAAAATTATAGTATGCATTTGGCCTCCGACCCCCAACTCAAAATATTTCGTTCCAGTCAGGGACCTCCCAGAAGCAAGGATTTGAGAGCAAAGAAATATACTGGATCTCTTGTCCACTATAGTCCCTTCCTAACATTTTACTCTAGTTTTTATTTGTTGATGGAATTGTCAATATATTTAGTCATCATAGCTTAGTTTTCATTTAGTTTGTCAGTGAAAAAAAGTCGACGAAAACACTGGTGTGTTGGGGAAACCTGTACTTGAACCACTTAACAGCTGGAACCTGACCCCCCCTGACTACTTGACACCACCAGAGTGTTGGCAGAATAGCCCTATCCTTGTGTAGAGACAGACAAACGCATTGCAAAGGCAGATAAGTCTGGCTACGTCACGCTAGAATAGCCCAGCCCAGCCCCGAGGGAATCACCCAGGGCAGACTGGGCCCCCGAGGGAATCCCCCCCCCCCCCCCCCCCCCGTTCGATGATGTCAGGAGTCAGAAGCTTGTGGCAGGTGTAGATAAGAGCCTGGTGAGCCACATTACCGCCGTACAGTAGAGCCTGGTGAGCCACATTACCGCCGTACAGTAGAGGGACGTCCACACATAAGACATCAAAAGGGGGCTTCAGTCCCCTGCCCTTTTACCCGTCTGTAAAACAACTGCCCTTTCCAGACCACGAATTCAGCATTTACTGATGGTGAAATAAATGCTAAATGCCACTCCTTTCCATGCCGGAAGGAAGGCAGCATTCAGGAGAATTCATTTTTTTTCTCCGAAGTCTCCTGAACTTGGAACGCAGCATTTGGCACTGAAAGAATTTGTTTGGAAATCCAGGTCGTTACACCGCATCTCCACTAGCTAAAGCGTGCTGGGTTGCGCCCCGCTAAATAGCTGATCTACAAGCTCTCAGCGCGTCGCTCTGCGTCACGTTGAGAACTTGTAGATCTGTTATTTTTGCCCAAAAGTGCCCTCTTACGGGATGTCAGCCCCTGCCTCTCTAACACACGTCCCTGCCGCTGTAGAGTGTGTCGAGGGCGTACGCATGTTCTGGAACAGCTACATCTGCACCGTGGCTGAAGATGTACTACTTGTAAAAGAACAAGTACATCTTGTTCTTTACTTGTTCTTAAGTAACAGTAACAATACCACAATGTAGAAATACTGTGGTACAAGTCAAAGGCCTGCATTCAAACAAACAAAAACAAAGTATTTTATACTTTTATCGTCAAAGTATTTGACGTAAATATAAATTGTATTCATCCTCTGAGGTGTAGTGGAGCAGACGTTTTTAAGTATTAATGGATATACTCGTGTCAAGTAAATGTAACTCAAAAGTTTACTGGAAGACAGTCATTTCTTTTTGTAATTGTACGACATAGTTGCGTTCTCCATTCCACTGCTTTGTGCACAGCGTCGTCAGGCCCAGCTGTGGAGCTCATGTTACGTGGGGGGGGGGGGGGTTGCAGGATTGTGAAGCATTCAGCCAGAACCAATCAGCACTGGGTATACTTTCCGAGTTCGACTCATAGTTTCTCTGCTTTCTCTTCGGTGCCGTTATACTGTATAATAGTAATGTGTAGAAGTGGAAGGATTGTGTGTAGGTGTATTGAAGTGGTCTGGGCAGTGTCAGTGATATCTGCTATGCCATATATATCCCTGTCAGTGTTGTTTGGCAGCACATTTTGATTTTAGTTTTAGTCATAGTCTCTCCAATAGTTTTAATTTAGTCACCTGGACTGTTTTAATGTTAGTCTAGTTTTAGTCGACTAAATATCACAAGATGTATTTTATCGTATAATGTAATGTATCGTAATGACTGTTTTTACACTTGCTGAAAATAGCTGATCTACAAGCTCACAACGAGTCGCAAACTTGTAGATCTGCTATTTTCAGCATGCAACTAAGTGTAAAATGACTTATACTGGATCTCTTGTCCAGTGGTCCCTTCATAACATTTTGGTCTAGTTTTTATGCGTTGACGAAATTGTCAGTATATTTAGTCTTAGTCATCGTAGCTTAGTTTTCATTTAGTTTTCAGCAGTGAAAAAAGGTAGTCGACGATTATTCTTTGCCTTAGTTTTAGTCGACAAAAACAACACTGATCCCTGTACAGTAATTGTCCTAACCACAATGACAGTTAGTATAATCATATACTACGCTAATCGTGATCAATATTTTGATCAAGAACAAGAACTATAGGTGTGGCTCGCAACTCACATTTGAATAATAAATTATAAAAAATATTCGCGACGGAACAGCACAGGTCACCTCACCTGTGCCGTTTTTATACCATACTTTTATAAAAAAATGTGTTGAAGCCCCACGATCCAAAAATAATGCAATTTAATTCCCATACTTCAGTTCCAAACACTGTGTAGGAACCCTGATCCAAAGCAAGAGACGGGGAGATGATTCTAAATAAACTCCACCTAATGAATAATCCATTATGAAGTGAAGTGCAGAAGGAGAACTTCTGCTGCTGTGAACTGAATTAGCACATTCCCTGTAGACTCCATCAAAGAGAATGGAATCTATAGCTGTCTCTGATCTGGAAAGAATGAAGTGCAATACCTGCCTGAAAGATAACCAAGTTTGAAATATGTATGATAACTGGCCTAATCCACAATGCTGTGCCGTAACCGGGCTGGTATAGGGCCATGCATGATACGAAAACCCTAACTCAAAGCTTCTCCTGTTCCCTCCCTTCCTGACTATGAAGACCTTGACCTTTTAAAAAAAAAAGAAAAACTTTACTACTGATCATTGCCACCACCACCAGACAGGAGTTCATGTTAAAGTTATAGTTAAGTTAGTTAAAAGTCCTACTATTTTGTCACATATATTGCCGCATGCGAGATTTGTTCTCCGCATTTGACCCATCTCTTGGAGCGGCGGTGAGCCGCAGCTGTGCCACGCTCGGGAATCATTTGTAGTTGATCTAACTAACCCCCAATCCAACCCTTGATGCTGTAGTGCCAAGCTGAGAGGCATTGCGTCCCATTTTGTTTACAGTCTTTGGGATATTCCTTCCACGCCTTGCATGTCACACTCCTTGATTATGCCAGGGAAAATCTTCTGGGGACCCCCAAAATAATTTCGGGACCCCCTGAGGGGTCGCGACCCACAGGTTGAGAACCCCTGGATTAAAGGTTGAATATTAAATGCCCTTTTGCACATACTGCCCACTAATGCACTTTTGCTGACTTTGCTACTACTGTATGTCATGAATTCTCTGTCTCTGGTGCCCTGTTCTTAGTCCTGTATTGAATGTTGTTGTTGTGTGTATTTTGTGTGTATTTTTACTATGATCTGGCTGCAAACCAATTTCCCGCAAGGGACAATAAAGCTAACCTTGAACCTTGAACTAAATGCTGATACTGTAGCAATAGCATGTCGTGTTAAAACGATAATAATTAATCTGTTCAGTTGTCATCGCGTCCCTGAACACACTTCCGGTACATTTATTGTGCTCAGTCAGCAACTAACGTGGTTTGAATGGGCTCTATGCATATTGCATGCACGCCATTTTGGAAGGACCATGGGCCTATTTCGCTACTTCCTTCACAGGTGTTACCGATGATGCTAATGGAGGCTCTGTTCCATTCTGGTCAAAAAGACTCTAGGGTGCTGTTACCTACCCCAAACCCTCACCCTAACCATAACCCAAACCCATAACCGCAAGCACGGGGCAGCACACCTAAACCTAACCGAGTCGGACCAATGCTCCTTTGAACCAATGATATGTCGGACCAAAGTAAGCCTACCCTGCTATTGTGCGTGTTGGCTCACTGGAAACACTCTGCTACCTCAGTGGGTCTCAAAGTGTCCTTGAGTGGGTTCCAAATGGGGGGAGGGGCCGGGACCACTGCACACTAAATGGAACAGAGCCTTAATTAGCCTCATCGGTACCACCTGTGAAGGAAGTAGGGAAATGGCGCGGAAGTAGGAAGAGTTATTCTGTGTGTGCATGCGGAGCCCATTGCACACAGAGGAAAACAGCTCCATCAACTGCTCAACACCCAGCCATGGAACACTGAGTGATAGCTCCATGTTGTATCCCAACAGGACACACCATGTTCCTAAACACGGTGCAGGTTTTTTCTTTGCTCAGTTATAGATTTTGTTCATTCGGGCCCAACTGAAGTGCAGCTGTGCTCTGATAGATATGAGGATGTGCTGCAATGATGACAGGTCATATTACAGTACGTTTCCTCTTATCCGTTTCACTTTCAGAGTTAGATTTTTACATAACGCACAAAGGGCGATTGATTATTTGTTTGTTTGGAAAACAGGAGCTCCTCCCCGACACAACGGGACGGAGCGGGAGGGCTGGTCGGAATCGATGATCTGATCCCAACCTTTCCCAAAAGAGAAATGTGATGTTTTCCCCGGGATCCGATCTAGTGAAAACAGCAGATCTACAAGCTAGCGACGCCGTCGCTTCACGCCGCGCTTCGAGCTTGAAGATCGTTTTCGTTTAGTTTTCACTACTTCTTAAACATTTGTTTTCTAATTCATGGAATTTCTTAGATTTTTCTTAGATCTCTTCATAATGACTGAAACATATCATTGCATGTTGTGTTTAATTCATTTTTCATTTTTCATCACAGTTTTAGCTTATTTGTCCTTTGAAATAATAATAATTAAAAACAAAAAATTAAAGGACCCATAAAAAGTTGTCCATGACCTGCAAATGGGACCAACAAGTGTTTGGGAACTAGTGTAGCAAAGTGAAGGCCTATTCATACTTCTCGGTGAAGAGGTGACCACCTAAACGGTGGTTAGTAAAAACAGAGCGGGGTCCACCTCAGTGACGTCATGTTGTAGTTTTAGTAAAAACAGAGAGATGTGTTGTGTGGGCGGGGTCCACCGCTGCTCAGTGACGTCATGTTGTAGTTTTAGTAAAAACAGAGAGATGTGTTGTGTGGGCGGGGTCCACCGCGGCTCAGTGACGTCATGTTGTAGTTTTAGTAAAAACAGAGAGATGTGTTGTGTGGGCGGGGTCCACCGAGGCTCAGTGATGTCATGTTGTAGTTTTAGTAAAAACAGAGAGATGTGTTGTGTGGGCGGGGTCCACCGGTGGCTCAGGGGTAGAGTGCCTGGATGGTAACCGTAAGGTTGCCAGTTCGAACCCGGGCTCCCCCAGAGTTACTGTCGAAGTGTCCTTGAGCAAGACACTGAACCCCTAATTGCTCCCGATGTGCTAGTTCCATGAAATAATGGGACTACTTTTATTTGTATATTAAAAGGATGGTTGCATTAACAATTTGTAATTGTAATAGATTACAGATGATATAATCACTATTGTCAACAACAGAATGTGGAGGGGTGGTGTTGTCCCTTTGGGGTAGTTTTTGACTGCTAGTTGTGTTTTGTTCTTTGTCTTTGTTAGTTCTTTCTTGTATTTTTCTTTTGTGTAAGTCACGTGTATTTTGTATGCTTTATTGTAAAAATGATTAAAACTTTGATGACAAAAAAAAGTGCTAACAAATGCACCGGGGTCACCCTGAAAATGATCAAAGACGTTTTTATTATCTGGGACGGACGATGGTCATAACGTGCATGTGTGCACGATGGACAAGTCTAGTCTGAGCGACGACCTTCTGGGATGTTGTGTGAAACGCGTCTGAATCGGCCACAGGTCTGAATGGGTTTAAGCGTGAGATTAATGCACAATGACTTGACCGGCGCTACTCCATAATAGTAACTTCCTGTCTGACCAACCTTGACCAGCAGTTCTCGGCTGAGAGAGTAGTTGTTGTCGTCCGAGAAGATCTCCGACAGCTCACGGAAGGTGCGGAAGTTCTCCCTGTTGAACAGAATGAGGCCGGCGTTAGCTCACCTCTCCTTTCACCCATTATGGGGCGGGGACGCTTTTGGTGTTTCAAGCATAATGTTATACTTTAGCTATTGGAAAATAGCAGATCTACAAGCTCATAGCGCTGCACCGAGTGCCACGCTACGAGCTTGTAGATCTGTTAGTTTTGAACAATCTTTGCACAAATCTTTGAATATATATTTTTCACAGCAAACGTTTTTAACTCAAATATTTGATTCTGGGGGGGGGGGGGTCCCTGGAACTACATATTTTCAGATGGCGAATACAGATAATTATGGGGGTCCTTGACGTGAAAAAGGTTGAGAACCACTGACATAGAGCAGACGTAGAATACGCACATCGACAGGCTGGGTGCTGGGCTAAAAGAAACTTCAGTGAATTGGATGGAGCCCGCACACCATAGGTACTAGCAAGATGTTCTTTATTTAAATACTGACAACGTTTCACTGACATAGAAACATGGTTTTTTTTTCAGAAAACCGTCAGGATTTAGAAGGTATTTGTTGAATCATTTCTCAGGTCTAAATGGAATCTCTAAAACGGATATTTCACTTTCAAACATGTTTAAAGCACTTGTTCCATCGCTCCGTCATACCTCGATACTTCCTCCCAGGTCCTCTTCAGGCGGTGTATGGCATTGCACTGCAGTGCGGACAGGATGGCTCGCAACGACGAGAAGTTCTTTAGAATCCGACACTCCTGGAAAACAATACAACACATTCCTCTTTGACTGTCCTGCCATCGGTCAGTGACTGACTGTCCCTCAATAAGGTTGAACTCGTATGCACACACAGGTCCACTACTAAGTTACACACATTCAAACACACACACAACCTTTTTTTTTTTTTTTTGGTGCAACCACTCCCTTACGGAGCTATGTGTGTGGTTTTAGTTTAGTTTTAGTCACATTTTAGTCACCCGGAATGTTTTAGTGTTAGTCTAGTTTTTGTCGACTAAATCTACAGTTGATTTAGTCGACTAAAATGCCGTTGGAATGACTGTTTAAATACAGTACCAGACGTGAGGGTGTCACATCTTTATGAATCATTTCAAGTGGCAAACCTACCTACTACATCAGCTATTAAGCTGGCATGGGAAAATGAGCTGGGGACTTCAATTTCAGACGAGCTCTGGGAAGACAGCCTTGAAGAAATTAATGCGTGCTCTATCAATTCCAGACATTGCCTTATCCAGTTTCGAGTCATACATAGACTCCATTATTCCAAATTAAAATGACATAACATATACCCAGATATTTCTTCGCATTGTGACAAATGTAATACAATAGATACAAATCTTCTTCATACTGTAGCTTCGCCCTTTGCCCTCGGATACAAAGATATTGGATTAAGATATTTGAGACGCTCTCTGATATTTTGAGTATTCATATTGACCCCGATCCTGTACTAATAATTCTGGGTTTGTCAGACTCCATGCCTATGTTGACAAGAGCGCAGAAACAACTCTTCTCATATGGTCTGATTACAGCGAAAAAACTAATTCTGACACACTGGAAGAAGGAGGAGGCTCCTGCATTTAAGCACTGGTTAAATGAAATGACTAGTACACTTCATCTTGAGAGAATAAGGTATTTCCTGAGAAACAGGGAGAGCCAGTTTGATAAGGTTTGGCTGCCCCTTGTCCATTACCTGAGTAGAAACGATTAATAGACAGGATACCATTGATATGGTTGACTGTACGCCATTTTCTTTTCAGATGTTTTCCATGAGCTTTCTATCATCTTATTATAGTATGCAGTGTCACTGAGCAGTATGGGTGGGAGGGTTAAGGGATTTCTTTCTCTTTTTCGTTGTTTATTTTTTCTTTCATTTTGTTTCATAAAAAAGTATTTCATATCATAATGTTTGTAATAATTTATAATCTGTTCAATAAAAACATATTTGACAAAAAAGGAATGACTGTTTACACTTGCTGAAAATAGCCAATCTACAAGCTCGAGCTTGTAGATCGGCTATTTTCAGAATGCAACCAAGTGTAAAATGTCTTGTGTCTTTTACTTATACTGGATCTCTTGTCCACTAGTCCCTTCCTAACATTTTAGTCTAGTTTTTATTTGTCGACAAAATAGACAGTATATATTTAGTCTTTAGTTTTAGTCATTGCAGCTTAGTTTTCATGTAGTTTCCATTTCGTTTTTTCGCCAGTGGGAAAAAGGTTGTCAACGAACATTTTTCGTCATAGTTTTAAGTTGACAAAAAAAAAATACACTGCCTCTGGTATAGGTTTCTCCGTACCCTAGCCACCTCTATCCAGCGCTCCAGGAGCCGGGACCTCTGGTTGGGCTTCAGTGTGGGGTTGCTCAGGCAGGTGGTGATGACACAGTTGGTGACGGAGTTGAACTGGGCCACGGTGGCGCGGATGGTGGGCGCCAGGTGCTCCTTCCCTTTCTTGTCCCGCTGGGACCAGATCCCGCCCAGGCAGTGGTACGGAACCACCTTCTTGAACAGGTCCTTAGAGAGAGATAGGGGGAGGCGACAGGATGCAGTACACGTGGATTAACCCATTTAGACCGTACGACCTGTGAGTTTAGACAGTTTTTGGTTTAGACTAGTCATTGGTTAGACCAGTCATTAGTCCTACAACTACAACCTATCTCAAACCCTCACCCTAAACCTAACCTCCCACGGGGCAGCACACCTAAACCAAACCTTAACCCATGTCTAACCAATGACTAGTCTAAACTAAGTATGCACCCCGTGGGGACGTCATAACTAATCCATATACATCAGCAGGCATTTAGGGGAAGGGGAGATATCTTACAGCGTCCATGAGTGTGAACTGCTCCGCCACCATGATGGGGTCAAACGACAGGAAGCTGAAAGCAGGAAGTTCATCCTCAAAGCCACTCTCTTCCTGTGTAGCGAAAGGACAGCCGATGTGGTCCCCTGTAACATAATATAATTATAATATATTATAACTGTAATATATAAAGGACAGCCGATGTGGTCCCCTGTAACATGATATAATTATAATATAACTGTAATATATAAAAGACAGCCGATGTGGTCCCCTGTAACATGATATAATTATAATATATTATAACTGTAATATATAAAGGACAGCCGATGTGGTCCCCTGTAAGTTGTAACATGATATAATTATAATATAACTGTAATATATAAAGGACAGCCGATGTGGTCCCCTGTAACATGATATAATTATAATATATTATAACTGTAATATATAAAGGACAGCCGATGTGGTCGCCTGTAACATGATATAATTATAATATAACTGTAATATAATATAAAGGACAGCCGATGTGGTCGCCTGTAAAAAAAAATACATAAAAAAACACAAACCCTGGATGAACATCAATTTATTTTGTCTTTCTTTCCTTCTTTTTCAATCCTCAAGTTCCTACAACATGGTCGCTAGTCTTCAAAAATGTACATAGTAAAAAAAAAAACTGAGAATAGTTCAATATTTAGCATTTATATATATTTACCATTTATTTTATTGCAAACAGCTTTCCTGCCCCTACTCCATGTATGTATAATGTACATTGTTCATACAGTATTTTTCTTTTCATTTTTTCTCCTCTCTCCATTGGATTTGAAGATCATACTTGGCATTTTGATGCGTTGCATGCTTATAATAGCTTACAATTGCCTATTCAGTTATATAAGGACTCAATAACTCATGAATTATATAAGGGCTCAATATTGAATTATACAGCAAACAGCAAATCCCAAATTAACCCATTCTGAACGTGAACCCATTTTGGTGTTAGCATCATGTCATGCTTTAGCTATCGAAAAATAGCAGATCTATAAGCTCATAGCGCGCCACCGAGTGGCGCGCTACGAGCTTGTAGGTCTGCTATTTTTGAAAAATCGAAGAACGTCTGACATTTTTAGAATCTGATCTCAGGTCAGAATGGGTTAATCAGACCAGTGTGTGTCCAGTGGAAACCTCGTATGAATCTGATCTCAGGTCAGAATGGGTTAAAATGTATTTTGGTATGCTGCCGATCAACAAGCTCACAATGTGTCTTGCTGCTATTTTCAGCATGCAACCAAACATAAAATGACCTTTCTTTTAGTTCTACTGGATCTCTTGGCCACTAGTCCCTCCGTAAAAATGTTGTCTAGTTTTATTTGTTGACGAAAATGTCAATATATTTAGTCTTGGGCCCAAAACACACCCGCTGCAACTCCTCGCAACAAAACAAACCACACCAACGCAACTCCTTGCAAGTTGCCATTGGGAATAATGGTTGCAAGTAGCCGCAAGAGGTTGCATGTTGCAAGGAGTTGCATGGCGAACCCTCTGGTGTGGTTTAGGGTTTTTTAGTCATCGTAGGTCAGTCGTTATTTAGTTTTAGTCAAGTGGAGGAAAAAAAGGTAGTTGAAGAACATTTTTCGTCATAGTCTCATGGTGCGTTCACACGGGGCAGATGCAAAGACACAGTCTACCATTCATTGTCAATGGAAGCCATGCAGCGCCGTCAAGCTACGAAGCAAATCCAATGTTTGGAGCTGCTGCAAAAGACACAAAGCTGCAATGCTAAAAATGGAAGCTGAGCTATGGGTTCAACTTCCAGATGCAAAGCTAAGAGTGTAGCTGCAATGACACAGCGAAGCGCAAACCAACCAAATCACATTTTCTTTCCTCCACCCTGTTCTGGCTGACAAAAAACATGGAACTGGAGGATAAAGTTATTTTTGCTGACACACATCACTAGTACGGCCACACGTGAATACAGCATGCTGTGATCTTTGCAAATTTGCATCTTTGCATATGCCCCGCATGAGCCGCTAGCCTCACATAGCCAGCCTTTGCAAAGCATATATCGCCCCGGGCAGATTAAGTCTGGCACCTCTCAATTGTAGGAGGACTTCGTGGCCAAAATTGCTATGACCAACCAGATTCGTGTGGAATATAACACAGGTTATAACCAACCAGGGGCCACCAGTATGCAAATATGATATTAGTCTCGCTAAACGCGAGGCTAATATCCAGGCAGTGATATTAGTCTCGCTAAACGCGAGGCTAATATCCAGGCAGTGATATTAGTCTCGCTAAACGCGAGGCCAATATCCACGCAGTGATATTAGTCTCGCTAAACGCGAGGCTAATATCCACGCAGTGATATTAGTCTCGCTAAACGCGAGGCCAATATCCACGCAGTGATATTAGTCTCGCTAAACGCGAGGCCAATATCCACGCAGTGATATTAGTCTCGCTAAACGCGAGGCCAATATCCACGCAGTGATATTAGTCTCGCTAAACGCGAGGCCAATATCCACGCAGTGATATTAGTCTCGCTAAACGAGAGGCCAATATCCACGCAGTGATATTAGTCTCGCTAAACGCGAGGCCATTATCCACGCATTGATATTGGTCTCGCTAAACGCGAGGCCAATATCCACGCAGTGATATTTGTATCGCTATACGCGAGGCTGTGTGTGAACGCACCATTAGTCGACACAGTCAACACTGTACCGTTGTGATCGGGCTCACACTGCTGCCGCCGGTGGAAGTGGGCCAGGAGGTTGCGCGAGCGGCGCTCCAGGTCCGACCCGGGGAAGTGCAGGTGTAGATAGGACATGAGCTGGTGCAGACAGCTGTAGTCTGGAGGAGTCCAGAAGTCCTCTGAGTACTGGTCCAACCACGCTCCGAGGATAGACGACACCGTGCTGCAAGGGAAACGGAACAGTGGGGGATTTGTTTTTTAGTTTTAGTCTTTTGAATGAAATTCTGTTAAGTTTTAGTCTAGTGCTACTCAACCCGCAGCCAGTATTAGCCACTTAATTATCTTTTCATTATATGTTCTCTTCACATTTTGTGAATGTTTTGTGACATCATTATTCACAAGGTTTTTGTTCATTGAGGTTTGGCCTTATATATTTTATAGATAGCTTTTTACTGTGCGTGTCCTTAATTCTTAGACTAGTCGTGTAGTCTCTGTTACAAAATACATTTGTAAACGTTTCAAAATAATACTGACATTTTTAGCCTGCGGCCCTTGGACTTATGGAATTTTGCTGAGTGGCCCCTGAGCCATCTTAAATCCAGTAGCCCAGTAGATTTTAGTCACTTGAAATGTTATACCTTAAGTCTAGTTGTAGTTGACTAAATATCATAAGAGTTTAGCTGACACTTCGTTGCATGCTGAAAATTGCCGATCTACAAGCTTGCAATTTTCAGCATGCAACCAACTCTTCTCCACTAGTCCCTCCCTAACATTTTAGTCTAGTTTGTATTTGTTGACATAATTGTCTATTTGGTCAAAGGTTTCATTTAGTTTTTAATTCGTTTTTCGACGAACTACGAACTATGACGAACATTTTTCGTCATAGTTTCAGTCGACAAAATCAATACTAAAGCAGACACAAAACAAAAAAGGGCAAACATAATCACATTCTCCTTTAGCCGTACATTTATTATGGAGATTGAACTCAAAGAGTTGAGTTTTCATTGTACAAATTGACCATGTAGTGTAATGTCTAATGCTTCCATTAAGTCTAGATCTGTTGATATAACAACTGAATTTGTAATCATCATCGTAATCATTAAAGTTAGAGAATATCTTAGAGACACTGAAGGACAAAGGGAAGAGCGGGGCTGGTGATCTCTCCTCCTCCCTTTCCTTCCGTGTTTTATCAAAGTGTTTGATTTCACTTTTGCTACCGTAATTGTCCACTCTAAACTAACGGTGGGATTAAGTATCCCATCTACTATTAAAAAGGGACCTTGTTCGTTCTGTGTGCTGAAAAGCTTAGTCTTAGTCTTAGTCTGACCCTGAAGGAAGGGAGTCTTACTTTCTCAGCTCCGTGCATTCATCCTGGGAGATTCTGTGTGAGGTGGTGAGAGGCAGATTCTGGAGCCGGGCATACCTAGGACATAAACAAGATAACTTCAGAGATATACATACAGCACATAGGAAGATTAATTACACTCACAGGACAGTTCATGGAACCATGTACTGTACACAGCAGTGGTTCCCAAACCTTTTCATGTCAAGGACCCCCAAATTATCCCGCTAATTATACCGCAGACCCCATTTGAAAAGACATGCGAGGGACCCCCATATGAGAAGATTTTAGCAGTGATTCTCAACCAGTTTAATTTCAAGGACCCCCAGTTTGACATGCATTAGTCTACGGACCCCCCATTTAATGGCATTTCTATCTCTGGGACCCCCAATTTATATTGTAAAATCAATGTTAATTTAACTCTGAGAGTGTACAAATGGATTAGGTTACGTTGGCTTATTGGCTTATGCTTATGATTTGCTAATTCTTAAATAGAAGAAATGCTGGCATCTCCAGAATCCAACATTGTAATCCACGTGTTTCTCCTCACCGGTTGAGCAGCAGGTCCAGCACCTGCCTGGTGCTGGCGAAGCTGCGGTAGGTGCACAGGAAGATGGTGACGTAGGTGGAGTCCTTCCCGCGGAACGCCGTCACCATGTACTCCACCAGGCGCTCCAGCGTGCCCGCCTTGATGGTGCGCACCTTGCACGTCTCGTACAGCGAGAGCGCCGCGTCCGTCTCCACGCCCAGCCAACGCTGCCCCTTGCTGGCCGACTGGTGGAGCTGCACTTTGCGTAGTGTGATGGTGAACACGGCGCCCTCCTCCACCTCCTCGCCGATCTCCTGCGTCGAGCTCTGGAGGACAGAAGGAAAAACAGGTCAGAAAGACTTCACTCGTGAACACCCCGGAGATACTTTAACCCATTTAGACTTGAGAAAAGATTCTACTGAGTTTTCTACAAAACCCATGTTTCTATGTCAGCGGTTCTCAAAATATTTCTTGTCAAGGACCCCCAGAATTATTTGTATTTGGCCGCGGACCAGGGACCCGCCAGAAGCAAATATTTGAGTTAAAAACTTACATATGTATTCAAAAATAGCAGACCTACAAGTTCATATGAGCTTGTAGATCTGCTATTTTTCAATAGCTAAAGCATAACATAATGCTTAAAACACCAAAAGGGGTTCCCGCCCCAAAATGGATGAAATACTTCCGACCCTGTGGCAGACCAAGGATCAGGTGGGAGGGATTATATCTCCACGCTGGCCTTGGAACGCCTCGGGATCATCCATTGTCCCTTTCCATTGGAGGAAGGGACATTGAGGGGTAAATGTGATAGGACTTCGGTGCTCTATACAATACGTTTTTATTTTTAAGCTATTTATTATTATTCAACTGAGTCCTGACGTCACCTGCTCATCCCCTCGATTCCCCCAGGTTCACGGAAGTAATTTCTCTATGGAGAATAACATGGGGTCATCTTAGAATCATTTCATATAAGCATTGTGGTCCAAAAATAAACAAGCTGTCTCTGCGTTATTGTCAGGGAGGTGTCTCTGTATAATTTGCGACAGTCAGTCACTCATATATGATACAGTCTGTTTCTAGCGAAAATGCAACTAATTGAGCAGCAGTAACAATAGCGTTTTCTCTCAGTCAGTTGATTCTTCATATCCATATGAGTGAAGCGGCCGGGGCGATGTTTATTTTTCAAACACAGTTATTATATGAGGCGATCTAAAATCCCACTATAGAATTACAATGCAAATAAAAAGTACGTCATGAACCTGTGGTTTTGTGCCCTCAGGCAGGTACCAGAGCTCAGCTCCGCCTTCACCTCCGGCACAAATTAAGCCCTGCATTTACCAAATTCCAGCCGTATGCTGCCGACACACCTCAACATACTAGTTCCACTGCTAGTACAGCAGATAATAGGAACGATCTTTCACTTGGTGATACAAGCGTGAAATTTGGCATGAACATGCCTCTGGGTCACCTCTTTAACTTATTTAACCGAGCCAACGAAAAATCCAATATGGCGGTCATTTTTCAAGATGGCCGCCAAATAAAAAAGGCCTTTTGTGGCGGTTCTGGACAACCATGGGTGCGGCCGACTCGAGACCGGGCACTGCACTCCCTGTGGGTGTGTGGAACGTGTGTGTCGAATTTGAAGTCGGTGGGGCAAGCGTGACATTTGTCATGAACCTTCCTTTGGGTCAACTCTTTAACTTTTTTAACCGAGCCATCCAAGAATCCAATATGGCGGTGCTATTTCAAGATGGCCGCCACATCTAATCGTTAGCCTATGTCTACATTTCTTACAAATTTTAGGAAAACTTTCACCATTATAGATAGATAGATAGTTTTTTTTAATTATTTATTTTATATTCTTTATATTCTTTTTTTATTTTTTTGTTATTATTTATAGTTTTCATACTGAAAATGGTAGCATGCTAATGCTAACATGGTAGCATGCTAACATAGCATGCTAACATGCTAATTAGCATTAGAAAATGGTAGCATTAGCATGCTACCATTTTCAGTATGAAAACTAAAAATAATGACAAAAAAATAAAAAAATAAATATATATTTAATATATATTAAAAAACAAATCTATCTATCTATCTATAATGGTGACATTTTTCCTAAAATTTGTAAGAAATGTAGACATAGGCTAACATTTAGATGTGGCGGCCATCTTGAAATAGCACCGCCATATTGGATTCTTGGATGGCTCGGTTAAAAAAAGTTAAAGAGGTGACCCAGAGGCATGTTCATGCCAAATTTCACGCTTGTATCACCAAGCGAACAACCGTTCCAATGATCTGCTATATTGCACGAATTTTGTGTGCGTGTGTACATCTGTAATCCACGTAACCCGAGAACCGTTCGCCCCACCGACTTCAAATTCGACACACACGTTCCACACACCCACAGGGAGTGCAGTGCCCGGTCTCGAGTCGGCCGCACCCATGGTTGTCCAGAACCGCCACAAAAGGCCTTTTTTATTTGGCGGCCATCTTGAAAAATTACCGCCATATTGGATTTTTCGCTGGCTCGGTTAAAAAAGTTAAAGAGGTGACCCAGAAGGCATGTTCATGCCAAATTTCACGCTTGTATCACCAAGTGAAAGGTTCTCTCACAATATGGCTGTTAGCCGCTGTACTATGCCTGTGATACCCAACCACACCGGGCCAAGAAGACAAAGAGACTACTTCACCAAAGAGACAATGTACTCTCTCGTCTGTGCCATTCTTTCTGACTCATACGTTATATACTTTAGTGAATACATGCATGTCAATTATATGAACAAACAACAATGGCATTGTCACCAAACAAACAGAGCTTACTGGATAACTGGCTAGTACAATGCAAGCTAAACCCTGCATACTGCCCGACCCGGGAATTATCACAAGCTGCTTGCTCAGTGAATGGACAAATGAAGGAGAGCTCTGTGGCCATTTATAATGCCACTAGTCAGATTTTTGGATAATTTTATTTATTTATCCAAGTATAACCTACAAACTACAAAGACATATTAGACAGTGTCACTGTTATTAACCACAGCAGATAGGCTCTACTCTGGTGTTAAATGTATGCTAATGATACCTAAATTAGTACCAACTTTAGGCATCAAAAAGGTACCAATGCATCAAGTCTTTTTTATTGAGATTATAAGGCTAAATTTGGGCTTGTTTTAGGCTTGATTTTCGAGGGGAGATTTGGCTTATTTCTCTCGCAACAGTCGACTTGTTTTTGGCGATGGGTTGGCTTATTTCTCTCACGAGAGTTGTCAACACTGGCCCTGACTCCGCTGCTTGCTTCTATACTCAGTGACCTCACAGTCACCGCCAGGTTCCTCTGTTGTTGTGATTGGTTGCCATGACACCATCGCACATCGAGAGCAGCTGTGGGTTACTGCTGGCGATCTGAAGAAGAAGAAAAAAACTAAAGCAGAACCGCAGGCCGTTCTCTAAAGCTCACTTTTATTTGGTCCACAGAATCAGAAAACATCTTAGATTCATGGGATTAGCTTGTAAATAAAATAATGAATGCACTGTACTATTAACCCATTTAGACCGGAGGACGATTCTACAAATGTCCTCTAAATCCCATGTTTCTATGTCAGTGGTTCTCAAACATTTTCATGTCAAGGACAAGGATCCCCCAAAAATTATATGTAATTGGACGCCGACCACAATCTGAAAATATATAGTTCCAGGGAACTCTCTCAAGAGCTAAATATCTATTACTAATAAGGGTCCCGTCTATTTGGCGGCGGTGGCTCAGGGGTAGAGTGACTGGATGCCATGGTAACCGCATGGTTTCCGCATGTGTTCCAATGAGTTTTCTCATTGTATGGATTTCGGCCAGGCCGAAAGAGGACAAAAACAAGACCTCAGAACTATTAGTGGACAGCTGATTGGCCGTAGAGCGCGATCCTCAATCACCCATTGGAATGTAAATGCATGCCTTTCAGCCTCTGTATCCTACTCGTCTGGCAGGTATATCTCTTTGAAAACCTTTAGTGCTACGATTGTAGCGACAATTAACACATCTTGCCTGCCCAAAACGTAATTCCTGGATACGCCACTTATTTAGCCGGGGACCACCTGGAACACCCCCCCCCTCCCCTCAAGAACCACTGGTTGTCCCCGGAACCACTGGTTGAATGAATGAGAACCACTGATGTATTTATTGTATGGTAATTGAGGGAGGGAAGTCTGGGCTGCAGTTCTGTTGTGTGAGAGAATGCAGATAAGCAGAGGAGAGGAAAGGAGAGGGCCTTGACAGTAGAGAGCTGCTTTATCATACAGGCTGCAGCAAAGAGGCCTGCCGCTCTGCTATCATATTCACACACAGTCACACAACGAAGGGGAAGACTCAAGGGCAACCTCTCTCTCCCTCTCTCTCTCTCTCTAATCCATGGAGTCGGTCACAGCAACAACGGTCCCATTCATCGTTTGAGTGATATGCGAGCGATGGGGGGGATGGAGGGGGGTGGGGGGTGATGCAGAGCCTAAAAATGGAAAGACTCCATTTGTGTTGTGTGTGTGCCCTAGCCCCTTTAGATAGCACTTTAGGTAGACACATTTTATACAGACTTATAGCATGTTACGTAGACAGCACTAGAATTGCATTTTTATATGTAGTCATAGCACTTTATAGTACATATGTAAAGTATAGTATGTATAGTTTCATTATATAGATACTCCACTGTTACGTTCTTAGCTTACGCATGTTTCATGATAACTACTGTACTTTTATGTATGTGATGTATTGCCATGCTTTTTGTTATTGCTTAATGTAAATCGCTTTAATGTAAAATGTAAGAGCGTCTGCTAAATGCCTAAATTGTAAATTGTGTGTGTATATACAGCAGCTGCCTTGTGTCAGCTCTGCGGTTACAGGCTGCCACATGCAGGATTGTTGTTTTTTTTATTCAGAATGTGGTACTTTT
Organism: Protomyctophum parallelum; assembly: GCF_964188405.1. NCBI lineage: Eukaryota > Metazoa > Chordata > Actinopteri > Myctophiformes > Myctophidae > Protomyctophum > Protomyctophum parallelum. Next base: position 38,748,211 of record NC_139710.1, read on the forward strand.
TAACGTCGGGGGTTATTCCAGGGGATACGTTGCGTCACACATACGTAGTCGTAGAGACAGACGACTATATAAGGGTCTTCCTCAAAAAGAGGATAAATAAACAAAACAAGGAAGGAAACTAGCTGTAAGCACGCAGCTTCCTACTTTAACCACCATGGCATGGCATCACTATTCTGGGCAAAAACACACACAAAAATATTGATCTACAAGCTCACAGTGCATTGCAATGCGACGGCTTGTGAGCTGCTAGATCCGATGATTTAGGCTCATGGCACACATTCACTTTCTTGGCCAGACTCACTGCTTAGTCAAATGGACCTCTGCTACAGTATGTGGGCTCTCTAAATAGACACCAGAATACAGTAAGTTTGCCAAAAATGGGTAGCTAGCTTCGTCAGCAAGCACTCACGTCACGTGCACACAACACAGCGGACACTGGCTCGGTCCGGCTGGGTAGCATGTTGCAAAGTACATAATTATTATTTCCAGAGTGATTTGTATTCATCTTTCTGGACCTGTATATTTCAAATGGTGTTACTGAGGTGAGGTTATATATGTGACTATACGCTGTAACGATTAACGATTAAATTGTGTGAGATGCCGATGCCTCAGATTTTGTCAGTTCAAATGACAAGACTCATCGTTAAACTATTTATGTTACCTATATATACCTTTAATGCCCGGGAAACACGTCTAAGTAATATTACAATGTATTTCTCTATAGCAGATAGACAAATGAAATATACATTAGGCTACTATTATTACTGAAAATTACTTTCATTTGTCCTAATGTTCATAAAAATAAAAAAAAACCTATCTATATAAAATCCCACGAGTCTCTATATGTCTGTCTATTGATTTGTTTTTATAACATCGGGGCAAATTAAAGTGATTTCCAATAAAAGCTGAAGGTTTAAGCAATTTTCTTTTCCTTTTTTTGTGTGTATGTTTTTTTTAATGTATCCATTTAGATCAGGTCAGAGATTCTGCACTGTCCAGTAACAGTTTTATCAGAAAGTGTTCTGAATATACTGTACTTTCGTTCATATCACTGTCCTGTACAGTGTACAGGACAGTGAATATACTGTACTTTCATCCTCCTCTTAGGGACAGCGTGAAACCACAGATGAAAGCAATCTTTTAATGCACACACACACACACACACACACACACACACACACACACACACACACACACACACACACACACCCCCCCCCCCCCCATCTGAAAATGTTCCAGGGACCTCTCCAGAAGCAAAGGTTTGAGTTAAAAACGTTCGCTCTGAAAGTTTATTCAAAGATTTGTGCTGCATTTTCACGATTCTTTATAGCAGACCTACAAGTTCATAGTGCGGCACTCGGTGCCGCACTATGAGCTTGTAGATCTGCTATTTTTCAATAGCTAAAGTAGAACATAATGCTTTAAAACACCAAAAAGGATTCCCGCCCCAAAATGGGTTAATGTCCTATAGGGCAGAGAGGAGGTGTTATTAGAACACGAATAACAGTCCATGATGTTCTAAAATGAGCAAAACATTTGCCAGCACTTCATGTGCTTCTCCCCGTCAAGCAAGTCTGGCTGAAAGACATGTTTTTGGACTTTGTGCGCACAGCGGACTGACTGAACACAAACACTGTCTGTCACCTGGTACAATAACACACTGAAAGACAAACACAACACACATCATCATATAGCCTAAACTAAACACTGAAATACCAGCCAAATCCCCCCCCCCCTGCCCCCCCCCCTCCCCAAGGCCAAACTGTGCATTAGTAGAGCGTCCCAAGTTATGATTACTGACACACAGCGTCACAGACACAAAACAGCTCCGCAAGCACGCACTTTTGAGAATTATCGTCTGGCCATAAATATATATTTTTTAAACGTATAAAACCATTTTGAGCGATGTTCCAATTCTGGTGAGGGGGAAACTTCCACTTGAAGCTAAGCGAAACCCGCTCCAACAAACCAGTCAATATTGTAAACAACGAAAGCGTACTAACAGCATATGCATCCACTATGAGCAGCTCTAGCACAATGAGGCACCGGCTTCCTTTTTGCTTACAATAAGCAGTTCAGTGGTAATGCCACGAGATCATGTTTACAATAAGCAGTTCAGTGGTACTGCCACGAGACCATGCATGTGTACCACAAGCGTTTATGACCGCAAGTCATTTATAGTACAATACCGCTCTCATGTATACTGTAATCCTTCCTTTGGCCTAAATCTGGAGGCATCGAAGTGACCCAGTGCCGTCGGCACTCGATAATCAACAAAGGGTGATTCACAAATGAAAAAGTTAAATGGCAATAGCCGATCTACAGGTCTCACATATCAACTGGGGGAAAACAGTGCTGCTAGGGAAATGTAAAGGATATTCTGAAGGTGGTTAGGAATTATGAGATGTCGATGCCTCAGATGTTGTCAGTTCAAATGACAGGACTCATCCTTAAACTATTTACGTTACCTATATATACACACCTTTAATGCCCGGGAAACATGTCTAAGTAATATTACAATGTCATTCTCAGTCTCTATAGCAGATAGACAAATGAAATATACATTACTATTATTACTGAAAATTACTTTCATTTGTCCTAATGTTCAAATTTTTTTAAATAAAGAAACCTATCTATATAAAACCCCACGAGTCTCTGAATGTCTGTCTATTGATTTGTTTTTATTGTTTTTATAACATCTGGGCAAAGTAAAGTGATTTCCAATTAAGACATTTTCTTTTCTTTTTTTTAAAACCACTGGATTTAGGTTATTAAAGCCATTTAAATTGTACAATTCAAAAGTGGGTCACCGCCAGGCCGGTTCTTTCACCGATACTAGGACTAAACCGGCTTTGTCAGCGTTTACGTGCCACTAATATCAATTTCAATTATTAGGATCAGAATTTGAATACCAATGGAAAGATGAAACGCTTATCTATTTCCCTGGAGCTAAAACTCTGTAAACCGAGTGACGACGAGGTCACTAGGGCACTGGGTACATAACGTAGGCCTACGTACTAGACAATTCACTGACTAACCTGTCTTGTGTTATTTTTCCCCTGTTCTCACTTTAAACCATGGGTTTCTAAACCCCTGGGCTTTCTCTGGCTGCTGCTAGACAAACATGCCATGCCTATGCCTTTGACCAGTAGTATCCGTTTCATGGTTTTCTCACCCTCACTGGAGTTCACCGAGAATAGGATTTCAGGATCATCTGGTATGGCTTTGTGTCTGTAGTGTACAGTATACACTGTACAGTACATAAAACGCAGTATGTGCCAAAAGGCATGAAGTGGATAGGTTGGTGGTAACAACAGCTAGTGCCGCACGATTCTTGCTCAAATGTGAATCTCGATTTTTCCTCCAAAATAATTGAGATTTCCATGACAATATGTATTGTCTTGAAAGTCTGTAGTACCTGAACATTAACTACATTCACCTGGAGGTGCCATAACCACTGTGGCTTTAAACAGACAAGTGCTCGACTTAAACCTCTCTTAAAGTCTTCTCTCTCGTAGCAAAAACACAAAAGTAACCTAAATGAACTGGGCAGCCAACCAATGCTGCATGATTATTGCTCAAATTTAGGAACTGCGTGAGATCGCCTAGCTGTCTGAATCATATATCGCATGATCTATGAAAATTTTGATTTCTGAAAAACTGCCATATATTATGAGCCAGCAGCTATTATTTGTGAGTAAATGACGGTTTGATGTGTCCTTCTAGAGTAGCCTAGCCTTATATCCAAGTAACAGTACTGCTTAAGAGAAATAGTGGTTTTCCAGGCGCTGCAGGGCCTGTCCTTCGGCATTCCCCACCACTGTCTGTTTCTCTCATTGGCGCTCCCTGCACTCCTTGGCTACTCAAAATTAGTCTCCATTTGAAATGAGCTCAAGAGCTGCAACAACAAAAGCTCCCTCTGTCCGTGTCTCCGGTTTCTCACCGACTGCGGGATGAAGCCAAGCTTCCGCCTCCCCTCTGAAGGATGGGACGGAACAATGTAAGCACACCATTCATAATTGGCCAGCACCAAACATTTGAGAGGGAGTGTTTTTGTATACCACACCATAGACAACCATTATAAGGCAAAAATTTCATCATACTTTAAGTAGCATGTGACATGTCAAACTAGGGGGTTGTCATGATTCTGAATCCATTCCAAGCATTAGTTTTGCATGAAAAACACTTCGGCCATATCCACTTGCCCAAATGTGCCCAAATGTGCTGACCTCATCACATTTGTGATGACGGCTATGGCTGTATTTAGGCCAAGGAGTGTTTTTCGTGCAATAAGCAGTTGCAGATGAATGGATTGATGGATTGTTTGCTGTGTTTTGATGTGTTTGCCGTTATATTATATAATGTATACCGTATGCTGTTGCATTGTCTGAAGGAAGCCAAACTAAAATAAGTTTTACTCTTATGTACACAAGAAATTATTTTAGTCACACAATGATCACATTTTGTCACAGAGCTTGTAGATTGGCTACGGTATTTTCACTAAATCTACACACTCTGTGATAAATACTGATCATCGTTGCGACTAAAATAATGCTCATCTGGTTACTACATTTTTATTTATTTTTGAGTGGTGCAACCACTCCTACATCCAGCAATGTCCGTTTACCTGTGTGAGCATGAGTGGTGTGCGCATGCGTGAAATTGGAACGAGAGAAGTATGTGACATGGCTGCCAGCTGCTGGACGCAAATCCAACTTCTGACTGCCACGGTCTTGCTGTTGTGCAACCCGGTCTAGGTTCGCTAAAGAAGGAAAGGCCGAGCCAAAATAATAATGAAAAAATAGTTCTCAGCGACGCGGATTGATATCCACATAATAAAGCTAATCTGACGGAGCAGAGAGAGAGAGAGAGAGAGAGAGAGAGAGAGAGGAGAGAGAGAGAGAGAGAGAGAGAGGAGGGGGGGAGAGAGGGGAGTTGCACCACTCGGATCACACAGGTGTGATTTTTTTTCGTAATGATCTACTTACTCAGTCATCCAAGTGTGGCTAAAATTGTAAAATAAGTGAAAATAGCAGATCAGCAATTAAGCTCACAACGCAACAACTGGATATGTTTTTCCCTGAATGCGTTCTCTCCCTTTAAAAGGCTCATCTGTCAAGCAGGCCCATGCACTGACCGACGGCAACAAAACCAACTTCTGTGTGGGTCGATCGCACGTAGATGCCTGGCAGGGACGTGCACACATAGACATCAAAGGGGAGCTTCAGCCCCTGCCCCATTACCCGTCTGTAAAACAACTGCCCTCTCCAGACCACGAGTTGCAGCATTTACTATGGTGAAAGAAATGCAAATGCCACTCCTTTCCTTTCCATGCCATTCAGGAGAATTGCTTTTTTTCCTTAAATTGAACGCACCATTTTGCGTTGAACAACATTTGTTTCAAAACCCATGTCATACACACCGCATCTCCAGTAGATAAAGAGTGTTGGGTTACGCCCCGAAAATAGCTGATCTACAGGCTCTTAACGAGCAAGGCATTGTGAGCTTGTAGATCTGCTATTTTTGTACAAAAGTGCTCTCTTACGAGATTTCAACCCCTGCCCCTCAAACACACTCTGCACGTCCCTGGTGACTGGCACCGATGACATCATCCCTGAACCCTAACACAGCAAGTCGTCCACACTCGTTGAGCCATCATCACTAAGGTTAGCTTAGCCCCGCAGCAGCACTACTTGCACTAGCCTCGACGACCCGTATGCATAGCCTAAACTTATGTCATTTCGAATAGCATGCTATGTAGACATAGCATTCTATAGTGTATACAGTTTCACTGTACAGATATTCTACCGTTAGACGGATGTTAGTTTCTTAGCCTACTTATGATCCTTGATGACCATTTCTATGTAATTTAATGTTTATGTAAATGACCTTACAATTATGTAAATTGTAAGGTCAATAATCTCCTCAGTGCCGTGTGTGGAGATATGTGTTCAACATCGGTCTATCGGTCTATCATCATCATCGGCATCGCAGTCTCGGAAGACCAGTGATGTAAATAGGTTTTCAATGTAATGAGTCCCGGGATGCAGGGATGGTCTTTTAGAGGAGTCCCAGGGACATGTTATGAGTCCCACTTCAACGACGTTAGGAGTCATATTTTGCCATTTTCACAAATTGCAGCATTTAACTCCCATTTCATTTTATATGCAGGTTATAATGTGGTTATATTCATGTAGCAAACAGAAGAAATTATTATTATAACTAAAGCTAGCAAAATAAACTAGAATAAAACAACAGTACAGTAGTGCATCCCGTGGATGCAGAGGTCGTTGTTTTATTGCGTCCCTTAACTATAAACTGCGTTTTGGGTCTTTGGGATGCAAAATGCACCCTATTTTAATCTCTGGAAGACCATAGGTAGGCCTATCATGTGCCTGGGAAGTTAGGTCTTGACGCAGCTTCTGCTGTGGCCGAGAAGACCAATAC